>NC_073313.1:349360722-349723222 GCF_027595985.1 Sorex araneus | reverse complement strand
CATAGCAGGTCCTCAAATAATGTCATTCATTTTGACTTCATATTGTAATAATATTGATGAAAGGAAAAAATTAGTTCTTGGTTACCACCACCACCACCACATAGAGTTTTCTTTGTTCTGTCTTTCCATGGGGCTTTTCTCCAAGAGCTGATGTTTCCACGAACATCCCAGGACATCTTGTCCACATCATGTAAGTGTGCATGGCCCTGCTCTGGAAGGGGATCTTATGGAGGTTGGGTCCCATGAGCCCCACCCTATATGTGGAGCTTCAGAAGATACTGCCCACCTGCAACTCTGAACTATAATAAGCAGGTTGGGAAATGAATGAATAAATGAATGAATGCAATGATTTTTTACTATTAAGACTCTTTGGGGGATGGGGCTGGAGTGATCGTACAGCAGGTAGAGCATTTGCCTAGCATGTAGTCGACCCGGGTTTAATCCCCAGCATCCTATATGGTCTCCCAAGCACCGCCAGGAATAATTTCTGAGCATCACTGGGTGTGGTCCAAAAAGAAAAAAAACTCTTTGGGGGTCTTTATTTAGAAATATTATGCTTTTGTGACAGGAAATATGTCATAGCACCCTTATTTATAACAACCAACCTTTGATAAAATAGATTTTGTTGCATGTTGTTTTGTTTAGTCATGGATTCTAGTAAGGGGCTAGCAGCCATATCTTTCACTAGACTGATCCAACTTTCATCCCTGGAACCACATTATGACCTCAGCATCAGCAGGTGCAAAAGTGGAGTCTCCCCAGTACTGCTGGGTTATCTGGGTAATCCCTGCACTGTAATCCTTAGTCCAAGCAGCCTGTATCCTCAGGCTTTTGCATTGAACCAGTTAGCCACATATATCACTGCAAGTTGTCCCCAAACTACTAAGACCACTTTTTCCAACTCCCCCAATAAAATAAGATTAAATTTAATTTAAAAATAAACTTAAAAGTCATGTTTTCAAGAAAGCTTTTCATGATGTTAATTGACTACATACTGTCCATACATCTGTAAATACATACTTGTGTCGCTTATTTGATTATTATTTACCTTTGTTCACCTCCCTCTCTGAAAGGTAAACTCCAATATGACAAAGGTAGTTGTTTCATGTATTGCTTATAATCTCCTTGGCTAGAGGGATGCTTGGCATATGTTTGATACTCAGTAGCTTTTGCTGAAGGTATGAAAATATTATATCCAGCTTGCACTAGATATTGACTAATGTTATCTCTGTGTCCCTACTCAAACCACTGATAAGAAGGTAAGCTGATACCAGGTATTCTATACTTGACCAGCTGGTTACCCCGGTATAGGTGATGTTGAGTCATCAGAACTTATCGTGTACTTAGCACTGTTCCTTTTCCTTTTGCATAGACACTAGTCTAATCAGTGATGTTTTGAGGCAAAGAGGAAGAATAGTACCACTGTTGAGTCCTATGAATAAAAATGCTGAATCTGAGTGATTCAGCAGGTGTCCTTAGCCATCCCACTTCAGCATAATGGGAGTGGCCAGAACAAAGTACCTGCTCTGCCAATCAGTCTTACTTCTGGAGATGGGGTCTGATTGTAGCCAGTGACTCAAAGCAACTCGTCTATTTGAGCTGCAGTTATTTTGCTGCAAGCAACAAAAATAAAAAAAAAAACAGACAGAAATAAAGAGAATATAGTGCTATTTTAAAATTTTCATTTCTTAAACTTTATGATGTAAAGGCCTGCAATGCTGCCCACTGAATCGCTCTCTCATGCTGGTTTCTTTTTGCCTCTCTTTCTTGTCATCCTGAGAATAGTAGATATCCTCCTCTATACTGATCTCATCCTGATAGATACTGAACTCCTGGCAGCATGTCGTTTCTCTTTCCACCAGGAAGAAGAAGAAGAAGAAACAAATTAAGGAAATCAGCATATATAACAAATCTTTTCTCTTGCTAGCAGTATCTGGAAAACTCCTGGTTATAGTTCTCTGTTCATTGTCATGTGACCATCCCCGAACCAATCAGTATCAAGAAGAATGGTACCACTGGTTTAAATGATGACTAACCTTCCACTTGGGATAGAGTAGGTATGTTCCCCTGAGGATCAGTGGAACTCCCCAACTATCTAAACAACTTACAGCTCCATCAGAAGGAGATGGAAGAAGACAAGGAATGGGTATAGGACAGAGTGTGCCACAATACTTCAGAATCAGTTACCACTGATTACTGCTGACTTGGTCTCGGTTCTTCTATAGGTTCCTTGCAAAACTACTGAGAATTCTGGAAAACTCTTGGCACACGTGATGTGAAGAACACCCAAGTGGACATCCAGCTTGGGTTTTCTCATCCTTCACCACAATCTCTACTGATGTTGACTCAGGAAACTGACAGAGGTTCTCACCCTGAATATGTTTTATATGTAATGTTATCTCTGTCACTGTCAATTTCCAATTTATAAAAATAATTCTAGGGAAATACTATGAGTATGTAAAGTGCCATCAGACTATGGTAAGTAGCAGACAAACAAGCCTGAGTTTGAAATCTTTAAAAAGTAGAAAGTCTGAAACTCCTTTGCTAAAGTCTGACAACTCCACCATGCAGCTAAGATCTTATTTTACCTATGCAAAAACTTCTACTTATATCTTGATTTCCGTGTTGTGCTTCACTTTGGGAAGTGAGTTGTGGAGCAGTGAAGAGTAGCATACAGCAGTAAGTATCTTGAAACCGTTGAGGCACTCAAGCAGAGAAAGTCCTGGATTTGAAGTCAAATGTTTCAAGGTCCAGCTTAGTAACTTGTGGACAGTATAAACTTGATGTATCATTTAGTCTGCTTCCTCATTTGCAATATAAGATATCTTGGAATTATAACTATGGTTAAGGAAAGTTGCCCATATAAAATCCTTAACATTGGGCCTCTAATATAGTAGATCACGATCATGATCACTATCACAAAATCCAGTTAATCGTCGATTTCTCGAGCAGGCTCAGTAACCTCTCCATTCGTCCTTTCCCTGACATCTTAAAAGACTCTCAACTCGGCCCTCCCAACAGTGTCGCACTGGAGGCTCTTTCAGGGTCAGGGGAATGAGATCCAGCTTGTTACTGGATTTAGCATATGAATACACCATGGGAAGCTTGCAAGGCTGTCCCATGTGGGCAGGAATCTCTCAGAAGCTTGCCATTTTCTCCCACAGGGAGAAGTAGGTTATAAGATATTGCTTCTGGGAGCTTGCTTTTAAGTCTCTGGATGTTGGCCATCATTGATGGGATTACACACATCTGGGTTCCTCTTCTGGTACCTTCATGTGTGAGGCCTGTTCGAAAGTCTGGAGGGGGCCTTGATCATAGCTCTAGCTAGGTTCCGGGGGTCTTCAGCCGCTGGGAGCTCTGCTTGGGGTGGGGAAGGAATCTGGAGCCCATCCCTCCAAGGGGCCCCGGGAAGACAGCCAGGCATGTAGGCAAGAGACTCTCTTATACTTATCTATATATCTCTTATCTATATAGTAGATACCCAGTACATATTGATGAGGTTTGATCATGTTGTTAGACACAGGACCCGGTACATGGCTGATGATGAGTCAGGAAGCTGGATAAACACACAGCTGGGGTAGAACAGGAAATCTTGGCGGGTAATGTTTCACAAAGAACGGCATCCGGTGATAGGAGGACAAACTACCACGAAAGTCTACTCTGAAGTGCATTATGCCGTGTGAGAACCCCTGACTGGGGTTCTTTCAGCTTCCCCAATAAGATTCTTGAGTGTTCTATTGTTGGCTAAGGCTAGACTCACCCTGCTTAGTCCAATTTCACTCAGTAAGCATTAATTCTTTTATGTTCTGCCTAGGGAAGTGGAGTAAATCTGAAAATAATCTTTGGTCTAGTCTATAGGGGAAGAGAAAAATTAGTTGGTGATTATCGTCCACCTTAAGGAGCTAATTTCTTCACTGCTTGGTGCCTAGAATCATGCTTGAGACTTAATAGTTGCTTAATAAATACTTACTGACCAAATGATTACAGGTTTGGACTGTTGAAAGTACTTTCAAAAAATCTCTAAAACCTCTTTCTCCAGTGAAAATTAACAAAAGGATGTTTATTTCATTGACAGCTGTTACGAGGTTAATTCAAACAAGTATTAGATTGTTGATGCTTTAGACTAGAGCTAAATGGCAATTATCTTAAAGGATTTGAAAACTTTCCAACACTGACTGTTCATTTGACTAATATTACTCCTTCCGTACTTCATAGTAACCTGAGTTAAGTTAGGATTCTCCTCTTTTTTTGCTGGTCATGAAATCAAAGCTCAGACTTTAAATTTAAAAGTGATTTAAACCCTCATTCTATTCTTCAAAGCATTGCATTCAGATTGGAGATTTTTGGGCAGAGTTGGGAGCCCTATAGTAGTCCTAGGCTGCCTTTCATACATTGGAATGAGAATATCAAAGATCATCAGCACTTCCTACATTGAATTAAATAAACCCAGACTCTACGTTACCCATCATTTTTCAAAATGTTCTCTGGATAATACAATATATAAGGTGATCACAATAGTCACACATCCACAAGACAGAGAATATTAGCAAAAGACAAGAAAACCCATGTCTTACAAAAGCAATCTCAAGCAAGATTATGTTTTTGAAATTAAATATACAATAAAATCCAGATCTATGTTTCTTTTGCCAGAAACCATAGCAAAGATTTAGCAGTATCTAGAGGGAGGAAATTATATAGAGGCTGTAAAAACAGCAACTGAACAACTGCATGCTTTAGCCCTGCCAGGATGCCATTCTAGCTGTGCCAGCAGTTCAGAAATCATCTTATGTGCCCCTTCTATGCAATGGAAAGAGTGTTTCATCAAGTTGCTGTGTTAGCCCTTATATTTTGGTAAAAATGTAACTACATAGAGTCTGCTTTTCGCACAGTAACTTTAGAAACGAAAACATTTCTAACTTCTTGAAAAAGAAAAATGTAAACTTCCTTTTGTGCTTTATCAGAAACCTTAAACATCTAAGTACCGAAATACCCACTTTCTAGATCCCTGATCCTTAGTCCCAACTCCGAGCTGAATGTGGACTTGGCATAAAACTATGCTCTGTCCTCTTTTGAGTGGACCTTCTTAGGAAGAGAGAAAAGTTTTCATTTATTCCCTCTCATTTTTTTGCCCTTATTGAAGTATTGCTATAATCTGTTTATAACTCTATGCTTAATGGTTTGTGCAAATACTTTCCTCCTCTAAAATACGTCAGCTTCTTCTGGAAGGTTCTCTCCAGTTCTCACATCTGTCTCAGCTGAAGGATTCACATTCGGGAGATCCTGGACAGACATGGCTGTTGATAGCAATCAAGAGTCTGCTTCCAGGGCCCAGTGAGGTCCGTCTCTTGCTGCTCTAAACTATGCCTCTTTGGCTTCTGCATTATCTATATCTTCCATACTAGTTATTGCTTCAGTTGCAGAAGAACTGGTTATCTTCATCATCACTTGTGCTGTGGTATTTCATCTCTCTGCTTTGCTCCATTTAATTCAGGAAGACCTTACTGGATTTTATAGACATCAACCTATTTTGTAAATACGTCATTTTTTTCACCATTACTTAGAGCACTTGACTACATTTTGGGCCACATATCTGGTTTCTTCCTAACATATTTCTTTGGTTTCTATTTGTCTGTAGGTTCTCCTGCTGGGAGATATGTAAAGTTAATGAATACTGGTCTAATAGACATCTGATTTTGAGATAAATATTATTAGCTCTCACCTTCGTGTGTCAAAAGTTTCCACTTGATCTATCACACCTTGTCAAAAATAAAGTCAACTGTTTATCTTAGTATGCAATTTCTTTTCTTACTGCATCACTGCAATAATATAAATATCCTGAAATTTCCTTTGTATAGTGGTTACTGTCTTACCTAAAGGTAGTGGAAGGAAATGGGAAGTGAGAAAAACTACTATCATCCTAAAATATTCTTGGTGGAATTTGAAAGATGCCTGGCAAGCTACCCGTGGTGTATTGGATATGCCAAAAACAGTAACAATAAGTCTCACAATGAGAGATGTTACTGGTGCCCACTCGAACGAATCGATGAGCAACGGGATGACGGTGACAGTGATCCCCATCTCTTTTGCGTAAATCAGTTCCAGCTTTTCCTGCATCTGCTCAAAGAGCTTTCTTAGTATAATGATCTCGTTTCTTAATTATCTTTATGATGGACTTTCTTTTACAATTTGAAGAGGCATCTCTTAATACACGCTGGGTGTGGCCTCCCTCTGGAACCATTTGCTGTTGGTTCTTCTATCCTGTTAAAGGGAGAATATCTTCCTGTTCTCATCTCAATAGGGGTATTTGACTTCCAAAGATTACATGCATTCTCACCACCCACAATTTTTTGTTAACCCCCCATTTCCTTTTGAACATGTAAAGAATGATACACCTCATATATGGAATATTGGGAATATCATTCTTGATATTTTTTTTCTAATTTAGGTAAGATGCCAGAAGCTGCCTTACCTGCAATTAATATTAGTTTTTATTTTTCTCATAAAGAATATGGTATATGGTTAGTTCACGTTAGTGTTCTGTCACAATTGTTGTATGATTAGTGTTCTGCCATACAAATATTTTCACGAAATAGACTCCATTTCTTCAAGGGAAGCAAGGAACAGGAAGATGAATGCCTGAGTTTACCCAGGGTCTACCTGTACCTGGTTAGCACTGTAGCACTGTCATCGCATTGTTCATCGATTTGCTCAAGTGGGTACCAGTAACATCTCCATTGTGAGACTTGTTGTTACTGTTTTTGACATATGCCAAATACACCACGGGTAGCTTGCCAGGCTCTGCCATGTGGGCGGGATACTCTCGTTAAGTAAAGTAAATGATTTAGTGATAGAGACATAGGTTGTGAGGTAAAGATACAACAAAAACTATATGTGATCAAAAATAAAGCTGTGCTCTACAGCCCACAGCCTCCAGAAAGAATACTAATTTTTTATCCTAAACTGATCCATTTCTCATGTTCTCAATTGCTTGGAACTAAGAAGAGAAGAGAGGTATCATTTATCACCCTTTTAATCCAAAATAGCCTTTTCCCTGTTCAGTGTCACCAGATCTGAGTCTCCCACACTGATGGAGGAATTGCTGGAATATCTCCTTATTCTTAAAAATATTGCTGTCCACACATACATCTCTCTTTGTAGTTGTTTAGCCTGATCTCACAGCTTGCACTCTTTGTTCTAAAAATGCTTCTTTTCCTCCAACTCAATCAAGATGCTGTTTTTTAATTTGTTATTTATTCTCTATAGCAATCTTCTGAGGAAAGGATTCAAAACCTTTTATTTTTCCTTCATAGGTCAATATGATTTTTCTTGAGAAACTGATTTAATCTGATACCTGGAGACTGTACATTATTCCAGATATTTACTTCTATTGCTTTTTTTTTATATCCTAGATCAAAGAGGATTTTATTCTTTTACATGATAAATCTTCCCTATAATATTTAGAATGCTCTTAGATTAAAGGGATGCAAATTCCAGTTTAACTTGACTTAAATAAATTTATTCGCTCACATATCCAGATGTCCAGAGGAAAGATTGTTTTCTGATTAATGTAGCTGGGAATTCTGGCATAATTCTGTCTCTCTTGCCACGGCCTTCACTTTGGGTTAGTTTCCTTCTCAATGTATTTTCATCAACTTTTGTCTTTATATCCATGTATGCCAGTGCCTAGAAAACAAACTCAATTGTTAACATCTGGATATTTTCAGGAGTAGAATAAATTTTCTAATGTGCCACTATAAAGTTTTTCTCTCTTCAATATCAGATGTAATATCTGATTAATATATAATATCAGATATAATATCAGATTAATATCAGAAATCTATATCAAATTTCATATTCAACTTGAATGCAATCATGGCAAAAACACAAATCCTATGCTCATATGGTCATACAAATGACCGTACTTTCTACTAAGATATATGAGTCCAGTCCAGATAAGTGTATAACTTAACCAGAATGAGATTCTGCTTGGAAAGTAGGAGAGAGGAATTTCATTGGCCATATTTCTCTAAAACAATTGAGGAAATATGTACCTTTGTGATGGAACCCCAAGTTTGAATCTCTGAAATCCATGAATGTGACCGGGGACTATGTTTAAGGACAACTTGAACTCATGTAAGTGATGAGATATTTCTAAGAGTCTATGTACAAACCATATGCATTGAACAGATAGCAAAGTATTTTCCTTATCTTTAGAAGTATTTAAGCATGGGTTAAACATATCATTTGAATTCCTTTTTTTTTTTTTTTGCTTTTTGAGTCACACCTGGCAATATACAGGTATTACTCCTGGCTTTGCACTCAGGAATTGCTCGGGGGACCATATGGGATGCTGGGAATTGAACCCGGGTCTGCCATGTGCAAGGTAAATGCCCTACCCACTGTACTATTGCTCCAGGCCTCCATTTGAATTCTTTATGGAGAAAGAATCTTGATTCAGATTTTTTTGTTATTCAAGTAGGAAGATTATAAAAACCATATTTAGATTAAAAAATTTTACTCTACCCTCATCATTCAGAAAAACAGAAATATTTCTTTTTTATGTTAGTCATGTTTCTCTATGAAAGGAGGCATCTGGGTAGGGTTAACTAACAAAAATTATTAGGGGGAATAGTTGTTAAATTCTCATGTAGAGATAGATGGAAACAGAAAAGGCCAAGAAAACATCACTCCTCTATGCAAGTCTGACCCAGAATGAAGTGTAGAGGGCTGGATAGAGGTGTCTAAAGTTGCTGAAAAATTTAATGACTATTGAGCAAAGTTTATAGTGCATTTATTTTACTGAGTTATTTGTATGTGGTACCAAACAATTCTTTGGAGCTCCAGGGACCACTTAGCCAACTAGGTTGGATGGTTCAATGCTCGGGCTCAAAGATGCAACATGATTAAGGCCCAATGATGCACCACCAGAGCAACACTAGTGTATTTCATGGGTTCCTATAGTGATAATCTGGAGGTATTTAACAGGGAATGTGGTGACAAATTTAATTAGTGAATGCAAGGCGCGCATCCCTGACTCCGGAGCTATCTTCCCAGCCCCATAACTCCTGAAATTGAAGTCAGAAGACAAATATACCCACTGTCTCCCAGGGATAGTCTATGGTAGCATTTCTGCTGTGTCATTAGAGGCAGATTCTTTCTGAGATATGTGCAAGTCTAAGACAAAAGAAAAATGAGGAATATTAATCTTAAGTGTTTTAAGCTTTAAATATCTTAAATGTTTTTAAACTTTAATCCATGTTCATCATGGATTTTTTTTTAAATTTTTTTAATAATTTTATTGAATCACCATGTGGAGGGTTACATAGTTCTCAGGATTATGTCGGTTATACAATTCTCAAACACCCTTCCCTTCACCAGTGCCCATCTCCCATCACCAACCCCCCCAGTATACCTGCCGCCCCCTCCCACCTCCCCAGTCCCCACCCTTGTACATGATAAGTTCCACTTCGTTTATGCCTTATCTCGATTACATTCCATGTTTCAACACACAACTCACTACCGTTGTTGGGGTTTCCCCCCAAAAAAGGAAAGCAGTCCTATTGCCAAGGAGGCATTTGATAGTTCTCCACTGCTAAGAATATAGAGATATTAAGTCCCGCTGTTTGTTACATAACTTTTCTTTTTCCCCCTTGCCCCGCGCCACCGAGTTCACGCCTGTTTAGTAATCGCCACGCTGCCTGACAAGGGAAAAAAAAACCGAAAAGGATGGTTATTTCCCGTCATCGGCAGGCGTGAGGCTCTGGCTTAGTTGATAGACTAGTAGAGTGTCTGCAAGCAGTTTCTGGAACTGAAGGGCTTGCGCTGGTATCGGCTCCGGCTCGAGATTCCACCAGTGTCCCACTGTTCCATGTACATAATTTTTCCCCTTATATCCCATTCCCACGCCACCAGGTCTGTTTGCTTAATGGACATCACACTATGTTTGACACCACGCCACGTTTCTTCCCGAGAAAGAAGGATATTTCTTCTCAGCTGGTGTGGGGATATAGCTTAGTTCAGTCTAGAGAGATGGCTACCACTTTGATTGCCTTCAATATTTCAGCAACAGACTTCCTATTCTTGTTAGGATCTCCCACAAAAGTCCGACCCATTAAAAAGGGACATATTGCATATTGTTGATGCTAAGATGCCGCGGCCGCGCGGTTTTGGGTTTCTGTATAAAGTCCAGGGAAAGTACAACCAGAAATAACATCACTACAAACTTTTACCCTTTTATGGTGCTCATAAGATGGAGAAGCCTAGAGAGAGGCTCGGCGTCTCCATTTTGCGCTCAGGAAAACCGCGGATCCTGCGCTGTGCTCAGGGGGGAGGTGTGGAGAGAGAGAGAGGTTAAAAGAATTGGGGGATGCCCGGTTCCCACTGTTTCAGCGCACCGTGGGGTCTCTGGTCCCATGCCGGAATTAGTTCAGTGGGCTGTTTGGAGTCCAAGGGCGCTTCCTTGGGCTCTTCCATCATGCTCACTCCACAGCAGGGTCCAAAGGGCCATCATGGATTTTTGTGTTAATTTGTATTTAAAAATATCATATCAAATATCATTTATATTTTTTACTTAATTTTCTAGAGCTCCTTAAATTTTGTGCTTTAAGTTTCACTAGGGCTGGAGCAATAGCAGGGCTGGAGTGACACACGGCCGACCCAGGTTTGATTCCTCTGCCCCTCTCGGAGAGCCCGGGAAGCTACCAAGGAGTATCTCACCCACGTGGCAGAGCCTGGCAAGCTACCCGTGGTGTACTCAATATGCCAAAAACAGTAACAACAAGTCTCATAATGGGGATGTTACTGGTGCCCGCTTGAGCAAATCGATGAGCAATGGGATGACAGTGACAGTGACAGTGAAGCTTCACTAACCCACGCTGGGCTAGGCCCTGAGTGGCATCAAGAAACCTAAGAAAGAGTGCAGGGGGAGCTGTGACCTCAGTGAAAACTGGATTTTAAGGTGTAGTGGCTAGGACTCAGGACAACATATCCTGTAGCAGGAGACATTCAAGATGTATTCTTCAATATTTAACCCCTTATCTTTGGGAAGAAATCATGAGAGTTCTGAAGAAAACATCTACCTGCAAGAATATTAGTGGCTGTAATCAGCTCTTTTCTAAATAAATGAAGGTTGGTTAAATTCCCTGTAGGTCAGCTGAAGTATAAATGCATGAAAGGCGGTGAAAATGGGTAGGCTGCGAGAATTCTTTTAAAGAATTCTGGGAAGGAATAAAATTGATGAGGTGCATGTAATATTTAATGGGGATTTAACTTTGGGGTTTTCAGTGAGTGCCTATAATAAAAGCAAGGTGTCTAAATAAATAGAGCTCATAGTTCAGGATTAATCCCTTTTGGAGGAAATTACACTTCATAAGGGGAAAGTTGACAAAGGCATTGAACAAAAGCATTGAAATGCAGGACATCTTCCCGGGTAGGAAAAAGGTATATGGTGCAGGGCAGAGGCAAAGATTAAAGGTAAGATTGAGGGGCTGAAGGGATAGAACAGTGGTTAGGGTGCTTTCTTTTCACATGGCTAACCCAGATTCAATCCCAGACATCCCATATGGTTCCTCAAACCCTAACAGGCATGGTCCATGAGTGCAGACACAAGAATATTCCGTGATAACTTCTGAATATGGCCCCAAAAATGAACAAAATTGTTGAGAGATGATTGGATCAATTCATAAGGGTTTTGGTCAGATTGACAGGTAGACCTTGGCTTGCAGAACTGGAGCAGAAGAAGGTTGTTAAATTTGAGAAAACTCATTACAGTGATAGGTTTCCACTGAGTATTATTGTGTCATTATTTGCTGCCAACTAGAACTGCAACTGGAAGAAGTCAAGTTTATCTCTTCCTATGTTTTCAGAGGAGACACATCTGCTGCTACGCCTCTTTCCTTTTTGAACCTTGGGTCTTAGTTCATCATATGCTCTAAAATTCAGCCTCTATTAGTCTTTATAGATGGGGAAATTGACTGACTTTAAGCATTTGAATAAAAATTATAAATTCATATTTTGACCATGAGCAGAAGCAATGTTTCTGGGTGACCTGCTCTGTACCTGGTTGAGCTACTGAGAGTCGAGGTTCATCTGAACATTTACAGGGAAATAAAATAAGATACTTTCATATCTCTAACAAGTGTTAATGTGTGTGTGCATGTGGTCTACTATTTGAACTTGTAAAACCACACAAAGGAAAATAATTTTTATTTTATTTAAGAAACCAAGTGTTGAAAAGACATCAATAGCAGAGAAATTGTATTAGTCCATTCCATGTTGGAATTTTCATCAGTTCCCTTCTCATTAAAATAAAGGTCCTGAAGCTATCTCAGATCATTGTATCACTTGACATCCCGTTGATCTTCAATGTGCTCAAGCTGGTATCAGTAACATCTCCATTTGTCCCTGTCTCGTGCTAGTGTAGCCCAATGGTATCTGCTTGTTCCTGTTCCTGGAATCCATTTGGTAATAGCTCTAGTCCAGCGGTCATCTCTGAATCGCATTATGTGTCTGGCCCATCTGATTTTCGATGCCTTGGCAAATGAGACAGAGTCCCTGGTTCTTGATCATCGATGGAGGTTGGAACTCTGGATTCCTTCTCTCACTTGAGTGAAGTGTGATATTCCAAGCATAGCTCTTTCGATTCCTCTCTGGGAGACTCGAATAGTGTTCTCATCCTGTTTGTTTAGGGCCCAGGTCTCTTAGGCATATGTTAGTGCAGGAAAAATGGTGGAGTCTAAAAGATGTGCCCAGAGCTGGAGGTTCTTCATCCTCTTATCAACTTTGTTGATACTCTTGAAGGCGTTCCACACTGCTCTCTTCCTCCTGTGCAGTTCTGGCGCCAAGTCGTTCCTCATGCTGAGTTCTCGACCCAGGTACACATAGCTGCTGCATTAGGAAATGTTCATTCCATTGAGATAAAATGAAACATCAGGGACTAGTTTGTCTTCCATGGACATTGCTTTGCTGAGATTCAGCTGCACTCTGACCTTTCTACACTCTCGGTTGAAGTCAGTCAGCATTTGTGCCACTTGACTAATGTTTGGCAGTATGAGAACGATGTCATCAGCAGAGCAGAGGTGCTGTAGTTGCCGACTGTCTATCTTTACTCCCATTCCTTCCCATTCCAGTTGTTGCATTACATTCTTGAGGGTGGCAGTCGAGAGTTTTGGTGAAATGGTATCACCCTGCCAAAACCCTCTCTTTACGTCAATGATCACTTCCTTGTAGAATGGTGAGATCCTGGTGGTGAATCCATAATATAGCTCACACAGGATCTTGATGTACTGAGTTTCAACCCCCTTTTGGCTAGGCCTTTGATGAGCATTTCAGTCTCAAAAGAATCAAAGGTCTTCCTTAAATCAATGAACATTAGACAGAGCAGCATCTTGAACTCTCGTGAAACTTCAATGAGTTTGGTCACCGTGTGGATATGGTCGGTTGTGCTGAATACTTTTCGGAACCCGGCTTGCTTGCATAGTTGTCCTTCATCTAGTGTTCTGCCTATTCTATTCAGGATGACTCGAGTGAACAACTTTTAGACAACGGACAACAGGAAAATTGGGCAATAGTTGCCGATGTTGTGGATGTCTCCCTTCTTGTACAACAGACTGGTCCTGCTGGTTTTCCATTGGGACAGGACCTTGCATTCAGACAGGTAGTGTGTGAAGAGCTGAGCCAGTGTATTGATGAGTTCTGGTGGCAGATTCTCCAGGTGTTCGGGTCTGACCTTGTCTGGACTTTGACCGATCTTACGCATCTTGACTGATGAAATGGTGTGTCAGATTTCAGAAGGGAAAACGTTGGGGACGACATATCCATCCTGCGGAATTTGGTATGTGGGCAGGTAGATGTGGCTGTTAAAGAAATCTGAGTACAAGTCGTGAATAATCCTCTCCCGTGCCCTTCTGGAAGATGTGATAGATCCATCAGGACGTCAGAAGGCAGATATCTTGGTCTTGTAGTTGGCAAAGGACAGGCGAGCGTTGTGAGTATTTTTCCCGGTTTCTGCCTCATTGGCCAACACTGCTGTTCTTCTCTCTTTGAGATTTTCCTTTATTATTTCGCTGCACAGCTTTGTGAGCTCGGATGTGAGCCTGTGATTGTCCTGAGGCTCATGCCAAACCATGTTGGCGAATGAGCTCGAGAGTTTCCATGGACAGGTGTCTGTTTTTGGCTTTCCCGCTTTCAGCATTCCTCACACATTGGAGGTGCTGAACCAGTCAATCGTATTCCTCCTTGATGTTGTCTACTACAGCATCTTCCCATGTTGCCGCAATAGTGCCAAAGAGCTCCCAGTTGGTGTCATTCTGGGAGTTGTCTTCTTAAACTTAAACGTACTTTGCAGTCCTTTCTTCTCACTCTGTAAAGTAGAATTTTGCGGGAAGTAGATGGTGGTCCGATCCCATTAGGAATTTTGGGACAACCGCGACATTGGTCAGGCAGAACCATCAATTGAATTATGATGTAGTCAATTTTGTTTTTGAACTGTCCACTGGGAAACTCCCATGTCTAACATTTAGATTCGGCCTTCTGGAACTGTGAATTACCATGGATGGTCTCGGTCGACCTGATGAACTTAGACAGTCTCTTACCCTGTTCGTTCCATTCTAGGCCACGGGCATCTCAGATACCACCTCCATTTCAGCCCCTTCTCTCCAGGCTTGCCTCTCTAGCTATCATTTGTTTGATACCCAACACCCTCTGGCTAGCAACCAATGTGGATTCTGCTAAAACATTTTATTTGGCTTCTCTGCATGAAACTTCTTTCATATCCCTCCCTTAGCTTTTATCTATTAGTCTCTGCACAGGTAAAGTGTGACATTCTCTCTTTTTTTTTTTGATATCTTATACATGACAACCTAGTGAAGTTACCAGGATCCTAGAATATTCTTGTCTAGTAAGAATATTTTTTAAAGGAAAATAGTGTTTTTTATTGCACAAAATTTAATTTCCATTTTAATAGAAACTTTCAGACATTTTATTTGTGTTTGATACCAAATTATATTCAGTGTGATAGTCTTTCTAATAACCCATTGATTTTTAGAATGGTTGCTTATCTGTTCGAATCTAACTAAGATCTTTTGGGCAATTCTATATGTCATACAATGGACCACAAGACATAGATTGATTCTAATCCTCCCAATAGCCATTCAGGGTAAGTGTTATTGTTATAGTTTATGACTGTCAAAAGTGAGGTCCAAGCAAGACTTGAAATTGACCTCAAGTAATTCAACTAGTAATTGGTAATTGGTAATTTTAGAATTTTAAATCAAGTGTGTTTTACATCTGGATCTGGTACTCTTCTCTCTTCCAAATTTCTTCCTATTGACTGAAAATGAGATATTGATATTGAAAGAAATTAATACTATGTGTTGATTTAGGCACAATTGACATTTTGTTTGGTATGCCACTAGATATCCTAAGCAGTTAGTATCCCTGCCAGAATAACTCAACTAAATAATATAGATACAGTTTCCATATAGAAAGAGTTCTCTTTGCTCCAATTTCGTTGATCATTGATCAGAACACTCAATCAAGATATGTATTTAGTTCTAATTAGCATTTCTAGAGCTATTAATTCAGTTTTTTAATTTCTGACCAAACAAATATCCAGAAAGACACGTTTTCCTGGATTTTGAAAGGATCAAGAAAAGGTATTTTAAATTTTATTATGGGTATTAAGATCCCTGAGAAATGGCAAAGCAGGAGGCAAAGTGAAGATTTCATGGAAAAATTATGTTTGTGTGACATAAAATGAGCCTACCCTTCTCGAGGCAAGGGTTGTTAGATTTGCTTCGAATTAAAACTGTATAACTCTGGAGTCTTTCAGAATGAACTCTTCTTTTTCAATTTCTAAATGTCACTTGTATGATCATTCTGAGTATAGGAAATGATGTTTTTCCTTGGGCTTCATTTAAACAGTGGGTAATGTCAGTTTTATGAGCTCATCATACCATAATATCTTGTGCTATTAAAAATGATATGCTCTTAAATATTTATAATGAGAAAAAGTAATATTCAGCATCTTACATGCATTATTAAGAGTCTCTAAATACATCTTCTAAATCAATTACAGTGTATATTGTACCCCTGCCATTGAAATTTACCTTCCCATTTCAGTTATTATGACTGTGGTTAAGAATGATGGGTCCCCAAGGAATTTTGTGACCCAGATTCAGTTTCCATATGTTTAGAGCTTCCTGGGATTTTCATATCCATTCACTTGCTGACTGCTCATATGTATGTTCATATTCATATTAAATTAAAATGCCTAGTATTGCAATTTCAAGAGTATATTAAAAGAAAAGAGTACATTTGGTGGAGCTTTGTAAAATGGTGGATTCTAGTTCTGGCTTCATTGCTTACATGTTGGGTATTTTGGTCAAGTCCTTCTAGCTTCATTTTCTTCCTCTGTAAAATGAGAAATTTGTAATTGATGGCCTCTTTCTGGCACAGTAAAAGGAAGCTTTCATACATCTCAGAGAAACGAAAGGAAAACTGGAAGAACTGGACAGAATTCTTCTTCCAATGAGATACATGTCACTGAGACTAGTAAATCAAACTTTAGAAAGTATACCTTCAACAAGGGCAGTTCCCATATTGTGGGTGGGGATGGTGGTCAGGATGCACTTTCGTGACTAGCACTTACTCAGATGAAAGAAACCATCTCATTGTTGGGCCTTTTAGAGCAGGAAGTATGATGTTAAGAAGTAGGGAGGAAAAGATATTTTTACTGCTATAGACCAACATTCTTCAAACTTTCTATACCTGTGAACAGATACCAATCCTGTATACTGGTCCACAAACCAGTAGTTAGGAGCAAGGCAGTAGGACAGAGGTTTTTAACCTTTATACTCTCGTGGACCAGCACCTGTGGCCTGTGAACCAGAGGTCAGAAACCACTGCTATAAACCGAATATTGTGCACACCCCAATTTTTATTATTGAAATTCTAATTCCCCTACCCCTCATTCCAACTACCATGATGACATTGGAAGTGTCAGAAATAATTAGGTCATGAATAGAAATACTACTCTTAAAAAGGGGACTTCAACTAACTCTCCTCCCACCTTCCCCATATGAGAACACTGTGGGAAAAAAAAAAAGTTCTTTAAAGCAAAAAGTGAGTTCCTGCCAGACACTGACTCTACCTTTTCCTTGATCATAGACTTCCAAGTCTTCAGAATTGAGAAATGTGTTATTTAAAAATTACCAGTCTATAATACTCTGTTATGAAAACTCCGGTGGATGAAGAAAGGTCTAGGGACAGATTTGTAGGGACTAGAGAGATAGTTGCAAGGACTTAGGCACTTGTCTTGCACAAGGTCATCTTGGAGTCCTGTCACAATATATGGAGCACTTCGTGGAGAGACCCCTTAGCATAGTTCCAGGAGTAATCCCTGAATACTGAGGTGTGGATCACCCCACCACTTCAAAAGAAAAACCCTTAGAAATAAACTTAGAAAGGCCAGAGTAATAGTACAACAAGTAGGACGTTTGACTTGCATGCAGCCGACCCAGGCTCAATCCCCAGCATCCTAAAGCACTGCCAAGAGTAATTCCTGAGTGCAGAGCCAGGAGTAACCCCAGAGCATTGCTGGGTGTGACCCCCCCCTAAAAAAGAAGCAAAAAAGAATTTAGATGTGTAGAAACCTAGAAAGTATATTTAAGAAGGGCAGGATTGGTTCTGATATAAAATTATACGAGATCTGGGCATGAATTCCTGACTGATTTTGTATCTATAAACCGGAGTTATCTATGGACCTAAAAGTTAGGACTCATATCACTTCAAGAAGTTGATAAATTATGCTATTTTCAAACTGTCCTTGAATATCTCTTTCAATATGTATTCTTAACATAGTTCATATTCATAACATAGTCTGAATTCTTTTGTAAGAAAGTAAGGGACATAGTGCCCTTCTCTACGATATAGATGGGGTATCAGAGAGGTCACTTCTGCTAGGACAGAGATTGGCTTCTGTGGAGGAAAGCGTAGGGACCAACACTGGAGGTGAAGTGCATGGTCTGAAGCAACTTTAGATGGTAGGGTCCATGAAAGTCAATCCTCCTGTAGAACTCTTAGGCATAACAATTGATATAGGATAACATAGCCACAAGGAGCTTAGGTATATCCCGGTCACACCCATCAAGGTGCTCCTGAGGCACTCCCATTCCTTTGTCTATCTGTAACCACTTCTCTATGCTCTCTTCCCCAGTTAATCAGCTTCCCCCCCCCCAATCAGACTCTGTTAATTTGTAAGGTCAGATCTTTCTAGGAAACTGAACTTATATTGTAAGTTAAGATTGCCTTTCTCCTCTCTGTATGTCTTTTGAATAGTTTACTTTAAAGCAATGTCCTTTTTGTATAGACACAAGAAAACAATATTATGCTTTTGTAACTTGGGATTTAATTGGCTTTGAATATTATTCATCCCCGGGCATCTGCTTTCTCGACTTAAGCCTCAGTTGCCCTCAGTTCCTAGCACCCCAAAATCATGGTCCCGATGAGGGTCGGGACAGACCCCAGACAAGCGGTGAGTTATGTGCTACCCTGGCATCAAGATGGGCCTGGCCAAAGGGCGTAATTCTTAACTATAAGTTAAGAGCTTGATCATGGACAAATGCTGTCATGATCCAAAAGCAATGATGAGACTAGGACCCTGCTAGGGATAGGGAAGACTAATCTTGCCTGAGCACTGTACTCTGAGATCGAGATGGCCCCAGGAGAGCAATTCTATAAGATTTAATGCATTTCTTATTGTGTCCATACAAAATGATTAATATTATGAATGCTTATATGTTTGCTGGAGGAGGAGAGGAGAAACACTCATGGGATTCACTCTTGGGTGGGTCGTCCTGCTGAAAAAGAATCTGTCCTAGAAGCAGCATCTCCTGAGGGAAAGAACTTTAACCCCATTGATTGTGACCATACCTATGTGTAAGCCCGAACCCCCTCATGCTGGAGAGACTTAACTAGGCTGGAAGAGGGGGCCAGATCGGGGGAGAGATTGAGAGCCGGGAGAGAAGCAGAGAGAGAGAGAGATGGAAGATTGAATAAACAGTAACTAATCGGCAACCAGCTTGGTCCTTGTTCTTCCTTCGTCTGTCCTTGGCCAACAGCCATCCTGATCCAGCCCATACACAGCGGCTCCAGAGCACCGAATGTGGGCCGTGAGACAGAGCTGCCCAGAGAGCCTGCCAACACACACTCTTCTCTGTGCATAGTTTTTACAAATTGAGAGCAGGATAATATCTTAGAATGCTAGAGGTAAGATTATTTTCCAAGGCATGCTGAAGACACTAGCTTTCATCTAGGTAATGAGAAAATTACAATATCTGTTGAACTAAGATACATCAATGTTCATACTTAATTAGTAAAATTCAGAATGAAGTATGGAGTTCTGTGGGTATGAGATAGGGAAAGTAGTCCAATGTCACTCCTCACATGCTATGTCATACTTATGAAGAGCCAGAAACTCAATCTGGGGCTTTAGATGGATTAATTGGTATGAGTATATTAAGCTCTCTACATAACTTAGAGAACTCATCCTCTAGAATCTTGCACAAACAGGGAACAGTTAGCT
Organism: Sorex araneus; assembly: GCF_027595985.1. Classification (NCBI taxonomy): domain Eukaryota; kingdom Metazoa; phylum Chordata; class Mammalia; order Eulipotyphla; family Soricidae; genus Sorex; species Sorex araneus. The sequence continues at coordinate 349,703,640 of NC_073313.1, read as the reverse complement.
GATCAATGATTGGAAGCTTGCTACAAGAGGGGTGAAGGGCAGTTAGGATAGAGAAGGAACCAGTATGGCACTAATAGCACTGTAGCACTGCCATTCCATTGTTCATCGATTTGTTCGAGCGGGCACCAGTAACATCTCCATTGTGAGACTTGTTACTGTTTTTGGCATGTCAAATACTCCTATTGGTATCTTGCCAGGTTCTGCCATGCAGGCGGGATACTCTCAGTAGCTTGCTGGGCTCTTCCAGAGGGATGAAGGAATCGAACCCGGGCTGGCCAAGTGCAAGGCAAACTCCCTACCTGCTGTGCTATTTGTGGCAGGACTGAGTGTTGATAGCAGGTAACGGGATATACCTGATAACTTTTCAGAATCTGTATTGCAAATTATAAGGCTCAAAAGGGGGGTAGAGAAGAGGAAGAGAGAGAAAGAGAGAGAGAGAGAGATGGAGAGAGAGGGAGAGAGAGAGAGCAAGCCTGCCATAGAGACACATAGGGGGACAGGAGGGAAACTGGAGACATTGGTGTTGGTGGTTGGAAATGTACACAGGTGGAAGGATGGATGTTGGAACATTATATGACTAAAACCCAATCATGAACAATTTTGAAACTGTATCTCACTGTGATTCAACTTAAAAATAAATTAAAACTTAGAAAAAATTATTTAATGTATTGATAATCATTATTTGAAACTTTCTAAAAAATAAGAGATGATACAAATAAGTGTGTATGTGGTATTGCTTGTATGTGCCTGCACACTTACCCATGTATGTTAATACACAAGTATATTCTTCAAATTATATTTACAGTATGAAATCACATGCATTTGATGAAGAAAGCCCTAACCCTAAAGTTCTTAATACCTGTGCTATTATTTTTTCCCTGTATGGATGAGCTGTTTAGCTGAATTAGAAAACCTTCATGTTCTTCACTATCAAGTGGAGATGGGAGTAAACTAGACTTTTAAAAGTCTCATAAGGTAATACATTTTAAAAATTATGAATTCCTTCCTTCCAAAATATCTTATAGCTGGTACATACCATATATTGTGAATTGTTTAAATTCCATGGTATGCTCACTATTTTCTGTAGGAAAAATAAGAGAAAAATAGGGAAGAATACATTATATTTCACCTTGGTTATTTAATTTTTGAGAATTTTTTCAAAAGGTAGAAACAGCAAAAAAAAAATAGTTAAAGCAAACAATAGACAGACCATTTACCTTGGAAACCATGAGACAATAGCGGTGCAGTGGAAATGAGTGAAACTGACAGTATAAACAGCAAACTGTGGGGAAATTTTTGCCTGGTAGAAGATTTGGCAAAATAGATATCTGCATATCAATACAAAATAAAGGTATAAATTTATTAATATGATGATATTCTTATATTAAAACACAGCTGTTGATTTTTTTTTTTGGTTTTTGTGTCACACCTGGTGATGCACAGGGGTTACACCTGGCTTTGCACTCAGGAATTACTCCTGACAGTGCTCAGGGGACCATATGACCCGGATCAAACCCGGGTCAGCCAGTGCAAGGCAAACGCCCTACCCACTGCACTATCACTCCAGCCCCTAAAACACATTTTTATATGATAGAGCCAGATATTTTCACAGCAGGGCTTTTGAGATTTTGCACCAAATGATCTTTGTTGGGAAGGGCTGCCTTTGCACTGGAGTGAGTTTAGCAGCATCCGTGGCGGTATAATCCATGCCAGTAGCTCTCCCTCAAGCTCACAGTCATTAAAATGAGAAATATCCATAGAAACGCCAAATATCTCCCATACTTCCAGGATAAAATTGTCCCTGTTTGAGAGCCAGTGTGATCAAGTAAACAGTTTTTCAAAGAAGAGCTAAGCATAGTCCTTAAAGACAAGAAGACTTGGGTTTGATTCTTGGCCCTTCTATTTACTAGCTGCTTGACAGAAGACAAACTAGCTGACCTTCATAAGCCTTAGCGTTATCTATAAGATGGAGGTAATTTTGGCAATGTCACAGGTTCATGTAAGAATCTGATCAAATGAGACAGCAAATGTGTCATGCTTATAAGATAGGTGATTCTCATAGAAATGTCATGCGGGTGATGAAATGAGTAAAGAGGAATACAAGCACTCCTTTAGGCTTAGAAAATGCCACAAGTCAAGTATAGTTATGTATAAGTGTGCGCATTCATGTATAAATGGGAAAGCTTACAGCATGACCCTCGAATACTCATTGCACCTTTAAACACAGAGTAAAGAAAGAGCAATGCTAAAATTGGCTAAAGTTGGCAAACAGTATGCCAATTACTTTATATTGATTACATCCTAGGTACTCATCTGTGGTATTCACTGATGACTAGCTTTCAGATACCATCACTGAGGTTCAGAGAGATAAACTACCCCATTCAGTGCCATAAAGCAATGTCCACAAGAGGAGAATAATTATGCATTTGAAAGGGAATAGCTTTGCTAGAAACACACCTTGCTTGAACATCAATAATTGTAGCTTGGTGATTTTGCTCCTGACACTAAGTTCCAGATGCCAGTTCAAGTATACCAGTAAGGTGGCTGAATCAGTTTGTAGAATGCAGAACTTGGTTTTAGCATGAACTCATGACACAAAACAAGCTAATGCCATGCATTTAATGTATTCTGATATATAATTAAAAATCCAGCCAACTAAATTCTCCTTTGTCAGCTTTCTTCTGCAAATGCTGTGCCTAAGAGAAATCTTCTTTCCAATCCTCCTTGGCCCCAATCTTTCATGCTGGTAGAGGGGAAAACACTGATTCATGGGTCAGAGAATTGGGTTGTATTGCTTTTGAAATATTGGTGCATGGTAGGAATGGTTTCCAATTACAGAGGACTGAGTATACAATCTCTGCACTGTTCTATTTAAATAACTGCTGAATTGCCAGTACTGCTTTCCTGTTTCAAGCTCCTGAACAAGTAAATAATGGAAAGAGAGAGTAAAATGAACAACAACCACCAACATTTGTAATAAATAACCATACAACCTGGTGTTGTGAGCCTCATTCCATGGCCATATTATTCTCCCTCTCTGCACCAAATTTTTTCTAATGGCAACCCCTAAATAAAAGGTATCATATATATAATATATATGTATATATACACATATATGTGTGTAAATATATATACACATGTATATGTGTGTGTATATATATAAAACAGACTTAACTTTGCACATTTAGGAATGATTCTAGCAACATGTTGCAGTGAAAGTCTTTATAGTCACATAGACTTAATGTTGAATCCATCTCTGTTATCAACTATCATTGCCAGCAAAATCTTTATTTTTGAAATTTGAATAGTAGGGCACTTGAAGACCAGCCTGGTCAGTAATGTTAATGTTTTGAGCAACAATTAAAAGAGGATGATTATGATATGACTGTGGGAAAAGGCTTGGAATAGTGTGTTTGATGACACTTGTCTAGTTCCTGATGTATACTAACCCCTTTGTTAAATGTATAAATGCTATTGCATGACTAGCATAGATTTCCTTGTTATGCATGAATGTCAGAGAGGATATAATTCAATTTCTGTTATAAGATGTGCAGCGCTGATAAAATTCAAGTTATACTATGGTGAATAAACAGATGAGTTTAAAAAATAACAGATTTATGTGTGGGCCAAGGGTTGGCATTCTATTAGGAATGACATATGGGATTTGTGTCACCTGGGTGATGGTACTTTTTGTGCTCCATTATCTAACAGTTAATTATAGGGCTTAGGGTAGGTGAGAACTTTGGGGTGTAAAAATATTATATGTGTGTTTCAGAGAGAAAGAGAGAGAGAGAGAGAGAGAGAGAGAGAGATGTGGGGGATGGGAGAGAGAGAATACAGAATTGCTATCCCTAGGCCCCTGAGTCACCAGGTTAAAGAGAATGCTTTTCAAAATATCTAATCAGGATTACAAACCCAGGGAGGTAGATTAGGCATACCCTGAAGCAATGGAATTAAAGACAATGCCTGCAGTTATTTGATAGATAACTGAATTTTAAAAGAGTCTTTTAACTCATGCTCTGTTGATGCTTAAATCCCTGTTGTACTCTATCAGCAACAAGTCTCCCAATCTCTACCTGGACACTTCTGTGGTGGTGAGTATACTACCTTTGAAATTGGTTCGTTGTTAATATTAAAGAAGAGAACACTTCCATAGGAAGATACTGATCTGGTCTGTTTATTGCTTATTCATGGATCCACTACTAACTTGTGAGGTCACACAAAGTACATTTCCCCCTTCCTTTGAGGTTTTTCTAAGTTTTGAGTAGTACTCATCTTTTCTCCTGATCTCATCATCCAGTAGTCCATGATGTCTTGCATAGACTAAGGTAGAAGTGAAGCTGATCTTGAAATTGCAGTGAAGAATTATTGAAGCTATAAAACGGGGCAGAATTGGATTTCACTGAATCCTAGGCATGAACCTGTGCACACGGAGGCATATAATGGTTAGTACAAAGCTCATGACATGTTTATCAGACTTCCCTTGTGCCTCTTGTATGATCTGCATGTAAATCCCTGTGAAAAGAAGATTACGTTATTTCCTGAATTTAAAATCACATAAGACTGGAGCAATAGCACAGGGGGTAGGGCGTTTGCCTTGCACACAGTCAACCTGGATTTGATCCCTCCATCCCTCTCGGAAAGCCCAGCAAGCTATGGAGAGTATCCTGCCCACATGGCAGAGCCTGGCAAGCTACCCATGGCATATTTGATATGCTAAAAACAGTAACCCAAGTCTCACAATGAAAACGCTACTGGTGCCCACTCAAGCAAATCTATGAACAACTGTATGACTGCAACAGTGCTACTACTAAAATTACATATGAACGTTTTTTGTAAATTGTGTACCATTGACATCAAATGCCGGTGGTTGAAAACATTTAATGGTTATGTTTTGTTTTTAAAACCAGTCTCAGGAGCTGAAGCAATGGTACATTGGGTAAGGTGCTTGCCTTTCACATGCCCAACCTGGGTCCAGTTCCTAACATGCCATATGGTCACCTGAGAACAGGCAGGAGTAGTTCCTGAGTTCAGAGCCAGGAGTAACCCCTAAGCATCGCTGGTGTGGCCCTAAAACTAAAAAAGCAAAAACAACGTCAGTCTCAGAGAAATTTTAGGCATGTTGCCCACCCAGAGAATCTCCTCAGACCCCCACTATAATATGACATCTTTAATAAGGTGCCATTCCAGATGATTTTTTATGCAGATTACAGCACCGTAGCACTGTCATCCCATTGTTCATAGATTTGCTTGAGTGGACACCAGTAACATCTCCATTGTGAGACTTGTTGTTACTGTTTTTGGCATATTGAATATGCCACGGTAGCTTGCCAGGCTCTGCCATGCGGGTGTGATAGTGTTGGTAGCTTTTCGGGCTCTACGAGATGGATGGAAGAATCGAATCCGGGTCAACTGTGTGCCAGGCAAATGCCCTACCCACTGTGCTATCAATCCAGTTTGCAGATTACAGAAGGGCACAATACATGATTTTATTGTCCATTATTATACATGCTAAATATGTGAAATTATCCACAATGATATTTTTTTAGGTCAAGATTATTCCTTAATGACAATGAGAAATCACAAAACCTATAGATTTGCCATTTGAAACCGAAGAGGCTCTGATTTCTTCCTGTCACTAGTTTTGACGCATCTTACTAAATATTGTTGGTGTTTTATTGTGACTTCCCTGGTGCTGATGCTTCGCTGTCACCAAGCATCAGGCTGATCACTAGTGACTCCTGGATTATAGAGGATAGAAGATTTTGCACCATGTCACACTCATATTCATGATTGATGCTGGGGAGTTTCGAGCAGAAGACAAACTAGGCATTCCCACAGGTGTGAGAGAGATTCATATATATGCACAGCCATGGTTAATATTAACAGCCAAGACAGATTACCAGGTGCCATGGGAGGTTCACTTGCCACAGCCAGCCCCGACATAATTTTCTCATCTCTCCTCTGGACCCAACCCTGATCATCAGTATTTGTTTTTGTCTTCTGTCAAGTTCTCTTTCTGTGACAGTTGACTCCTTTTACCTACTGGACTGAAACTAAACTGTCCCTCAGTCTTTCTACTAACAAGCCAGGTTTCAGACACAGTAGATAGTCGATATATGAGCAGTAAAACTGAATGATGACTCTTGGGGATGAAGAAATCTCCTGAAGCAGTTTCTTGGAAAAATAGAATTTCCATGGGCATAAAAAGACAGCGTCAGTGTTCCAGGTATAAGCATTTTGAACAAAGGCTAAAAACTGAGAAACTTTGATTTCCTTAGGATAAAACTGGTATCCTAAATGGTCTAAAAATAGAGGAGGCAGCATGTGAGTTCATTCTTTATTGCTGAATGCATTTTGTGAGACATGAGTCATCATTCACAACTCATGGGCCATCCTAAAAGATCTTGGAATAGAGGAACCAGAAAGATATTACAGGGGTTAAGGCCATTGTCCGGCATGCTGTAGACCTGGTTTGATTCCTGGCATCACATGGTCCCCTGAATACCACTGGGAGTGACCCCCCCAACACAGAGCTACATAGCCTCTAAGCACCACTAAATGTGACTCAGAGCCTCCATTGCCTCCCTCAAAACAGAGGAGGAAAAAATGAATTCTGTAAGTTTTCATTATATTGTGCTCCGTTTAAAGATGAGTTTACTGGGACTCAGGAAGGTTAAATAAATTGCTTACTTAAAAGATAAACAAGCTTCTTGGGAGCTGGGGTGATAGTACAGCAGATTGGCTGCTTGTCTTTCATGTGCTGACCTGGATTCTGGGTCATATGTTCACAACATAGGGTTCTCCAAGCCCTACCAGGAGTAATCCCTGAGAGCAGAGCCCTGAGCACAGCTGGGTGTGGCCCCCAAACAAAAAAAAATAAAAAAGGTAAATAAATAGCTCTGCTGCTTTGAAACTGGATCGAAGTTGGCTCTGAAGTTCACTGTGTCATGTGATGTCTGGCAAAGCACCTGAGTTCTACTCCTCCTCAGAGGGTTCCTACCCCCCGAGCTGATTGGATTTCTGACTCCCCAGAACCCATTTCAAGCCCTATACTTAATTTCTGTGCAACAAGATCAATACCATCCCTATATGTACGTGAAAGAGGGAATGTTTTGAGGGGAAATCAGAGACGGGTGTCTTGTAAATAAATGTAGTAACAGTTGGGAGAGATGGATGGAGTTAGTTTGTCCACATAGAAATCACTTTTCCAAAGCGAGTTTCCTGTCTAAGAGTGCACTTACTTTCAGCCATTCTGAGGGAGTCTTTCTCTGAAAATTATTTTCCCCTTCAGCTGTTTCCTGATACACCATGCTTAGGTCAGTGACTGGGTAGACAGGGGTTGTCTAACGTCCTGGTCTTGTCCTCTACTTCTTCCCAAGGACGAGAGACCCTGAGTGCACGGACAGTGCAGTTCCCAACTGAAAGCCAGACACGGTTTAGAACCTGTTCTCACTGCCTGAACAGAGCAAAGGGGACCCAGAATGCGTAATTTCCTATAAAAGCTACTACAGAGAGAGTTTAACATATGGCAGTTATTTGTAATCGCTGAAAGTAAGTGCACTCTTAGACAGGAAACTCACTTTGGAAAAGTGATTTCTATGTTGACAAACTATCTAACTCCACCCATCTCTCCCATCTGTTACTACATTTATTTACAAGACACCCGTGCCTGATTTCCCCCCAAAACATTCCCTCCTTCACGTGCACATAGGGATGGTATTGATCCTGATGCACAGATCCCAGGTCCCAGGTGGGTCATAATTCATTGCATGGATACTTTTGAAGCACCTATTTGTGGGGAGCATAAGATCAAGGGTCATGGGGGCAGTATAACTGATTCCAGGCTACCCCTCCCATCCAGAGTCATATCATTTGCCTTGAGCCTCTACGGAAGGCCAGATGTGACAATGTACATTTTCATCTTTGGGATCTAGTTTAACTAACTGAATGACCCTGTGAGGCAGACATGAGCTTTCCTTCCTACCAATGAACACAGTGACATTTAGGAAAACTAAGCAGTGCTCCCAAAATGAAAAATCTAGCATCTGGTACCTTTTAGCAGTTTGAAACAGAGTGAACAGAAGGTAAAAGGCATTAGGATAGAACAAGAAGTGTAAGAAAGAGGAGGCAGGGGGGTAAACTCAGCTGTAGTTAGAAATAAGATAGCAGGCTGCTTCCGAATTCTGTGGCTCCCACAGAGACTCTGCGTGGGTTATCCCTGTGCCACTATAATTGCTGAGTAAGTCTTCCATATAAGAGGTGATCCTGGAGCTGGAGAGAGGGAACAGTGGGGAGAACGCTTGCCTTATACCAGGCTGACCCGGGTTTTATCTCTGGCACTCCATATGGTCCTCCTAAGACTTGCCAGGAGTCATTCCTGAGTGCAGAGTCAAAAGCAAACCCTGACCATAGCCAGGGTGACCCAAAAACCAGAGTGAGGGAGGGGAGGAAGAAAGATAGAGACAGTCCTCTGGGTGGAAAGAAGGTGCTGGAAGAAAAGGCAGGCAGTCTTGCCTAAGGTAACTAACGGGGCTGGTGGTGGGGCGAGGGCTCTAGGTTGATTAAATGAATTCAACATCACAGGGGTCCTAGTGACCAGTTCTGGGGGTCAGAGCCTAGGCTTGCTTGATAAGCTCAGAGAACTAACATTTGGAACCAGCCAGTGATGGACTAAACGAGGAGCATACAAAACAAATGCCAGGGGCTGGAGACATAGTATCAGACATAAGGCACTTGAGTTGCATGTGGCTAAGGGCAGCTGCGTTAGCCTATTTCGTCCCCCATGTACCACCAGGTGTCACTACTGAGCACAGAGTCAAGAATAAACCCTGACCCCTCCAGCCTCCTATTCTTTAGGAGTTTGGCAGTCAAGCCTATGAACTGCCTCTGTCGCCATGTAAGCTCTCATTAACTGGTCATGATCCTGAGGCTCATTAATAACATACAAAAGAGATTAGCAAGCTGCAGAGATGCTTCTGGATCCCTAAGTCACCATCCCATTAAAAATTTAACTCCAGATTTATCATCCCATCAACATTTTAGTATTCCTGGAGTGTGTGGCTGTGACATCTCAAACTCGATACCACTGAACCACTGATATACCAGGAGTAGCACACCACATTTGATGGGATGTAAAGTAGAAGGCAACCAATCTTGATTACAAAAATAATAACCCACAAGGCTTAACCTGTAACAACAAATTAGCAATCTCTTATATAAGGGTTTAATGGCTCCAGGGAGAGATACACACTTTCTTCTAAGAAAATCTTTTTTGATCATTTTTAGTGAATTAATCATATAAAGCAATACAAAGTAAATCATTTAGGTTCTGGTTTTGGGGAAGGCTTGGGTGGTGGTTGGGAAAATTGGAAATAATGGTGGTGGGAAGTTGTAATGTAATGGTGGTGGAATTGGTGTTAGAGTATTGAATATAATAAATCATCATGAACAACTTTATAAAGATGAAATAAAAATTTTTACAAATATACAAAAAGGAATAAGCCCTGAGCATTGCCAGACTCAACCCCTCCCTGCCCAAACAAAAACATGCTAATTTTAAAATTTATAATCTAAGATGTCCTAGTGAAAAGACACCTGCATCTTTAATCCAGGTACCTCTTTACATCAATATCCAAGTAATCTAAGAAGTGTAACTGGCAAGTAAGAGTCCTTGAAAAACTAAGAATTTAGATATATTTTGTATAGTACAAAAGCTAAAAAGGTAAAATATTTCCCTCCATCCCCCAGTCACATGAGAAAATATCTCATAACTGCTCTTAATATATCTTCCTATCCTTTTCTTATCATGCCTTTATTATAAGACTAAATCTGACCTAACACTGGAGCACAGTCATGTTTACTTATTTATGTGTGTTTAGAATGGCTTAAGGTACAACTGCAGGCATCATATTTGTAAAAGAGAAATATAATTAACAAAGACAAAAATATTTACTTTTAATCCTTTACAGAAAAAACCTGCCTTATCTAGTCTACATTAAAGTTTATGCAGTTATAACTTGTTTTTATGTCCTGAAATTCTTTATCTCCAGATCTCCTAATTTTTCCATTGTTTGTCTTCTCCCCAGTTTCACTAAAAGTATCAGAGAGTATCTTAAGTGAGAGATGTTCAGGAAGAAAATGACTAACTGCATCAAATAACTTGAAACATTAAGAGCTAACTGGACTCAAATAATATTTATAAGACTTAGTTGATTTTTAAAAGAGTATAATTATAGACTATAAAAGTACAAAATTTGTTGCTTTGGGTCTGCAGGGAGAGATAGTACTAGGGATAAGGCACTCGCTATGCACAAAGTGAATTCTGGTTTGACCCCTGGCACAACAATTAGTCCCTGAGAAACATGAGGAGTCCTTCTTGAGCACAGAGCCAGGAGAAATCCCTGAGTACTGCTGGCCCATTTTCGACCCGCAAGTTGAAAAAAGAGAAACTGCTTTGTGTTTTAGTGGACAGATATACTTATGTCCCCAGCTAAAGGCCAAAAAGTCTTAAAGAAGCAGTTGAATTATTTCAATTTCAGTCATCTGCCCATTGCTGGAACTAATCACAATGGTTCAGGGTAGACAGTTATGAGAAAGCATCACGAATCCAGCTTGGCTCCCATGGATGGATGTGATGTAAAGCCTTTGCACTGGGCAGCTGTTCTACCCTAAGGACTGTATATACCCAGTCTTACTTTTTTAGTACATCACTTCAATCCAATTGTAAGTAATCTCGTATCAGACAGATCTTGTCTTTTTAGGAATTAGTGCTAGAGAACTACTAAATGCAAACTGAGCATACCCCCCAACTTAATCCTCAAGTGTTGATATCATTTCCTCCCCCCTTATGTTAATAATCTGGTGGCCAGTAGGAAAACTTCATGATGAATTCTTTATTATTTCTTCTAATACTTAGCATATTCCTGCATGTGCCTAGCACTCAAGACATGTAGATCACCATGTATTCAGTTCCTTTTTTGCACTTTTGTGAATCACAAGGGACTCTCTCTGTGCCCGGGAGATCTGCCATCAATATTCATTTAGCAATTTCTTCTCTAAACTCTAGGGATGACCCAAGATAATTGACATCTGCTTTCTGGCTTCTGCTGCCCTCTGTCTTCTTCTGTCACAGATTTCCCAGGAAATGTCAGGTGATCTATTTGCTGATATCTCCCTTTACTGACAGTTCATGCTTTCTTTACCTGTATGCACAGTCTCAGCACCAGGCTTGCTGTAATTAATTGCTGAATGAAGTGTTTTTGCTCCCCACTCCTTCACCCCAAGAACAGTTCTCTGGCAATCAACAGTCCCTCTCTGTCTTATAATACTTTTCTCAGTTCCACTTTCTATGCCCAGCATTCATTCAAATAGGCTTGCTTGGCACGTGCCAACATGATTGAATCAATAGTAGATAACTCAACTAATGTTTGCATGTGCCAACATTATTGAATAAGTAATAGATATCCATGGTCTTTTCTATATTTCATATTTCTTGTAGCCAAACACACCCTGCTTTCATTTTTAGGTGCTATTGTCTCAACTTGACTAGAAAAAAAAATGTTCCATGACTTTTTTTGAGAAAATAAGAATGCCCCTTAGTTTAAGACACATGTATGTGTATGTACTGTGCACTTGACTATAAATATAGATATATACCCCTGCAGCGGGTAGGGCATTTGCCTTGCACACACCCGGGTTCAATTCCTCTGTCCCTTTCAGGGATGGCAAGCTACCGAGAGTATTCCACCTGCACGGTAGAGTCTGGCAAACTTCCCGTGGTGTATTCGATATGACAAAAACAGTCTCACAATGGAGACGTTATTGGTGCCTGCTTGAGCAGATCGATGATGAGTAATGGGATGACAGTGACAGATACAGTGATGGGTATAAACATTGGGCACTAGATAGATATCAGTAATCCTCAAAAACAGCAAGTCTAAATAGTTTATTTATACACTGTTTTGGGGACATAAAAAATATCTCATGGAGTTAGAGCTTTAGAGCCCCAATTTGCATGACTGAACTTGATGTAATTCAAGAAAAGTGTGAGGAAATTAAGATTTGGAGCCCTGGGTGCAGGATTTGAATCTTGCTTCTCTTTCTGATCACAAAGAAGTTCTGCTGAAGTGCTGAGAGCTTGTATTTCTACATTTAAATAGTGGTCACCTCTCACAGACTAGTGAGCAAAATAAAAAGAAAATATACAGAGGATATGTATACAAAGACCCATTATTATAAAAGTGAAAATCTATTTTCAATATTCTCTGCCACAATTTGAAATTTCCCCAGCAAAGTGTGGCAGGAAACATCACAGGTAACTTAATTACCCAGTGGAATGAGAGCTTTAAGTTGCGCTTTAAAACGCTGTTGGAGAACTCTGAAGGGTTTAATATAGAAACCAAACAGGCACTGACAGATGCGTCTGTGTCTCCCTGGGTCCCATCACTGGGGAGGCGCAGCTGCTGCTCTGCCTTCATCTTGGGTAGTTTGGCTTTGAAATGTGGCTGTGCTTTTGTGAAATTCCCCCTATTGAAGTTTTATGACTTTGCTTTTCCTAAGAAAGGCCATTTTCTTTGACAACTCCATGCTGATACATGATAACAAAGATCTTCGCTGCAGACGATTATAGGTGCTGAATGAATGAATGTTCGGTGTGGAGGTGCAGGTTTCTGGAGTGTGCGATCACCTCAGCTGGAGCAGCTGACAGACTCTAACAATAAAGGCAGCGGGTGACGATACAGAAATGGTACAGCTAGGCATATGGCTTTGGCAACGATGCTGCAATATTTGCTGGGTTCTTCTGACGGCTTCCCTTTCCCCAGCTCAGAAGAAAACCAACGGTAGTACCCTTTGGAAGAAGAGTACAGGAGAGAGGTGGTGAATGAGGATGCAAAAGCTCAGGAGATGTTTTTTGGGTCATGACATTTACTCAGCTGCCTTTATCCTATCAGTATTTATAAATATCTCTCATTTTTGCTTCATCTTTATAAAGCACTTCTAAATGCACTATTCTTGGGGTGACATTCAGAGCTAACTACTTGCAAGGTATTTTGGGAAACATGCGTATTCTGTCCTCTGAAAAATGAGAGCGTTTTTCAAGTGACTATTATTTCACATTCTGAGCTCCAGCAAGCACTAGGCAGTAGACCAAACACACACATATGGTCTGGGCTCCGTAAATATTAAAAATGTATTAGTCAGTCTAAGTTTTCCTTTTGTATTTTCTAAGACTTGTCAATCACAAATGAATAGATCCTATTTGTAGAGAAAGAACAGATTTTAAATGACAAAAACAAAACATTTCTCAGAATCCTGGGAAGGACTAGCACTTTAAAAAAAACCCAAAAAACCAATGACAACAACATTTCAAGTGAGTTGTCTTGGATGGCTGTCAGAATTGGAGATGCTCTGTTCTCTCTGGGTCTGTATACCCCAGATGGAGTGGTTTCTGTAGAAAAACAATCATGGTTATATTCAGGAGAGCTTATTTGGCAAGAAATTATGACTGAACTGATGCTACTGTGATATAACGTAGGAGTTTATAATTGCAATTTGTTATGAAACAGTTGGACTGCATCCCAATGATAGATATTTTAATGCTTCATGGAGAAATTGAAAAGAAAGAATGACAAGGACAGTCTAGGATAACAGAGTAAGACATTCTCTTCAGAGACCTCTGTACTTGATATTTATCTTGATGAAATCACAGAAACCCCAAATCTGCCCCTGAGTTTCACAGGTCTAGGAACTCAGCTTTGCCCAGGTCCCAGAGTAGATCATATTTGGAAATGTTATTTATACTGAGCAAACACAGGTATATAAACAAAGAACAATCCTGTTTGCCAGAAGAAATAGAACTATCAGATACACCAACCATTTTATTTATTTATTGGATCTTCCCAAATTATAGTAAATGTGAAAAATTACAGATAAAATCAGTAGTCTTGATTTTGGCAATTCATTTTGCTTCTTTTTCTTTTTTTAAAATCATTCTTTCTGGTTTTTCATCAGCATTTTATTTTATTTTAAAGTGCCTATATATAATTTCTTTATTCATCATCTATTCTCAACACCAAACTGAAAAAAAAAACTAGAACCACCAACCTTTTTAATTTTAACCTATATATGTCTTGTAGGTCTTCAGACAGAGGAAGGTAAGATTCCTGATAAGCTGAGAATGAGACACAGAAAGTTTTATAAACTGAGTGTATCCTCATGCCCCCATTTCACCTTATTATTTTCTGTCAGGGTAATAGACTATGTATGTGTAGGCCTTCAATAAAGGCCTTGAGATGACCATCCTGTTGACCCCAAACCCTATCTCTCTTTCCTCCATTGATAACATTCTTTCCAATACAAACTCTACATTCTCATTGTGTTTTTTCCCACATATTGCACCCTCTTTTATTTTTTAAAATTTTTGTAATGAAAAAATGTGAGATAGAATTACCGACTTATACACTTCCGTGATGATGTTTCAGTCATACAATGATCAAGTACCCATCCCTCCACCAGTACCCATTCTCCTCAACCAATGTTCACAGTATCCCTCCTGCCACCTCCACCCCATCCTCCCCCACCCCAGCATTCAGCCTCTCCTCTCCTCTCCAGGCACTTCCCTGACTCACACTTGCACTTTCTTTAATCACTACAATCCTCTGCTGAAGATGACCTCCCTAAGAGAACAACCTTAAAGATCATCTATTATTAGCTGAACTTGGCTTCTAAACCTAGTAGTCCATCTTTCTCCATATCCTGTTATGAAATAGATTCTTATAGATTAACTTTTATCTCCTTTGAACAAACACATACACATTTTATCCAAAGATGTTTTAGAACACTTATGAATCAATACCTCAGGCAGTTATCTGCCACCTTCCTCCTTAGTCTCGCTAAATTCAGAAATAAATCCTTGCATGGCCTGAGGATCTTTAGCTCTATGATTAGTGAGAGTAGACCTTACATATCCATATTTCCATCTTGTTTTTAAAAATCCTCTCATCACTCATTTACCATCTGTGTGGCAAACATTAACTGATTACCTCCTAGGTTGATCAGGATACACGTTAAGAACACAACGAAGGGTAGCCCACAGTCTACTCCCCAAGACTGTTTTTGAAGGCAAGCTGGAAAATAGATGGGTGTAACTCGATGAGGCCCGTGCTGCAGTGGAAAAATAGGTGGAGTGTGTGGGGACAGAATGAGGCATCCATCCTGAGCATCAATGTGGTACTTCACAGAGGTCACCTAGAAAGAGCGGATGGAGGTCCTGAGCTGAAGAGGAAAGGGACAGTCATTCAAGGCAGAGCAAGACATAAACCTGTTCATTCTGAGTTACAACTGAAGTTGGTGGGCCCCCATGGATGGCTTATGTGAGGCAGAGAGGAGAGAGATGACCACTTTCTCCTGATTGACCTCCATCAACCCAGGACCGCCTGGGAAGACTCAGAATGGAGAGAGGATTTGCTCTTTGCAGGAATGGAGTGTCAGTTCTAGACCTTAGCCGGCGGGATTTAGAGGTTCTTGTCTTCCTTGAAGAAAGTAATTTCAGAAGATGAGCAGTGAAGTAAAAACAAATTCTATTTGGAGGGTTGTTTTTTTTAGGAAGGGGAAGGAGGGAGACAAAGTGAGAGAGTAACGTGCTCAAGGGAGAAGGCGGGCTTCTCCCAAAGTGGAGAGAGCTTCAGTACCCATCTCTAAAGGGGAGATTCGGGCAACACATGTGCTCTGGAACAAAATGTGCTTGGCCACGTGGGCACAAGCTGCAGATGGGCTAGGGCAGCATATGCACACTCTTCCTTTATTCAAGGTGACTTTTATAGTTTCTTCAACCTCCCCTCAGGGTGGATTTTTAGCTAGGTAAGAGTTTGTTGCTAAGGTGGTTGCCAAGTGGGGTTGCCTTGGTCTGGATTTTCTCTGGCAGAGGTGAGGGTCATTCAGGTGTCATAAATCTCCTTCAAGTCCTTAATTGCAGTCTCTGTCTCTGCTGAAGTTTGTGTCTCTGTGGGGTGCAGCCTTCTTAGGGTCTTTGACTGCACACCAGGAAGATCTTATCAGGCCCAGGCTTTAATTCTTGCAGCTTCAGTGTTATTGGATTTATTCCCTCTCAGAAATTCCACTGCCATGGGCCTTCTCTATTTACCTGCCTGCCTCAGAGTTAATTCCAAAGGCAGCATAAGTCTTCATTCTATTATATTTTACTCTGGGAGTCACTCCTGCCATTGACTTCCTACAAGAAAGTGAGAGCAGCAGAACTCCTGGATATAATTGAACCATGAGTATATGTCCAGTTCTTCATTGTTTATTACGTATATACCATCCATAGCTAATGATTCTTTTAAGAACAGCCTTAAAGCAGTGGTTCTTTTTTTTTTTAGGGATATTACTATCAGGAGACATTGACAATGTCTACAGACATTTTGTGTTGTCATCCTGAGCACTGATTGGTTGTCACTGGCATCTATTGGGTAGAGAGATATTATGCTATAAGTAGGCCATTCCCTCATGACAAAGGGTTATCTCATGCAAAATGTCAGTAATGACACGGTTGAAGAAACCAGGCCTTGAGATCAGTTTTGTATTTAAAAAGGAAAATTAAGAGAGGTAAACTGATAACTCTTTCTTGTGCAGAATGGCCAGCCTTCAACGTTAGCTGGCTAGCAGAAGGTATTTTGATCTGGGAACCATTCTGAAAAGTTAAAGGTAAAGTTTTTTTTTCCAGAACTGGGAGGATTCCCAGACCAGACCCCTTACATCCTGTTCTGGCAGAAACTGGTTGAGAGACCCCTGCCTGGTTAAAAATAAGAGCATTGTGAAATAGTACAGAGTACAGAGAAAAAATAAGGATATTTAGTTCAATAACGGAGGTATAGAGGCCATCACAACAATGGACAGGTCCTTTCTCTCACTTTTCCAATATTCACACACTCCTCCTCTCTGTTCTTATTCGGTATTGGTATCAAGCCAAAAGGCGTCCACTGAGACTGCTGCAGCCTTTCAGGGACGTCTCCCAAAAATGTCAGTAGTGGAGTCCCCAGGATTGGTGGTCGGATCCAAATCGCCCCTGGGCGCCTGACGAAGGTCCAGCCCTCCCGAAAGAGAGTCTAGTCCTTCCAGCTGAGGGCCTTGTCCTCTCAACAGAGAGTATAGACCTAGCCCTCTCAATGGAGAGTCTAGTCCTCCCGAAGAGGGTGTAGTCCTCCTAGTCCTCCGGGAGGAGAATCTAGCCCTCCCAAGAGAAAGTGGCCAACTTCTCTCACAATGGTCACTGGAATCTAGTTCCATCCTCAGGCCTAGCCCACTGTTCTGCCCCAGATATTACCCTGGAGCCCAGAATAAGCCTTTTAATCAACTCCGGCACTGGCAGCTGGTTTGTGGGTCCCAGAAAAAGGGGTAAATAAATTGATCCCAGACGAGCCCCCAGATATTAGGGTATGGAGTCGATAATTTCCCCCTCTCCAAACCCGCACAAAGAGTTCAGCCAATAATGCAACACACAAGCGGAGTTCATTAAGCTAGTAAGCTAGGGTCAAGCTTCTAGGCACTCAGGCCCAAGCAAGACGACGAAAAAGGGAGAATCTGCAAGTTTTTCGGTCAATGCTTACATCATAGCCCACGCGTATAAATTCAAACAAAAACATAAGTAAAAAATCCAAGTTTCATGATTCAGAAGAAAACATAATTTCAAATCATACAAACAAAAAGTTACAAATAGATCATCTAGACATGTTTTCAGAACATTCTGGCAACTGCCCACCCTCCCTGCGTCCCTTCTAGAGATAGTGGATAGTTGCTATGAAACTATTTGCCAAGGCCGAGTTTTCAGCCCAGTTGTCCTTCCCTTGCAGATGGCCCGGGAGGGGGGAGGGGTAGAAGCAGGGTTTTAAGAAAAACAAAAAAGTTTTAAGAAAAACAAAAAGGTTCAAGTAAAAAAGACGTGAAGTAGGAAACAGGCAAGACAGAGTTGCCCTTGCCTCGCTCCATGTCCGAAAATGGGTCTGGAGGCTAACAGCCTCTTGGACTGAAAACCCCATTCTTGGTTACTTTTCTCTGCATATTGCTTAAACCAACAATTAATAGAAGAAAGCAGGTAGGGCCTTTGCCTCGCATGCGGTCAACCCGGGTTTGATTCTTCTGTCCCTCTTGGAGAGCCTGGCAAGCCACCGAGAGTATCCCGCCCATATGGCAGAGCCTGGCAAGCTACCCGTGGCATATTGAATATGCCAAAAACAGTAACAACAAGACTCACAATGGAGACCTTACTGGTGCTCACACAAGCAAATTGATGAGCAATGGGATGACAGTGATACAGTTATATTTTATTGGGCCAGAGAGATAGTACAGCAGGTATGGTGTTTGCCTTGCTTGTGACTGACTTGGTTTTGATCCCTAGCATCCCATATAGTCTACCAAACATCACCAGGAGTAATTCCTGAGTGCAGAGCCAGGAGTTACCCCTGAGCACCACCAGGTGTGAGCCCAAAACCCAAAATAATAATAAGAATAAGAATAAGAATATGAATATTTATTTTAAAATAAGTTTATTTTTAGTTTAAATAATCTATTAAAGCATTTCCAAATCTAAGAGTCTGTGTGTCATAGTTGTAATGTAATTACATTTTCACAGGCAAATGAACATGCACTTATTTTTTGATGCAAAAGTCATCATAATATATTGACTCTTAATGTACTGACTTATTTGGATAATAAAGAATTTTCTCTTAGATCCTTAGGGATTCCTCAGATCTCATATGCTGGAGTAACTTTCCAAAATGTCTGGCGTTTTGCTGCCACCCTTCCCTTCCCTCTCCAGTAACAGCAGTTGTGAGTTGTAGATACCCTCTGACCACCTGGGATTTTGATAGAGGATAGAATAATTTGCGCAGTGACAGTGTAGCTTCTAGTACTTGTTGAAACTATGGCATATAATACACCACCCCTACGTCAGCACAAACTTCGGTCTTCTCATTTCCTGACCATCCAAATATCCTGCCTTTAGAGAGAAAAGATAATGATACCATAATATTGGGGGCAGGAGTGGAATTTGGACCTCCTGAAGGACAAACCAGTTGTTAAAATACAGAGAAAATTACAACCTAAACTCATTGAATTTTTACTATGCACTTTCTCTTTGACAATCCTCAAATAAGTACTATTTTTTTACTTTCAACAGATGAAGACCTGAGATCTGAAGAAGTTAAGAGAACTTTCTTAGATTGTTTGGAAAAGCAATGAAAACTTGATAAAAATATATAAGTATTACATTAGAAATTCTTATGTTTATGGCCAAGATGAAATAGCGGAGGGAGTTTGTTAAGTATAATGCATCAATGCTTATTGGGATTTGATCCATTATATTTGCTAATATAAACTTAAATTTCTTCATTTACAAAATTGACATAATAAATCTTATTGTATAGGTTGATGTTATAATCTATGTTAGATGCAAACTATAGTGTCTGGAATGTAGTTGATTCTCAAAAGAGTAATGATAGTGGTCACAGTATTTATTTGCTTATTAATTCAGATATAATCCCTAATATACTCAACACTGGAAAGTAAAAGATAATTTTGAGAATGAAATTGTGATATATGAAGTGATTTAATACTAGCATGTTTGATATGTGGATTAGGATAAATGCATTGAAGCCCCTAAGATGTCATGTCAATCTCCAAGTCCCTAGGATTAATCCATGAATGTTGTTTGGCAAATGCTCATTTAATTAAATTAGTAAATTGGGTCATTGCTGTTAACTATATTTTCTACCAATTTATTCAACTTTGTGCCTATTCAAAGTTCATTATTTTAAAAAAGTATCATATGTAAATTTGATTTAAAAAATCTAATTCTGGGTATGGAGAGATAGCACAGAGGGTAGGGTGTTTGCCTTGCATGCAGCCAACCCAGGTTTGATTCCTAGAATCCCATATGGTCCCCTGAGCACCACCAGGGGTAATTCCTGAGTGCAGAGCCAGGAGTAACCCCTGTGCAGAGCCAGGTGTGACCCAAAAAGAAAAATATCTAATTCTAACTGTATATTAAGTACAATACTCTATACCATCATTTATTGTTAGGATTCCCATGGAGATACTTTTTTGTGGGAATGCAAAATGGTGGATGCTTACTGATTCTCAACAACTTAACGTCTCCTCGGAGAAAGAGCCTCTCTCCTGTTAAGCAGTAAGTTAAGAGTCTTTCTCCTGTTTGGCTGTCAGCCGTTTTCTCCTGCTAGTGCCCAGAGAAATAAGAGACAATGGAAAGAGAATATATAAAGATGGAAAACAACTATCAGACTGATAGGAAGTAGAATTCTGGTCAGCATACAGAGTTAAGGTTAAAAAAAAAAAAGACCACTGTGGTGAGGTCTTTCTAGATACATAGAAGAGGTTTTGTCTTCTACTAAATGTTATATTTAATGAATCAAAAGAGGTACCATTACATTGTATATCCCTGAATATATTTGGGTCAATTATCTTCATTTTTCCCAGGAAAAAAATGGTATGGGGTCCAATCACACTACCATATGTGTTCACTCACAAGATCAGAATGTAACGTTAGTTGAAAATAGTTTTTGAAAACGTAAATTTTGTTTAATTTTATTTTATTTTTCTTTGGCTTTCTGGGTCATAACCAGTGATACACAGGGGTTACTCCTGACTCATGCGCTCGGGAATCACTGCTAGTGGTGCTTGGGGAACCATATGGGATACTGGAACCCGGGTTGGCCTCATGCAAGGCAAATGCCCTACCCACTGTGCTATTGCTCCAGCCCCTGAAAACGTAATTTAAGAGAAAACTTAATGGAGTATAGTGAACCCTACATCCAATATTTTGCAAGACAAACATAAAAATATGCTTATCAAAGTGGTAGACTGGGGGTGTAGTGTAGAAGGAGTCTGGAAACCCTGATGGACAGGAGTTGATACTAGTGGCGAGATTGGGTGAATATACTGTATATCTAAAATTCAACTATAAATAAAATTGCAAATCATGGTGCTTGAATAAGATTATTTTAAACAGACAAGAAGAAGACTCATAGACACAAGGGAGAATGTATATGTAGGTAGGAACAGAGGGTAGTCATGAGTCATAAGCCTACAAATGCAATCCCAGAAGCCACAAGAAGCCTGAAGAGAGCTGTGAAACAGATTCTTCTTCTGAGTGCCCACAATGGACAAGTTCTGCCTTGATTTCTTACATCCAGAGCAATGAAACAATATATTTCTGTTGGTTAGGCCACATCATTGGTGATAAGTTGCTATTGCAGCCTTGAGAAAAATATACAGACACCTTATGTATGAAACTTCACTTAAAACCTTATTGATATGCTTTGGAAGTCAAAAGAGTTTAACCTGGATAAAACCATTGATTACTCAGAGCTTACCATTATCATCTTCCATTAAAGTAGCACTTTTCTTTAAGCTGTCAGGATACCTGCCATACAATATAATATCGCAGAAATATTTAAATAGACATTAATTCCTTAGATGGAAGTTTCCAGTTACTTGGAGTTATTTCAATATGCCCCATACTAGGTAAAATTCTTCTCTGTGATGCTTTATTTTGTTGTTCTTTTTCCATGTTCCAATTGATATTTATTTTGAATTGAATGCGTAAAAATATTGGGATTTGGTAAGACAATAAGAGATTGATTGTAATTTCTAATAGCAGGGGAATTCAATTCACTGTGTGAAGAGTATCAGTAGGTCTTGTTGAAAACGAGTTCCAATTTATGATTAGTGTTTTAAAGTAGAAGTGCTTTAAAAGAATCACTTACAGCATAAATCTTATCTAGCTTAAACCAATCAGGAAAATGAGGTCATTCAGTTCTTACCAGAATCACCATTCTAGTACTGAGCTTAAAAGTTTGGTACATTTTATTTCATAAAAGACATCAAAGGAAACTATATCAATTAAAATATCTAGGGCAAGTAAAATATATACTTATAACTTTAGACTATACAAAGGAATAATCTGTTGGGGATAACCAGGTAGAATGATAGAATTTGAGTGTTGACATTTAGTAAAAGTCTGGTCATTTAAAACCTTTGAAGTCTTTAGAGCTTTCTATGCAGTCAGGTGGACCCTGAGCAAGAAACAGTAATAGAAGGTGTGATGAGCTGAGTAGTGGGTGAATGATATCACTCTCTTTCTGGCAAGAGAAATCTGAAACACATATGAGAAATATTTGACTTCTAAACATCTCCAATTTTCCATGTACTTCAGCAGAACTTGAATCTTACTTACATTGTATCATCAGCTATAAATGTAAATATATGGTGAACATGTATAGAGCATATTCATGCTCATTATTTTTCTTCATCTGCATGTATACTGGCACATACAATGAGACCTGGAGTTAAGTGTATGTATATGTGTACATTCATATTTTACCTGAAACTTTTACCTGAAAGACATTATCCTAAACCACACAGCTAGTAAATAATTTGGGTTGGATTCAACTAGAACTATAGAATCAAATTCTAAATCATATATATATATATACACTATATATATATCTACACATAAGTTCCAAATTACATGTATATATATATTTATATATTATTTGGAATCAGAACATAGTGTATATATACCTCTCAAGGTATATATACCTTGAGTTGAGGTTGAAAAATGCTGATTGTGAAGAGTTGGATCATCTTCAAGGCAGAAAACACATTTGTTTTATCTGTTTTTTCTCACAATGTCTCATTCTTGATGCTATCAAACACATCATCATATATATGCCTCTCAGAGAACCTGGCAGGCTACCGAGAGTATCCTGCCCACACAGAAGAGCCTGGCAAGCTCCCCGTGGCATATTCGATATGCCAATTATAGTAACAATAACATGTCTCATTCCCCTGACCCTGAAGAGAGCTCCAATCATTGGGAAAAACGAGTAAGGAGGGGCTGCTAAATTCTCAGGGATGGGATGAATGGAGAGGGTACTGGCGCCCGCTCAAGTAAATCAATGAACAAAGGGATGACAGTGATACAGTGACACAGTGATCAAACGCATTGATGATGCAACATCATCAATAAAAGTAAAAGCAGTTCTCTACCATTGTTCCCAAAATGACAACTGTAAGCTTTGGGTTGGCACTCTTTCATTTATTATTTTTATTACAAGAGAACATTTCCCTGTCATTAAAAGGCTTTCAGATAATAACTTGTCTTATGATTTCTTCCCCAAATGGTCATTAATGGCTTATTGATTGGAATATTTTAGGATGCTGCTACAGAGTGATGCACAGAAACAGACATAGGGTTGACACCCTTATATATGCAGAGGAAATGAAAGCCATGTCATGACTGTCATTCAACCAACAACAGATGTGAAATGGCAGGGAATATAAAGCACAAACTAAACGTATCTCTTAACGAATTTACCTTATAAACTTATGAAGTACAGGATTCTGAACTTCCTCCATCCTGTGGGATTTCTACTTATAAACCAATAAGTTCTCTGAGTTCCTCCAGCAAATCTTTTCAAAGGTTTTTGAACAACTGCTAATGCCCATAACCAATATGACTTACAGTCTGCTCCAGAGTTATATCCTATATCATTTTTGCTTGTCACTTCATTGGACAGAACTAGGTCAGACAACAAACCCAACAACAGTGGAGACTAGATATTATCCTCTGGAGTTGTGCTCCAGGGTTAGAGAAAATAAGTGAAAAAATGGGCTCATAGAGCTGAAATTTGCAAAGTGACAGACAATAAGTACCAGGGCTGATATATGTCTAAAGTTTAGGATTTCTCACGTGTAAAATATATGTAGTAATGTACATACAATATGGGACTGGAGCAATAACACAGCGGGTAGGAAGTTTGCCTTGCATGCAATTTATCAGGGTTCAATTCCTCCACCCGTCTCAGAGAGCCCGGCAAGCTACAGAGAGTATCTTGCCCGCATGGCAGAGCCTGGCAAGCTACCGGTGGTGTATTCGATATGCCAAAAACAGTAACAACAAGTCTCACGATGGAGACGTTACTGGTGCCCACTCGAGCAAATTGATGAGCAATGGGATGACAGCGATACAGTGAGACAGTGATCCTATCTTTGTTCTCACTGTTCCTTAGCTTGTTCTCTTCTCCACTCTTTACCAGAAAATTAGTACTCTAAGACACAGTAGGATCATTCTATCCCTGAAACCTCACTCTTCTTCTCAACTACTACCAAATACTTGCTGCTCCTCTGTGACCCAATATTCTACCTCATGAAGAATTTTATCAAGTATTCAGAAAATTATAATGTAATTGTGCTTAAATATTTATTTCCTACCCTGGGCTGTGAAGTTAATAAGTCCAAACTCGGTTCCTTCAGTAATAGTTACATAAATGCTTTAACTCACCAGTTTTAATCAAACCAGTTTGCTTTCTAAGCACATATTATCCATCTTTTCCCCATAGGTTGGATACCATAATCATAGTTTGTTTGGATACCCTATTCTATGCTTTTCCTGAAATCTCAAAACAAAACTTTGGTGGGGTTCTTGGACACAGATAAGAATGTCCTCCCTGCTATGTAGAGTCTTCTACTGCTGAACTCATTACAGATCTCCTTCTTCATCCTGCTAGGGAAGTTGCCACCACTCTTTCCTCCTTTATATAAGACTGGGGCACTCACTTGCCACTTGCTGTCTCTAAGTCAGGCTAATTCCTTTGCTGCTGCTTCCTAATAGACCATTTAAGAGGCATCTCCATTCAGGGGCTCAAAGTTAGCCCCTATAGGAGTGATAGTGTGGCAGGAGGGTGTTTGCTTGCACACAGCCAACCTGGATTTCATTCCCAGCATCCCATATTGTCCCCGGAGCACCACCAGGAGTGGTGTCTGAGCACAGCGTCAGGGGTAAGCCCTGAGCACTCATGGGTGTGTTTTCCTGCCCCCCAAATGTTTCCTACTCTTGAATACTCATTTTCCCCCATGTTATCTTTAAAGAGCTCTATTTCTTGAGTTCTTTTATGTAGTTTCCTTTCAAAAGAATTGCTGTGATTTATATGGTACTTGATAATTTGTAAATATTGTTCTATTTAATCCCCAAAGCAGTTGTGTGAATTATTATGATCAACATATCAATTATGGTAATTAATACCTATCTCATAGTGCCAAGTAACACATTATGGTTAGCAGGAGTCTCTGAGGAGAAGCTCAAACTTAATTTAATGAAGATCTGTTGAACAGAAGATCATTGTGCCTGTTGCTGTCAAGAAAATAAGAATAAGTAAGTTATACTCTGTCTGCATAGTAAGTTAAGAGTCTGGAGGGAAATGACTACAAATCATCATCATCACCATTAGTGTCATCATCATCATCATTTGAGCATTTTCTAGTACCTTCTATCTTCCAGACACATTAGTACGGTTAATATACTTAATGTATTTTCATCTTATCTTCATAATAATCATTTGAAATAGACACTTCCACACTATTCTGTTCTGAAATTTTATTTCATTTTATTCAAGCACTATGATTTACAGTTATTCACAGTTTTGTTTTAGACATACAGTGTCGCAGCACTGAACCCTCCACCAGTGTCAACTTCCCTCTACCAGTATTCCTGGCTTCCCCTCCTACCCCCACACCCCCAGACTGCTATCTTGACAGGAGCCTTTTTAAGTTTGGTTGTTAAAGCTTGCACAGGCAGAGCCTGGCAAGCTACTGTGGCCTATTTGATATGCCAAAAACAGTAACAATAGGTCTCATTCCCCTGACCCTGAAAGAGCCTCCAATATGGCTTTGTTTGGAAGGATGAGTAAGGAGAGGCTGCTAAAATCTCAGGGCTGGGAGGAATAGAGACATTGCTGGTTCCCGCTCAAGTAAATCAACAAACAACAGGATGACAGTGATGACAGGAATGACAGTTAAACTTGGTCTAATGATTTTAGTTTTGTTGACTCTGTGGTTTAGATATATAGCCCTGTCACTCCTTAATGCAACCAACATACCCCCATCTCTTTGCCTCTTGCCCCTTGTTGTTTCTTGTCCATCTTTTCTTCCCCCATGCCACTAGATTTATTTCCTTCTCTTCCCTGTACTCTGGGGCCAAGGGTGATCTAGGCATTCTCCTTTTAAACCCTTGCGTAATATTTTTGAGGATGAGGAAATTGTTTGAGAAATTTAGTGACTCTCCCACACTTTCACACCAGTCTGTTTCAGAGCAGAGCCTCTCATTGATTTGTGACTGCCAGGCTCCAGAATGTATGTTCTTTCCATTACACCACACTGCCTCTTGGATATGAATTAGTGGCAAAACAGAATAATCTCCATGATGTAGAACAGATTGTCAAAGGTTCAGTACCCTTTGGACTTGAGAAAAATTGGGATTCAGACTGGAGGCTGACCTATGAAAATGACATAAAATGGAGTTGGAGGGAGAAAGGTCCAGAAAAAGAAGACAGTATTAACAGTCTTCTGGATGAGTGGGGTAGGAGTGATTAATCAAGTGTGAAGTGAGTCTCAAATGGGCAGCCAAATTAGAGGATGGAAAGAATTTGGAGATTGGAGAGGTAGAATTAACCAGAACTTGGGACTGATGGAGTTTAAGAATTGGAAGAGGACTGAAATGTGGTTGATGACCTTTCTTAGATTACCTTATCTTCTCACAATGTATGTGTGTGCTGAGACAAAAATTTGAAGGGGAATACTAAGCTAAAGGAGGTAATTAAAGTGAATCCTAATCAGATATAATTGCTGACTTTCTAAGAAGATATTAGGGTATATACATATAGAGATGTGATTGTGCAAAGAGGCTTTAGGAGATATCTATTTCGCTAACATTTTAAGTTTGGACATCTAACACCAAGAATTATAAAAGAAAAAGAAAAAACCATTTTGTGTTGTTTAAGAAACTTTGTGTTCCTTTGTTATAGCCTCCCCAGGAACATAATACAAGGGGTTTTAGAGAAAGGGACCATGGTTGTGCCTTTATATTTTTTAATAAGCAAAACAGAAAGAATTTTAATATATACATATGTTTAGGAGAGTGGGTGGCTGGTAAGGAAAGGTATTGAATTTGTTAGGGGCATACATATTTATTAATTGATCTCCTTATTGATTATGCATGGAGATTGGCCAGTTTCAGGACTCAATTGAGTCCGCGACCAAAGCTGCTGGCAATGTGTAATTTAATGTGTGACAGGGCATTCTGCAGGTGACCTTCCCTGACCTGTGCTCTGCCTTCACTCTGACCAGAATGAGAAGGAAATTTCACTGCTGTAATGTCAGCTCAAGGTTGAAATATAACCTGGCCCTTTTCTGCCTGGAGTGTTTTAATAAAGGTATTAGGGCTGATCAGAGATTGGAATCATGCTTAGCAGACCTGTGGTTACTTTTAACTCTGCAAAAGTAATTGAGATTTATGAACTCCTTATTAGCTCCTTAAAACAAAATGAGAAACTTGAAATTCCCATCTGTCAAGATTAAGGAGGGAAGAATGTATTTTTACTCTTAAAATCTTACTTTAATGAAAAAGGTTCCTTTTCACCTTTCCCCTTTATGTCACTTGGGAGAAATAACCCTATGAAGAGTTAAAGAGAGGTTAGGAGTACAAAAAATGGAAAGCCTGAAATCTTTATTTTCAATTCCCTAAACATGGTTAGCATTTAGTATGTGCCAGACATCCTAGCAGCTCTAGGGATAGAGAGATGAATAAAACTAGATAGCTTATCTAAGTTCTAAGCAAAGTTCTTCTGACTTAAATACATTATGTTTTATACACATTGCATGTCAAGAAATTTACATTTTACATTTTCTCACCTCGTCTTCAGTATTATTCTTAAGTCATTTTGAATAAAGATTAACACATTGCCCAAGGTCAAATGGTGTTCTTTGTGATTTGATCCAAGTTCTGATTCCAGATTTGCAGAAGACTAAATGGCTTTTTGGTTCAGCCACAACAGATGGCTTCTAAGAAACCTATGGTCTCTGGATTCAAGTCAAATCAAGCAGAATTGGCCAGCTACCTGGAGAAATCCAGCAGTGCTGAGATTTTACCGGGGGAATAGAGCCTGGTCAAATCTGCAGAGGATATAAAGTGTGTGTGTGTGTGTGTGTGTGTCTGTCTGTGTGTGTGTGTATGTGTGTGTGTGTGTGTATGTGTGTGCGCGCAAACATCTGCACAGGAGATTTTTCTCCATTCTCATCTTGCAGTGGATTGTGGTCTTGCTTTTGCAATTTTTCCCTGAAGTCTATTTTGTGAAATATAATTGAAATCGAAACGCCAGTGATTTTTAATCATACTCCCAATTTATATCTCATGTAACCATATGCCAGTGTTCTCGGAGTGTTACAGGGATATGAATTATGCTGAAATTGGATTAGGCAAATACACATTTTCCTTAAAAAATAGATACCCAGAGCAGTAATTTAATTCCACCAACTCTAAAGATTCTCTCAGAAATACTCTTTGTATCTTATCAGCAGTTCATTGTCAACCTTTTTTCTAGGCTACTTTCCTTGCCTTCTTATTTTCTTTCATAATGCACTGTATTTAACAAACATTAGCAACTGTAGGAAGCCAATTTATATCCAAACTGTCCCTAAATATAAGGAAATCAGGTTTTCAAAGGGAACCATCAAGATTCTTTTTCTATTATTCAGTTGGGGAGGGGAGAGAAAGTAGTATGCAATTAGGGATTATTTCTGAATATGTATTTTAAACTCTATAGCAAGTTGAATATTTAAATAGTTATAAGACCAGAGTTTCACATCCTAATTGGCTGTGAGACATGCAATATCTATTTCTTCCTGAATAGCCCTACGGTTTGCTGAGGACGCTAATGTAAGCAAACACTGTTGAAACAGTGCTAATTCTGGTGTGTGGTTGCTCTTTATTCTCTCTTGGAATATGTCTTACAATTAATAAAATCAGTTATTTAAATATAGAATCAGAAAAGAGCTTATTGAAAGGATGATTCTTCAACAATTCACTTGATGTCCTCCACAATCTTTGACTGATATCATGGGCTGGTGACAAGTGAACCCTTTGATATCAGATGGCCTGGATTTGTAGCTCGTCCCATCCTTCTCAGGTATGATAGTTAGGGCAAGCTACTTAACCTCTCTGTGTTTTAGAGACCTTATCAAGGTTATTCTGGGGATTAAGTAAGCTAACATGTGAAGTACTTATGTATTGTACATACATAAATTGAACCAATTATTTCTATTAATATTATAGTTGAATATCTTTTTGATTCCACCGTTCTTCCTGCACTAACATATGCCTCAGAGACCTGGACCCTATGCAAACAGGATGAGAATGCTATTAAGGTATCCCAAAGAGGAATCAAAAGAGCAATGCTGGGAATATCATGTCTCACTCAAGTGAGAGAAGGAATCTGGAGTTCTGACCTCCATTGACAGTCAAAAATCAGAGATGCTGTCTCACTTGCCAAGGCATCAAAAATCAGATGGGCCGGTCATATAATGCAATTCAGAGATGACTGCTGGACTAGAGCTGTTACCGACTGGATTCCACGGGATGTCAGAAGACCTCATGGCCGCGCACCAACTAGATTTCTTCATCAAATCCCTGAATGAACGATTTGAGGCTCTTCCTGTTCCTGGAGCAAGCAGATATCATTGGGCTGCACTAGCACGCGACAGGGACAGATGGAGAAGTTACTGGTGCCTGCTTGAGCAAATTGAAGATCAACGGGACTACAAGTGATATAAGTGATACAAGTGAATATTATATTAGGACCATTTGACTTGCTTTAATTGGGCAACATAAAATAAATGCCTTCCCCTTAATATGTCTACATCTTAACTTCTGGAACCTGTTACTTTAAAGAACAAAATAGACTTGGCATCAAGGATTAAGTTCAGAAATTTGGGATTTGTCTTATGGCTTCAATGTAATAATAATAAGGGAAATAGAGAGGTAGGAGGTTCAGTCAGAGAAAGAGAAATGAGCAAGAAACAAGAGATCGGGACTGGAGCAATAACACAGTGGGTAGGGCATTTGCCTTGCACGTGGCCAACCCGAGTTCAAATCCCAGCAGCCCATATGGTCCCCCAAGCACTGCCAGGAGTAATTCCTGAGTGAAGAGCCAGGAGTAACCCCTGTGCATCGCTGGGTGTGACCCAAAAAGACGAAAAACAGAAAAACAAGAGATCAATTGTTTCTGCTAACTTTAAAATGGAACTGAGCAAGAGTCCAGTAAACCAGATGGTCTAGAGAATTTGGAAGAAGTTAGGAGACTGCTTCTCTAAAGAGTCCAAAAGTAGTGCAGATATTCTATGGCTCCTCATTACCTCCACCATCCAGGGCAGGCTTTGTAGCCAACCATTAAGTTTTCTCACAATATGACTGTAATGTTGTGTCTTTTACTGTTCTTATGTACACCCTTTGTTCAATAGCAAAATGGGTTTTTACTGCTCATTTGATTCCAGTCCTATCTTGTCTCACCGCAAATGAATTTTAAGTTTGCCTAGAAAGTTCTTACCCTCTCCCTAATAATTACTTCCCATTCTCTGATGTCAAGGCCAAGTGCTCTCAGAGCCTTTCTAATTCTAATTGGCTCTTTATCCTAGTCTTTGAGAAACTATTAAAGTGCATGTCAAGCTGAATATAATGACAGAAAATATTCAAATAATGACAGTTTCACTTCAGTTTTGAATTGGATTCATTTTATATTCCATTCCTTTCTTGCTTAAAGTCAGGCTAGGACTTGAAAACCTGTGTTGAAAAGTCCAGGTGAGATAGAACTTTCTTGCCTGCATCCAGCCTAAGAGATTAGTTTTCATGTTTTTACCAATTAGTTTCATCACAGGTGAGGGGTTGTCATATATGGCCTCTATTATGTTGAGGTATTTTCCTTCTATTACCAAGTTATTAAGTCATTTTAAGTCATAAACAAATTTTGATCCCATCAGATGCTTTCTAAGTATCTATTAATGTAACTATATAATTTTTATCTTTCTTTTTATGTTGGATATTATATTAATTGGCTAGCATATGTTGCACCATACTTGCATCCTTGGGATAAATTCCACTTGGTGATGATAAATGATTTTATTGATGTGCTGTTAGATCAGTTTTCTGAGATTCTTGTTGAGGACTTTTTAAATCTAAATTTTTCAGGAATAGTGGTCTAATAGTCTTCTATTTTGTGCTATAATTTCTGGTTTGACAATTGATTGATATTATCTTCATTGAATGTATTTAGCAGTGTTCTCCCTTCTTTGGTTATTTTAGAAGAGCTTGAGCAGGATAAAATGTTGTGAATTTACTGGTGAGACCATCTTGTTAAGGAATTTCAGCCTTAGGGAGACTTGTGATGCTTGTTTCTATTTCAGTATTATGGCCTGTTTATTCAAATTTCCTCTTTCTTCCTGGTTCAGTTCTTGAAGGTATATGATTTCAAAAATGTGTTAATTTCTTCTAGACTGTCAAACATATTTACATATAGGGGTTTCTAGCTGTCTCTTATGACTTTAATCTATGGCATCAGTTGTAATTTTACCTCTTATTTCTAATTTATTTTAAAAGGAACTTCTCTTTTCCTTGGTGAGTCTAGAAAGATGCTTACTGACCTTTTCAAAATACTAACTCTTGGCTTCATTATTCCTCTGCATCATTTGCTGACTTTGGGTTCTGTTTAGTCCAAGCACAAGTATATTGAAAATAAAATTTTTGTTATCACTAGCCTATGTGGATACATAGGAGCATATTATTTCTCTTGAGTATTATTCAGAACCCAGGGGATTAGCTTGAGATTAATCCCCAGTTTTAAGCGTCACTATGTATCTTGGTTCTTATGAGGGAAATCAGGCTTTTATTGGTCTCTTGCTTCACATTTGCAAACTGCATGGCCTGTTCGCCTATTTAGGGACATCTACTGTCACCCCATCAGGCTCCACATAATCTTCTCTATTCACTAAATTCCAAACTTTTATCTTGATTTTAAGACCAAATTATTCACTGCAGTATGGCACCTCACCATGACCAATCCCACCTTCCTTCCTAGCTTTTTCTTCTTCTGCTCAAACTTTTTATCCTAGTGGTTCTTCCTAGTGTCTCAACTCACTAAAATCCCTTTGTGAATTTTCACGTCTATATAACCAGAACAAAACATAAATTACCATTCTGCATGTTTTAACATGAATATGATTTCTTTTTTACTGAGATACGGAAGCTACTGTGTTGATGTAAATAATCTTGAACTATTTGTTATAAAATTTGATGCTTTTTTTAAAAAAGAATTTCATAGACTTTTATTACTCCATACAAGTCAAGGTTGATATATTTTAACAGGGTAGCTGCTATGACAAAAAAAATGTGACATAGGTATATGAAAGATGATCAAAGAAACTTAGTGCTAACATAACATAGATTTTTTTTTAAGAATAAATCAGCTGGAGCGATAGCACAGCAGGTAGGGCATTTGCCTTGCACTTGGCCTACCCGGGTTCGATTATTCCACCCCTCTCGAAGAGCCAGGCAAGCTACAAGCCTGGCGAGATATGGAGAATATCTTGCCCACACAGCAGAGCCTGGCAAGCTAACAGTGGCGTATTTGATATGCCAAAAACAGTAACAATAAGTCATGCCAAAAACAGTAACAACAAGTCTCACAATGGAGACATTACTGGTGCCTGCTTGAGAAAATCGATGAGCAACAGGATGACAGTGATACAGTGATACAGTGAAGAATAAAACTAAGCAGTCAGTTTAGGATTGAAACTCTAGTGACCTAGGAATTGGAGTGGATGGATCTGTGGTACCAGTTTAAATGGAAATGGACACTTTGAACTGAATTAGTTTGACTCAGGAGTTAAAGCGAGGAAACTGAAGAGAAAGGAAAGGATTTATCCAAAGTCACAAAATAAACTACTGATTAAATTCATGACTTGGTCCTTTGTTATCTATTTTTCTGGCTATACAAAGTGATTCGCTCTTATTTTCTTTAGTTCTATAAGATTCTATCAACTCTTTCCTAGGAATGGGAAGGAAATATATTGCAACGAGAAACTTCAAGTTCCAGGTAGATTCTGATTTTATAAGAGATAGTAACACACTTTGAACAGACTCAATTTTGGTTAAAAATTATGTTCTCTGTTAATTTTTAAAAATGCATTCATAAATTACATGGAAAATAATTTTCAGTTACTCTCATACATAAAATTATAACTGTATTGTTTGGAAGATTCAGTTTGTGAAACTTTTCTAGAAGTTTCTAGTTAATCACAGGAGTCCTGTTGTATATATATGAAAATATGCCTCATCACTTTTCAAACCTCTACTCTCTTGTTTAATTGTCAACTGACAGATCAGCAAGCATTATAAGGATAAACTAATAAAGATAACAACAATATCAAAGACAATGACAAACATTGAGGATATTTTCTTCAAATAAATGATTGGTCTTTCTTTTTTAGCAAAATTTCTTTGAAAAGCCTTCAAATCAAAAACAAATATTGCACTATAGCAATTTTATTTCTGTTAAAATTTTTTTGGGGTGCTGCACAAAACAGTGCTTAAGGTATACTTCTAACTCTTTGAGGGCTCAGGAATTATTCCTAACGGTGCTTTTGGAAACATATGGGTGCTAAGGACTGACCCCAGATCAGCCATATTCAAGGCTAGTGCCATACCTGTTGCATTATCTCTCCAGCCTCCAAAAAGTATTTTTAACTTTTGGAATTGAGATTGTAGTATCTGGATATTATTAATAGAGAATTTGGAGTCTTAACATAAAACCCGGGATTCCTCTGGGTTGTCATCAGATTGGGTCCATTTCAAAGAAAAACATATACTGGACAATCTTTCTCCCGAAAATTTTGGACAGTTTCTTTCCTGGAAACAGTCATTTTAAAATTTATTTATTTTAGTTTCTGAGGCCACATCTGGTGGTAATGAGGACTTACTCCTGACTCTGTGCTCAAACTGTCTCTGTGCTCAGGGATCATTCCTGGTGAGTCTCAGGGAACTATATGGAGTAACAGAGATTAAATCTAGGTAGGCTGTGTGTAAGGCAAATAGCAGTCACTAAAGCAGTCATCATTAGTTGTTGTTCTGAAGGTGATCAGTGTTTATCAAAAGTTGTCTCTTTTTCTTATGGCTTGACAATTCTTGCTGGAAGAAGGGGGAAACATGTCTTCCTCTTATTTTTCTCCTGGCTGTCTTTATTCTTATTTTTCTCCTGGCTGTCTTTATGTTTATTCCTTAAACATAAGCAAAGTAAAATCTTGATTTTACTTTGCTTATGTTTCTTTACCTGTTTACTTTGGCATATGAAACTTGAACTTAGCCAGACATGTGTCCTTATTCACTGTATCACTGTCATCCCGTTTGCTCATCAATTTGCTCCAGCAGGCACCAGTAACGTCTCCATTGTGAGACTTGTTATTACTGTTTTTGGCATATCGAATATGCCCCCAGGAGCTTGACAGGCTCTGCCGTGCTGGCGAGATACTCTAAGTAGCTTGCAGGGCTCTCCAAGAGGGGCAATGGAATCGAACCCAGGTCGGCTGCATGCAAGGCAAATGCTCCACCTGATGTACCACCATTCCAGCCCCTCCCTGCCAAATACTATTGCATTTGAAATGTGTCCTTATTACTATCGTAAAATAGCACATTATGGACCGTAAAGCAGTGAATCGCTTTGGTTTCTCCTCTGTGACTGAATTGTCAATTTAACTATTATTGGGTAATTTTTCACATCTTAGTCTCACAGAGATATTGTGTACATTCATTAAATGTTTATGTTGAATGGGCAATTTTCAAACACCCATAATGTTCAAAGTTGTTTTGCTTTACTTCAATTCTACTTACATTTTTCCAGTGGTTGCCAGAAAAAAGTGATCAGTAATACTCAGCCTTTAATCCCGTATCCTGATCTTGAATGCCCTATTTCCACTTCTTACTTAAAATTAAGTTTAAAAAATTGTGTACGTACCTTGTTAAGTGAAAAGTTTGTGATGCAGTATTTTTTTATCTTGGTTATTATACACATACTCAATATTGATTATTTATTGTTTCAGTATTTCCACATGTCTATTTGTTTCAAATTACAGTACTTAAAAGATAGTTCGTGATAGATTAAAAAGTTTTTTAAAAGTCTCAAGAGCTTAGGGAAGTGATTCATCTTCCTGGGTGAATAGAAGTGCTTTTTTTTAAATGTAAATAGGTTTTTTAATGAGGATTGGAATGAACAGAGAATATTTTTAAATCATATACTGCACACACAGTGCTCTGAAAATCTACTTCAATTTTTTTCATGCCAGTTGTATGAATGGCCTTTATGGTTCTGATTTTATAGACTGGCCCAGGGGCTGTACTGGCAGTCACAATAAACGCATAGAGGAAACTGTTTCTGGTCAATGAAAGAAGACGGGGAGAGAGTTCAGGGGAAAGGTGACAATTACAATGTTATATGTTTAGGATTGGGGGGGTGGCAGGAGCAATGGTAAAGATTCAATTTTAGCAAGAACTTGGAGTGTTCCAATAGGGAATACAGGTTTTCTATGTGTCTTAGATTTGATATTTTCCAACAGAACAGGTTCTTTCATTCTTGGTATTTTTATATTGGATGCCTGTGTTTCCAAAATGCTTCAGTTTGGGACCTGGAGAGATGGTACATAGGGTAGGGTATTTGCCTTGCATGTGGCAAATTTGGGTTCAATTCCTGATACCTTATATGGTCCCCTGAGCCTGGCCAGGAGTGGTTCCTGAGAACTGAGCCAGGAGTTATATAATAACTGGGTGATCAATTCTTATATACTTAAGTTAAAGAAATGGTTGAGTTTACTGGACTTCATTCTTGTAATCCTTTGAAGGATTCCACTTGAAGATCCGACTTAAAGGTTTTCTCTTTGTATTCAAATTATTCTTAAGGGGGTATCGAGGCCCACCTCAACCTCCTGCATTTCTCCAATAATAAAGAACTATGGCTTCCGCAAATAGCTCATGCCATTCTTGCTCTACTCTACTTAGAATATTCTTCCTTTCATTTTAACTTAAATATTCTCTTCAGTTCTACCAGAAGTTCTTTTGTTATTTCTTGCATCTCTTCAGAACAACTCATTCCTCTACACTCTGACAGCTCCTTACTTATTTAACAAAAAAATTAAGTCAACTCTGGGTCTTGTTTTAAATTCACTATGAAATTTTCCAGTTTTCATTTTGTTTGGTATTCAGCTATTCTTCCTAACCTTGCTACCCTGTTATAGAAAGGATTTGCAAACACAGAAGATGAGTTTGACTAGCTGGTGGGAGGTTAGCCATAGGGCTGGTGGTTTTTATGCAAAGAAAAGGTTTGCAGAGGTCTTGCAATTTAAGATAAGCAGTGATCTGATTCCTACCGAAAAATGTTTCAAGGCCCCCTGCTAGGGAACCAAATATAAAGTGTGGGCTGACACAGCTATAGTTTGTGAATTAGTATTTCTGAGGAATAAAGACAAAATTCTGACAATAGTTTTGTTAAAGTTGGATTGCAAAATAAACTGTGACATGTTATAAGCATTTAAATATACATACAATATACATCCAATGGCAGACATACCCAGTTGACCCATAAAAGACTAAAACAGATATTCTTTTAAGGCAAAGGGGAGAAAGTATTTTATATATAAGACAGATAGCTTTAAACCAAGCAGCATGACACAGGTATAGATCCATCTCTCCTTCTCAGAACATCTGTAAAATAGAACAAGTTCTATAGCTTTCATTATTTTCAACTGTTGCATGAAGAAAAATAAAGCAAAAGCAGGTGATGATATTTCAAGTTCCTAAGGAAGTATCTACATGGTCTAAATTCAATAAAAAATGCTAGTTAATCTACGGTTGCTGATCTTTGGTGTAGGGGTCATAGAAATAATTATATTTCCCTCATACTTTTCTTGGTTCCCATTGTTATCCTTTCCAAATGAATATGCCACTTAGTCTTTAATTGGTATATATCTAAATACATAACTTATAAAAGATGTGTTTGGTAAGAATTATTGCTCACATTTTCTTAGAGAGAATCTGAGACACTGAGCCATGGCATGCCTAAAATCATAAGGCAAATATAGTAAATATGTATTTAATTCCAGACATATTAAGTGATAAATTCAATTTTTCCATATAACCCATTTGAGTTTTTATAAGAGGAAATTAAATTTTTTGATAATCTGTAGCACTGTCCTCCCATTGTTCATTGATTTACTCAAGCGAGCACCAGTAATGTCTCCATTGTGAGACTTGTTGTTACTGGTTTTGGCATATCGAATACACGATCGGGAGCTTGCCAGGATCTGCTGTGCGGGCAAGATACAGTAATCAGTAAAATGAAATAAAAACCAAATCCAAACATCAAGGACAAACCATCATATACAGTTTATTGAATTTTATTTTTCTTGCCAAGAGCTAACTCTTGGATTCTTAGATTCAACATTTAGATATGGTATATCAAAAGGAGTCAGAACAACTTTAAGTCCTGCCCATGAAGAAGTAAGAGGGACATTGCCCTCCCACTGCAAAGAACTAAAAATGGGTTCATTCAATCAAATGTTTGCTTTGAGGCATTGACAAGAGTCTTTGTAAGACTTTGTGATCTCAAAGAATGGAAATAAGTCAGTAAGACCCATAAACATATCAACCTCCATCCTGAAGACAGTTTTCAGATCCCAGCCTAAAAGGGAAACCTGGATTACAGTTTCTCTGAATTAAGTATATAAACTAAAAGGCTAGACAGCTAAAACTTTGGAGGTAAAATAGCAAAGAGGAAGGAGCTGAAAAGAGCTGCAGAAGCATTCTCAGAATTTCTGTCTGAGTATTAATGTGGAAAAGAATGGAGAGAACTCCAGGAAGCTTAACAATAAAGTTCCCAAGATCCCAGGACCTTGCAGAAGTCTACAAACAACTCCCATTCATTCCCAGCTGAAGTGAAAATAGTGAAGTTCTCAGTGGCACATCAGTGCTTAGAACAGCCTCAGTTAGCTAGGTTTGGACTGCGGCTACTTAAGCTAAACTCACAAATTACTTGACATGTTCAGAACAGAAAAAGAGGCAAAACAACATAACCAAGGTGGGATAGGGGTGGAGTTAAAGAGTATTTGACAGAAGAGTAAAAATGTCATCACATATTCTAGAGAAAAAAGAAGTTCCCTTGCTAGGAGTCTGGAC
Source organism: Sorex araneus (assembly GCF_027595985.1). Classification (NCBI taxonomy): domain Eukaryota; kingdom Metazoa; phylum Chordata; class Mammalia; order Eulipotyphla; family Soricidae; genus Sorex; species Sorex araneus. The sequence continues at coordinate 349,665,524 of NC_073313.1, read as the reverse complement.
CCATTCTGTACCAAAAGGAAAAGGACAGGAAAGTTGTACTGTGAAGGTCAAAGAATCATTTGGGGAACCTTCACTATAGGATTTCCCACCAGGAGAGAATCATCTTTGATTGTCAGCCGGATCACAAAGGAAAAGGCAAGCCTAGCTTTTCTTCCTCTTCCAGTTCTGACTCTGGAAAGTATAAAAAAAGCAGTTAAGGACCAAAGAATATGATGATAGAAAAAAGTAGCTCCTTCACACGTTCTTTTTTTTTTTTTTTGCTTTTGGGGTCACACCTGGCAAGGCACAGGGGTTAATCCTGGCCCTGCACTGAGGAATTACTCCTGGCGGTGCTCAGGGGACCATATGGGATGCTGAGAATCGAACCCCGGTTGGCCGAGCACAAGGTAAATACCCTACCCACTTTTACATGGAGACAGCAATAGCCACAAAATTTAGACTGGGACAGAATAAAAAATATTCAACCTTTGAATAATATTGTAATACCTGAACTAGATGCATACTAATTTCTGAAAGGAGATAGGTTTGTTATTTAAGTGAAAGTGTGTCAGTGAAGGCATAGCATTTGTTCATTTTATGCCTACTAATCAGAGAAAGGGAAGTCTATTTTAAGAATACAGTTAAAATCAGGAAAAATAAGATAGAACTCTGTGTCAATAAACCAGTTATATTTTCTAGAAGAAAGTGGTTTTATCTCATCATAGCTGATCAAGACTTGCCTGGCTCAAGCTGCTTATCTAAAAATATAAGATGACCAATCAAATTTGTTGATTTTAACATTTGTGATGTGCATTGTAAATCTTACTATACCTGAGTTTCTGTACTAATAGAATGTTATGAATCAGAAAGATAGTCTCATAAACAAACATATGATATATTCAATAATTATACTATATAGAGTAATTGAATTTTTTTGCTCTCAGAAAGTAATATTCCATCACAAAAAAATTATCAAACCTCAGCTTTGGAAAACAAATAAGAAAAATTTGTGATTTTTGTCTGTTTTAAGGCAGCTCTACTAAATATCTTCCTTACAACTAGAGATATCTAATTGCCGGGAAAATAAGAACTTTAAAAATTTTATTTAAGAATGACTGAATGTCAAGTTGCACAAGAAGTTCAGAGTCTAATAACAGGAAAGAAGTTTCCTCTGAGCTTCTCTCCCCTTGCACATACTCCTCTCCACTTAGTAAACCTTAGATTTTGTGGGCAGATAATAGTAAGACAGAAAAAAGCAGAGAAGCAAAACTTCTGAAAATCTTGAATAAAAGAATGAATTTTCTTGAGAAAAAAATAGATAATGGGAAATATACTATAAATATAGTTGTATTTCAGTAAAGAAGGCAAAAATGACTAGCATCACCAGGAGGCTAGGGAGACTTCCATGGTGCCATATCATCAGAATTAGCTGAAATTCATTTTGCAGGCAGACTTATGTGATCTGGCTATAAAAGTAGGACTTTATAGTAATTGTGGTAGAAGATTTGGGAGGGTTCTGAGCTTAGAAATTAAATCAAATTTGTGGGTTCTTTTCTGTTTGGTTGGTTTTGGTTTGGAGGCCACACTTAGCAGTGTTTGAGGATTACTCCCGGCTCTTGCTCAGGGATTACTCCTGGCAGAGCTCTAGGGACCAAATTGGGTGTCTGGCATCAAACCCTTGTTGACCCCAGCAAGGCAAGAGCAAACCTACTGTACTATCGTCTATCCCCCAGATTTGTGTTTTAAAAAAAACAAAGTATAGTCTGCCATTAAATTAACAGTAAACTGTGGACCTAGATTGGAAAATGGACTAATTAGAAGTCTGTCACAGAACTTCATGCATTTAATATAACTTTGATAGTTCCTTAGACTATCTAGTTATAAATAGTCATCAATAGTCAAAATTGAATAGAATTTGGCTGTATTTTAAGAGTAGTCCCCTTGGTATTTATTGATGAATGTGATGTGGAGAGTGAAATAAAATAGAGACTGAGAAGCAGATGAATAGAGATACTGGATGTTTTAAATAGGAAATATTAAGGGAGCAGGAGGGTTAAAAGAGAAAGAATAATTTTGTTTTGTTTAACAAAAGTTTGGGGATTGCAATTTAGAGAAGCAAATGAAGCTGGCAGTTTGATATATGAGTCTTGTAGAATTGAGAGGAAAATTTTGTTTGAAGATATAAAAATGGAGTTGTCAGAGTAAGAAAAACTATTACTTAAAATCATTCTGGATTAGGTCACCGAAAGAATATAAATAGACTGAAAATAAAAGAACAAGTGAAATAATTCCCAGAATATTTCAACATTTAGAAAGCAAAGTACTAAGGGGAATTCAGAGATATGTAAACTGACCAGTTAGAAATAGACTAGGGGAATATTTTGTTCAGAAAGTCAATGAAAAATGCTTCTAAAAGGTGGAAATGATCAATTGTGTCAAATGCTGTTAAGACTTTGAGTGAGATAAGTTCTGAAAATTGGCAATTGAGTTTAGCAATGGGAAGATATTGGCAATAACTGTCTCAGTGGAGTGATGAATTTGAAAGCCTGATAGAAATAATTTCAAGGGGACATTGGTGCTAGGAAATGTACACTGGTGAAGGTATAGGAGTTGGAATACTGTATGACTGAAATCCAATCATGAACAGTTTTGTAGGGGTCTATCTGACAGTGATTCAATAAAAAAGTTTTAAAAAGAAGAAATCATTTCAAGGAAGAATGGGGAGAAAAACTGAAGGCAGACACCATAGTCAACTGTGAGAGAGGGGAGTAATAAAGCCCCCTAATTTTCCTGTACAAAAGAATATCTTACAGGATGTTTGCACATAGATAAGAATTGAAAAACTAAGAAAGAGGATATATTGATATAGAAGACATATAGATTTAGAAGTTGAGTTGATGAGAAGAGATGTGACTAAGTATGTGAAGAGAAGATTGGCCCAATGTAAGGGTATAGGTAAGGTAGTATGTCCACTGTCACAGGAGTGGAGGAGGACTTGAAGGTAATATTTGTAATGAGATTTCAGTGCACTATTGTGATAGCTTTTGTTGTTTAAAGCTGCAGTATATTCAGATAGATCCACCTCCAAACTATACCAGTTTCTGACAGTCTGAAAAGTAGGTGAAGATAATTAGGTGCAAATTTTATTTGAGTTTATAGATTCAGTGGTAGGAGAATGTAGTGATTATTTTAGTGATTCTAGCTTGTTAGTGAAGTAAGAAAAAAGTGTTGTAGGAAGAGAGGGTAAATTGGTAGAGTATTTTGAGGTTTGAGGAAGAAATAGAAATTTTGAAATAATGACCTTGGAGGATAAGAATGTCAATGTAAAAGAATTTGCGTTTTGGAGCAGCATTGATACCCTACTTGGGTTTTTGTTCATGAATTTAAATGAGTTCCATAAGCAAAATGGGTTTTTCACCCAACCAGGTTTGCTTAACTGCTTAAATGTGAGAATAAACTATACTTAGGGTTTATTATAATCAGAGTTATCAATATTGCCAGGTTACAGAGATTGGCACAGGAAAGTTGAGAGGTTATACATGAGAACTAATGATGAGTCTGAAATCAAAGTCAGAGTGAGGACATGAGAATAGAAACATGACGAAAAGCTGACAAGGTCAATTGCTTTGAGATTTTGCTAAGATCATAGGGCTTTTGGAGTGAGATTACTAAAGGAAGTTGTGCTTGTCAATAGTGATAATAGATATGTGAGTAGAAAAGACAAAGTAAGTTTATATAAAAAGGAAATTTTGGAAGAATGAGCTGTTATCAGCTATGAGAAGGTTTAAAGGTATAACTGGAGTAATAAATTATAAATGAAATATAAATGGAGTTTGGATGTAAGAAATTGAAAGACAAGTATGTTGGTTTGATCACATTTCTGAATTACAAAATTACTATGGACAGAACTAAGAATAAAAATAGATACATGAACCAGAATTCTTCATTAGATAGAGACTGTTGTAGAGTGCATGTGTGACCTCTAAGGAGAGTATATGCAGGAGCATGACCTTCATCTAAGGAGCTGTGAGCTTTTAGAGAGGATGATGGAACCAAATCAGTAAATGATAGTGGGAAAACTAAGTGACATTTAATGTTAGCTTTAAACTTTGTAATAAGTAAGGTGTGGGTGAAATAGTATCAGTAGTTAGGAGTACAAGTATAGAATTCTTCACATAACGTGTCCAGTGAGGCAAAGACAATGAACAAGACAATTGAAGTCATTAACTCAGGTTCAAATCCACCTACTCCAGCCACTTGTCCCAGGCAAAGTAATAATTTCTTCTAGGATCAACTATATCATCTCTAGGGTGGATAGAAGCAAAATGAGAAAGTGTTTGGGGAATTGCTTTCCAAACTTTGAAGTCCTTCATTAATCTGAAATATTGGGTTGCAATCAGCTCTTCCCCTGCATGATTTTAAATACTGTTTCTCTTAATCATCAAATCATGCCCCTCTTATCTATGTATAAGCTGTTTTTGTTCAAGACAACCTACTTGATCAATTTTATCTGAATAAATGATTGAAGTTTAAGACTTCTAAGCCCTCCTTGTCATAATATCTGTTTTTGATTATTATAATCCTAGGTATATGCATAACAACTTACAAAGCATTCTTGTATCCACTTGTATACTATAGTTTTAGAAATAGTATTCAGAGTCTACCTTGTCCAAGAAAACAAGCAATGAGTCTGGAGTATTGTCATAAGGAACTGGTTCTCTATTCTACCATGACATCGTGTCTATTTATCTGAACACCCATGAATCTGTTTCTTTAAAAATCATACCCATGTACTTTTTTAAAAACTCAAATTCATCTTTATGTGTATTTCCCCCTTATAATTTTGAATGATGAAATTTTATCAGTCAAAAATAAATTCAACCCAAGAAAGTCTTTGAAGAGGAATAGAAAAAAAAATGCTACCACATCTAATGGATTTAGGAAGATAGTATGTGGCAAAGCTTGTGATCTGATACGCATTATAAAAATGTAAAGTAAGAGGATCAGAGTAATAATACAGCAGATAGGGCATTTGCCTTGCACGGGGCTGACCCAGATTCAATCCCCGGTATCAAATATGATCCTTCATTACTCTTATGAGTAATTTGTGAATAGAGAGCCAGGAGTGAGTGATCCTGAGCGTCACTGGGAATGACCCCAAAGCCAAAAATCAAAAGTAAAGTAATTTTCTGTATAGGAATCTAATAGGATTATCAGGAGGAGGTTAGAAAAACCTGAGGCAAGCTAAATGTGTGAAATGTAGCTATTATTCCTCTAGATATCTTTTATGACCACTTTTTCTTCATATGTAAAATAGAATTTATAATCTAACACATATAAGATATTTGTGAGGCTCTGAGGAGTACATATATGTAAAGAATTTATAGTAAAATTTAAAAGTTGAGGTCTGTAAAACAGACCTCAGTATTTTGACACTTCAGAAAATGCATATCCCAGGCAATCATGTTCTGGAATGTTTTGCTACAAGTGGTGGGAAACCTGGGGAGAAGAATCAATGCGGGTGACATATTAGGGAACCACTGTAGACCTATTACTATTTACTTTTGAGAAACCTGCTAATCCTGGAAACTGCTAGCTAGAGTAGAAAGAAACAAACCTACAGAGGTCAGTTTCCTTGTATCTGCTAAAAGCCTAATGACAGCTTCTACAATGCCTTGGAAGACTGGCACCAAATTCAAAGTTTTCTCCCTTTATTAATTTTGGAAGCTACTAGAAAGTGTAGAGATGCAAATACAGAGGTCTATATTGCCAGTCTCCCAGTATCCGCAGAAAGCTAGTGATAGCTACTACACTATCCTAGAAGATTAGCTCTAGACCCCAGGTTCCCTCTCCTCTGTTCTGGTCAATAATCCTGTTCACAAGAGATGTGAATAACAGAGCTTCATGTTTTTTTCTGTAGAGATTCTACATTTAATATAGAATTGCAGGGGTCAGAAAGAAAGAACAGCAGCTAGGGCACTTGCTTTGTATCTAGGTTCCCATATGGTCCCACAGAACTAGGAGTAAACCCTGAGGTCCGCTATGTGTGAACCTAAAAACAATTGCATCTTTAAAGAGAGGCCTGAATTCAGATGTGATTCTGTCACTGTCACTGTCACTGTCATCCCATTGCTCATCGATTTGCTTGAGCGGGCACCAGTAATGTCTCCATTGTGAGACTTGTTGTTACTGCTTTTTGCATATCGTATATGCCATGGGTAGCTTGCTAGGATCTGCTGTGCAGGCGGGATACTCTCGGTAGCTTGGCGTGCTCTCCGAGAGGAGCAGAGGAATTGAACCTGGGTCGACCACGTGTAAGGCGAATGCCCTACCCACTGAACTATCGCTCCAGTCCAGAAGTGATTCAAATTATAGAAAACATTTGGAGATTTGTTGGTGAGAGAAGAGTGTTCTCAGAGTCTAAAGCCATACTACTGATTCTGTGTTTGCATCAACCCCGTTCATTTCATTCAGAAGGAGATTGAATACACAGTAGGCTCTCAGTAAAGACTTTGTCATTGCTGACTGAATTGAAAAAGAAAAGGATCCAGGGTCACTTAAAGGCAACTGGAATAAACTCAGGTTTTGATTTAAGGGGAGGTCCACAAAATAATTCACTGCTACATTTTGTGTCATGTATCCCATTTATAAAAGAGTCTTTTTTTTTCCTTTTTACTTTTAAAAAATATGTTGCTGTTTGAGCCTCACCTGGAAGTGGTCAAGGCTTACTCCCAGTTCTGTGCTCAGATATCATTCCTGATGGTGCTCAGGGGACTGTATATGGTGCTGAGGATTGGATCTAGGTATATGTACATCAGACAAGAACCTTACCCAATGCACCATCTCTCCAATCCCAGGAGTCATATTTTTCTTTGAAAATATCTTAAATATATTCTAGGGTTTAGTTTTACCTTGAAAGCCTTTTGGATTTATTTATTTATTTATTCTAAAAACATAGCATCCAAGATTTTGATACAAAAATACTGGAAAAGTGATATTTTTTTGTTTTGCATTTCTTTACTTAGTGGATAAATTTCACTTTTTCTTCCCAATACTGTGCTACATAAACAGTTGAGCTTGGCATTTTTGTGAAAAACTCTGTCATTTTTCATGAACAAGGATTGTCAAAAGTGCCTGATTCACATCTTTACAACAATAAATGCAGGAAAAAGTCCCCAAATGAATGAGCTCACATTTTTCAGATATTTTTTAAACATGGGCAAGAAAAACACTGAACTTCTGGAGAAGCCTTTTAATATTTTGTTATTTCAGTTAGGAGAATAAAAGAAGTAGAATAGGTCTAGACCCAACATTACAAAGGTCACTTTACAGTTACTGGTCAGTATTGTCTACAGGTATTGCATTATTCTTCCACTGTTTCTGAAATTATGCATATTTGGCAATAAGAAGCTGCTAAATTTAGGAGCTTTCCATCTGTAAAATGTATCCAAGTCAACATTGTATGGTACTTACTGAAAACAAATGGTAACAATTATGTACTGTGTGAATGACAAACACAAACTGCTCCGTATCAGTGCAAGAGCAGAAAACCTGGGAAATATGCTTCACCAACTGAATGTAATTTGACATACTTCGATTACAAGGTGAATTCAAGGAATCAAAATTCACCTGATCCTAGAGGGTAAGAATGCAGTGACCAAGCAAGTTACCAGTAGGAAATCATTTTGGCTTTTTGGTTTAGATATTTTGGCTACACTTAGCTTTGCTCAGGGCTTATTCCTGGCTCTACCCTAATCACTCCTGGAGGGCTCAGGGGACTGTATGGGGTGCCAGGGATCGAAACTGGGTCAGCTGCATGCAAGGCGAGTGCCCTACCTGCTGTACTATCACTGCAGCCCTCTTATGGAATTTCAAAAGCCAAATTTTAAAAAGAGTTGAAGGTACATATACCTAGAGATAGTTACCGATTACAACATAATTATGTTATGGGATTTGCTTATCCACTATTTGTTGACTCTGCTTGCCTAGCAGTGGACTCCTGATGTTATACAGGACTGTGGTGTATTCAGTTAAAATGACTTCCAAACTAAGTCAAGACACTTTGTACAATTCCCCAATTATACTATGTTTCTGTTGCCACTTTCATAAAGCTATGTTTTGCTAACTATAACAAAGGAAATATGAAGAATATCATCTTTTAGCTCAAATACTGGAAACTATGAAAGAATAGAGAAATCACAAAGCCAACACAGGAATATAGCTTTATAGTAGAACACATGTTTTGCATATTTGGAGGTCTAGTGCTTATATGTAGCACTATAGCACTGTCATCCCTTTGTTCATCAATTCGCTCAAGCGGGCACCAGTAACTAACTTCTCCATTGTGAGACTTGTTACTGTTTTTGGCATATCTAATATGCCCCGGGTAACTTGCCAGGCTCTGCCGTGTGGGCGTGATATTCTTGGTAGCTTGCCGGGCTCTCAGAGAGGGATGGAGTAATCGAACCCAGGTCGACCACATGCAAGGCAAGTGCCCTACCCGCTGTGCTATCGCTCCTGTCCAAGTCCAGTCCTTAGTGCTTATATACCAGAGAAAAATGACTAAACCTAATACATTAAACTTAGAAATTGAAGAAACCAAGACTCAGATTAAAGGGCTTTATTTTCTGGCTTTCTTTGTAGCAAGCAAAATGTGATGTTATGAACTTGGTGATAGAGGGATGGGGCATTTATACCTACCCTCTTTCAATTATTCCTGCATAAATTCAAAATATGAAAAGTGGAACTCCAACAACTATCTTCTAACCATGGGAAATCTTTGATATGGAAAGGCATGTGTTAATATGTCAGCCTAGAAATACAGAAAGATTCAGTGTTCTGGGAATGGCAGACAGCCATTTTTATTTCTTTCTTGACTGATTTCTGGATTTCGGTCCTCTTTAATTAATTTTACACAGGTTTTCTTTTTTGTTTGTTTTTGGTTTTGGTTTTGGGTCACACTTGGCGATACACAGGGGTTACTCCTGGATCTGCACTCAGGAATTACCCTTGGTGGTACTCAGGAGACCATATGGGATGCTTGGAATTGAACTCTAGTCAGCCACATGCAAGGCAAACACTCTACCCGCTGTGCTATTATTGCTCCAGCCCCTATATAGATTTTCTTATCAAATGCAGCTGAGCCAGTCTGAACTGATACAAAATTATGCATGAAAAAACTGAGTGAAGATAAGAAAGTTAGAAAAAGAGGAAGTATGTAAAGGTCAGCTGGGAGTAGTGCTCTGCTCCAGTTTTTAAGAAGAAAAAGAAATCAAAGGGGAATTCTTAACCTCGCCAATGGAGCTGGCCAGGGTCCTAACATGGAAATTTGGGTGATTTCTTATTATTTTTAAAAAAGATATTCAATTTTACAAATTTGCTAATGTTTTATTTCATTCAACATTACAACAAATAGTGATTTATTAAAAGGACTGTGTTCATTTACTGTTATAAATGTATAAGTACTTTTTCTTTGCGAACATCTTGGAGAGGCACTGTAGCACTGCAGTCCCATCCCATTGTTCATTGATTTGCTCAAGCGGGCACCAGTAATGTCTCCATTGTGAGACTTTTTGTTACCGTTTTTGGCATATCAAACACACCAGGTGTAGCTTTCCAGGCGCAGCTGTGAGGGCAGGATACTCTCGGTAGCTTGCTGGCTCTCTGAAAGGGACGAAGGACTTGTACCTGGGTCAGCCGTGTGCAAGGCAAACACACTACCCTCTGTGCTATCGCTCCTTTCCATCTTGGAGAGGAATTAAAGTAAATGAATAAGAGAGTTTATATTCTAACAACATCATCTAGATAGCATATCTTTAATGACAACTATATTATTGAATCACACTTGTTAATATCCAAAATTCAATGACCTTGCATGGTGAAAACTATGATTGATAATCTTCATTCCAAAGACAGAGTCAAAGAAACTTTTAGTATATTTCTCTTGATAATAATTAATAGACTTAGCATTCAAAGTCAGATATGACTCAAATATCTGAGAGCTAGGAGCTTGAGTGATAGCACAGCAGGTAGGGCATTTGCCTTGCACATGGCTGACCCGAGTTCGATTCCCAGCATCCCATATGGTCCCCTGGGCACAGCCAGGAGTAATTCCTGAGTGCATAAGCCAGGAGTAACCCCTGTTAATTGCCAGGTGTGACCCAAAAAATAAAAATAAAAAATGATCTGAGAGCTAGTTATTATAACACTAAAGCAAACAAATCAACTTAGCATTTATTACACTACTACTATAGACCTAGTAACACATCATGTGTTTTGCAATTATTTTTAAATATTTAGTACAATGTCATAGAATATAAAACTGTGTCCCACAAAGATTAAGTGATATTGTTAAAATCAAATAGCTATTGATTTTATAGGAAAACTAGGATTTTGTAGGAAAACTGATTGAGGCTCAGCTCCTGTTTAGCTCTAAAATATATACCATCACTACCTCATAGTAGGACTTCTCACAGTAAATTATGAATCAGGAAGCTTGAGTATTATGGACTGATTTCTTAGAATTAAGGTGGGAAACCAGCTGTAGAAACTATAACAAACTATATCAAAGCATTTGTGTAAGGTAGAGAGAACCTATTCAACTGCCACTGGATTTGGGAGGCAAGTTATACCTGTCCCCACACTCTTTGTAAGTGTTATGTTGTAAGAAACAAAGTTATTTCAATTAGGGTAAAAGAAGATATGGTCTTGACTTCTCCATTTGTGACTGAAGTCACAGGCACATTATTTAAATGTCTTCTGCATTTGGTCATTCTGAAAGAGAGAGATCGTAAGACCCAGAGCAAGGTTGCATTCCTTTGATTTTATAAGACTTTTTGAGCCATTATCTAATTCTGTGATATATTTGAGAGGATTTTAAACTCCAAACACAATTCAAAAGCCTGTTTGAATACGATGGAAACTGATTTAATGATAATAAAAATCTGCATTACACCATAGAAAGAACTCTAGGCTGAAAGATAAGCTGCTTCTTTCATTCCCACTTTGCCATCTATTTCCATCCTGACCTTGGGCAATTTAGTTTTCATGGGTCCCATTTTTACTATTTGCCAAATATTATTTAGATAACCTGAATAATTCCTCTGTTTTCTTGAGATTGTATTATTTTTAAGCGCCAAACCCCACTTCCAGAAATCAAGAAAGATTGGTCTCTCTAACACTGGAATATGTGATGTCAATCAGTTGAAATTTCAGTTAAATTTCTAATATTTAGTCTTTCCTTTCTGGTATTTGGTTTCCTATCCTTACAATTTTAGACTTATATTCATTCAGAGGATCTAGGCCCAGGATTACTAACCTCCATGATTTCTCAACTCTCAGAACTGACAGTTCTGTATCCTGAGAAAGTCCTTCAGGCCAGGACAATTGGGACTCTGGTCACCCTATGAGGAAGACCCTTTCTTTCTCAGACTTAACTGGCCTGAGAAACCTAATTACTAAAACATTATGAGCAGGAAGAGCTGAGCTGATAGAGCCTAAAGGCTCATGGTAAGATCTTCAAATATATCTCTCCTCCCAAAATCTATGCAGAATTTTTTATATAAAACGAACCATTGTTTTGCTTTATTTCATTCATATTTTTGTATTGGGGCCACATGTGGTGGTGCTAGTGATTACTTAGTCTTTATGCTCAGGGTGCCATATGTGGTACTGGGTATCAAATCTAAATTGCAGTAAGGCAAGGATCTTATTCCCTATACTATTTCTCCAGCCCCTACGAATATTGTCGTGTAGTTTCCTAATGAGGATCATTAAATAACCCCAAAAGAACAAAAATTCTGGCTCTGGACTATTATTTGAGTTTAATAAGTTACTTGTACTTGGAAGATAATTATGTGATCCTCAACCAAATCACTGATAGTGTGAAAGAGAATTGCATTAGAATAGAAGTCAGTACAGGCACTCTTCCTTATAATTCCTTGGTATGCAAGTAATAACAGTTAATCTGGGACAAAACTCTATACTAGCTCCATAGTTACTCAGTTTGAATGATTAAATTTCTGTCAACTGGGTGTCTTTCAAGAAACTTTATTACCAATGAATTGATAGTGGTGGTATTTTTTTGGCAAAATCTAATATTATTTAAAATAATCCCCTGATCCTTCCTGGACTACACTTTGGTCAAAGTGACATCAAAAGAAGCTTTAGAAACTTTGTATCATATGCTATGCTATAATCTCTTTTTTTCTCAATAAAATCAAGGTATTGGTTTGTTGGCCTAAATCAACAAAGTAAAACACACATTGTGACTTAAGCAGAAGAAATAATTCTTTTGGTCTCATAGTTTTGGGAGAATTGTAGTAACAGATTCAAGTACTTGGGTTTGTAAGGGAGAACCTATGCTAAAACTCCAGTAACTTTTGACAGCTTACTGGTGAGATTCACTATTTCTTGACTTTTAAATACATCACCAAAATCTTTGCCTTTACCTTCATTGTCTCTGAATATTTTTTCTTTTCCAGGGTCATCAGTCATATTTCATCAGGGTTCAACCTAAAAATCAAATTGTAGCTTAAGCAACTTCAGAGATATTTTTGCAAAAAAGGACATGGTCATAGTAATGAATAAATTAGGACTTTGGAATCTTTTGGGAGGAACAACCCAACCATGGCAGAAATGCACAGATAGGACTATTCTGTCAGTTCAAGTCTTAGAGAGAAATACTGTGGAATAGAATCAACATTGCCCCATAGTTGGAAGCCTGTCTCATGAGCTGGGGGAGAAGGCAGCTGGAATAGAGAAGGGATCACTAAGACATTGATGGTTTGGGGAATCGTTCGGATGGGAGATGTGTGCTGAAAGTAGATAAAGAACCAAACGTGATAATCTCTCAGTATCTGTATTGAAAACCATAATTTCCGAATGTAAAGAGAGAGTATGGAGGAAATTGTCTGCCATGGAGGCAGAGGAAGGGTTGGAAAGGGGAGGCTATACTGGGAACATTGATGGTGAAGAATGTGCATTGGTGGAGGGAGGGTGCTTGATCATTGTGTGATTGAAACTCAAACATGAAAGCTTTGTAACTGTATCTCACAGTGACTCAATTAAAAAATGATAAACTCTGTTAACAATAGCTTTAAAAATCACAAAGAATAAAATAAAAGTAAAAATCCTGAAAAAAATCAACATTGGGAACTGTGGATTGAAAAATAAGAGCAAGAAGTACATAATATTTGTTATAAGCACTTCGATGCACACCTTATTTATTGCATCAGCAAGACAACAACAACAAAACCGAATAATGCCTTGACATGGCTTGAAATAAAATTAGACATGGTTCATAAAAGAACTTTGAATTTTGCCCACTATGATATGAAATGAGAAGTAATGATGATGTATTTTTGGCCAGTTTCTAGCAAACATAGTGGAATTTTATTTTGTGGTGCTAAGAGTCTCATGATTCAACAGCAAAAACACTAAATTGTGAATCAGAGAATCAGTCTGACCTTGATTTTAGAATTGTCTGACTTTGGACTATTCCTTCTTGATGTTGAGGTTCACATTTCCCATCTGTGAAAATCGGACTTTATAGTTGCATTATTTCAAAGACCCCTTCCAACTCTGATAGCATATCCTTCATTCACACTCACAACTATTTGCTAGATGGGTTAGATTATTTTGTTTTGGCCCAGAAACACAGAACAGCTGAATGTTTGACTTTTGGAATTCTGCTTTTTTTTTTTTTTGGAAGGACAGCTGTGTCTGAATAGCTAATGGATTTAATCAAAGAAGCAGCAAATACTGCTTCATAAAGATATGACTGTGTCAAAGAAAAAAGTTATTTTAGAAAGTTCTCTCCCAGGAAATTAATGGAATTGTCTGTCTGCGTCAGAAGTCAGAAGTAGCTGCCAAATGCCTGCTCTGGTTATGGAGGTTTCTTTGAGGAACACAGAGCATCAGAAAGACAGACCAAGTATGGCCTTCTTGCAGAGAAATTGAAAATGAGTTCTGTATTCTTCTGTTTATATGGAATAAATTATAGCTATGATACTGATGACCTTTTGACCTTGGACAACTCAGATTCTAGAAGTCACTGCTTGCTCATCTGAAAAAAAAATGGGTTATAAACAGATTGTCAGAAAAATCACAAGAATTGTCGCCTATAAAACTATTTGACAAAAAACTCACTATTATTGTTTGGAGTCCCCCCCCCCAAAGTCGGACCTGCTGGAAAAGAAGCACTTGATAATTTGTTTTCCATTGCTGAGAATGAAGAGATATGAGATCGTGTGGCCACAATAGCACCCGCGAGATTTTGAATTTCTGTATTTTAGTAACTAAGTTCAGAGAAATTTCTGCCAGAAGTTGAATCATTGCTAGCTCGTACCTCTCTGCTACTTTATATTCCACATATGAGTGCAATCTTTCTGTGTCTGTCTCTTTCTGACTTACTTCACTCAACATGATACTTTCCATGTTGATCCACTTATATGTAAATTTCATGACTTCATCTTTTCTAATAGCTGCATAGTATTCCATTGTATAGATGTACCAAAGTTTTTTTAACCAGTCATTTGTTTTTGGGTACTCCGGTTTGAATGTAATCAAAGTAAAGAGAAAATAAAATGAAATTTATCAGCTACACAGGCAGGGTGGGGGGTTGTGGGGGATGAGGGGGCACGGGGGACGTTTACTGTAGTTCTTGGTGGTGGAATATTTGCACTGGTGAAGGGATGGGTGTTTGAGCATTGTATAACTGAGACTTAAGCCTGAAAGCTTTTTTAACTTTCCACACGGTGATTCAATAAAATTAAAAAAAAAACTATTTGAAATTTTAATAAGTGTTAAAAGTTTGATTTTTATCACTTAACCTTTCAGAGTTCCAGTTTACTTATCTCTAAATTGGAGTAATTATTTGGATTCTGTAATATTGTCAGAAGTAATAATACAGCGACTTACAGCACCTGCCTTACAAGTATGCATTCACAAGTTTAAACCCACCGTGACTTACATGAGTTCCATGGAACTCTGCTAGCTGTACTATTGAAACCACAAGGTCGACTGTTTGTCAGAACCACATGAGATTTCCAATTACACCTCATCCAGGTGTGTGATAACCACAAAAAAGGAGCTGTATCCAGGGCAAGTACCACAACTACACATGCACATGTGCATGTGCACACATACACAGAATGTGCAAACACACATCCAGGAAGTATACCGTTGGATAAGCATGTGTGTGGAACACAAGTAAAGGAATACAATCCTTAGCACTGTGGCCTGGCATGTAAAGCAGGCACCACAGTAAGAAATGTGTGTCCAAAAACGTCCACAACCAGCCACGTATGCAAACCAAGTTTATCACAACGGCATCTAAAACAACAAAGAAATGGAGGATTTTTTTAAACTATTTTTAAAATAGGAGATTACTGGGCTGATGAAACAAGAATATGTAAATCTGTTGGCAAAGTTCTCTGCACCTGTCAAACAATAACAGTTTTTACATTTTATGTTCTTCTATTTTTCCCCACTTTATTTAAATACCATGATTTATAAAGTTGCACATGATTCTTTTGCTACAGGAATGCAATATTCCAACCCAATCCCACCACCACTATGACTTTCCCTCTATTATTGGCCCCATTTTCCTAACTACACCTCAAGCCTGCCACCATAGCTGGCCCCAAATAATTTATTTTATATTGCTTGTTACCATTAAATGGCTAATGGAATTATCAAAAAAAAACTTCAGTAAAAAAAAAATCTGTGAAAATTGCTCTATCTCACCATCAGGATATGAAGTCCTTATCTGATGGTTTACTAAATTTCTGTTACCATTTGAACCTTCTGTGTTATTTTTATTTGCATCTTTTGGTTAATTGAGCTTAGCTGGCTTCCCCATTACATTCTCATCCAATCTGGTGTGCTCTTACTGGGCTCTTAGTATTATAGAGTTTGGAGATGTCCTGTAGCCACAAATTTGGCACACACTCCAGAAACCTAAAAATATTTAACTGGGCTGTGAGCTTACAGGGGGGTACTTGTGGGATCTTGTTGTGGCTGTTGGGGTTTCTGGATTATGAGGCTGGGGAGAAATCATCCACCACCACTTTGAAAATGCTGGCATTCTTAATCCAAAAATAAAATAAAATAAAAATGGTGTACATGAAATTTTTGACAGTTTGGCATCTCTGCACAGCCTCATTGTGTGGTGGTGAAGTCTGGTCATAGGTCATAGCCATGGCAGAAGCTGTTGGGGTGTGGGTACAGCTGTGGGGGTGTCAGCAAGGTGGTGACTCAGCTGACCCTCCTCCTGAGGTCACCCAGAGTTCTCAGCTGGGGACCAGAGCATCTGAGAAATTTTTACAGCTGGTTGATCTCTTTCAGAGTTTAATCATAACTCTCTGAAGCTAGGCGGATAGACGAGCTTACATGGTGGCAGGGTTGGAATTTTATTGTCTTTTAATATATGAGTCAAATCTAAAATAAAAATGACAAAATGTTGACCTCTTCCATCATTTTAGATAAGATATCTGAGACACAAAGGTAAATTGAATGTCTTGCCAGGTAACATAGATAGTAAATTACACCTGTGGTACTAGAATTTATATTTTCTGATATCCCTTTTGGTGTGCTACCTTTGTTAATCAAGACAACTAAGCTTGATTAACAAAAAAAATTATTAATCAAGCCAACTAAACTTGATTAATAAAAAAAAACAATTAAGCGCAAAATGTGCTCCTCGTGTTTTTAAAATTACTTCATGTCAGCTGAGACTTAATATTTAAAATGTCAAATGATATAAATCCTTACATAATAATGTTGCTTTTTGTGTGCAGATCACTCCCAGTGGGCTCAAGGCTTACTCCTGATTCTGTGTTCAGGGATCACTCTTGCCAAATTTTGGCACTCAAAAGACTGAGCTTACAGGGCAAGTACCACTGTACTTTCTTTCCAGGCCTTATAATGGCTTTCAAATGGTCAATGTGGCTGAACATCTAATTTGGAAATCCCTTGAAAGATGATCTAATTGTATAAAGTTATAATTGATCTTACTTGAAATATTAAAAACTAATGTGGAAAATTAGTGTTTGTAAGGTTAGATATTATTTTTCCATAACTTTCTAACTTCAGGTTTAGATGTAACTTTCCACATTTGCTTGAAATTAATTCAATAACAGGACATCCTTGACATCAACACACGTTGATCTATGATATGATCAACATGTATTAAAACATGTATTTAGAGGTCTAAAATGTCTTCAATATAATGGCCACAGAAAGGCTATTAACTCTTTTAGGGATGAGCTAGATCCTCTCATACCAAAGCACAGAACCTGGAAACTAAGTTCTCCGCATTCTTTGTATTGAGCAGAGCACTGTGCCACCAGTTTCCCAGGCCAGGGGAGGGCTCCATGAAGTCAAGATAATATCATTACTTTTCAATTAACAATATAGTAACTCTCCCGTATGTTCCATGGGATCAGTGTAGTCAGGTAAAACACAATGTTCTAAAATGTAGGGTGGAACAAATTTTACTAATGTGGACAAGAGAAAGAGCAAGCTCAGCTTCAGTCACGCTGCAGGTCCACCGTGGAAGGCAGGATTCACTGACAGCCAACAAAGGAAAATGACTCCTACATAGCCCTTACATGTTGCAGTTGAAGGGCCTCACTCTTTACCCTGTGGAATATGAAAGCAGAGGGCACACGGAAGGTCATTGAGGCACATGTTTAAGGAAAACAAAGAAACACAAGATGATAAACCTTCCACAGGCTGCAAGGTTCTTTTTCTCCTTGCAAGAAAAATACCAGATCCCAGACTTATTCTGCATCCGGTGAGACTCAAAAGATGATGCACGTTAGGTTACCTTCCTCAACACTCTGATTTTGAAAGTGTTACCACCTACCAGTAATTAGTCTCAATAAGAGGGTGGGCATGAGGGACAGAGGAAGATGGTATTACAGAATTAAATGACCCTCCCTAAGCATTTGTGTCTTGGAGTAGGGATGGCAACTACGACTGCCTTTGATTCATGTCTTAATTTTTTTCTTCAAAACATCAAAGATTACAGATGATAACAATTATTGTAAATTAGTTCTCTTTACCAACCCAATGTTGTTAATTGTTACCCAGTGTTGACAAGGAGACATTCTAAGATTATCACCTCCTACCCCTGTTCTAGAGCACTAGACATAAGTGATAGTTGACAAGTAAATAACAAAGAAACCGAGGGACAATTATTTAAAAGTATTACCTAAAATCCTTCTATTTTATGTAAATGAAAACTATAATATACCTATTATAAACTATAAACAACACATGGAAAATGTTACAGAATGGGATAGGGATTATACTTTTAGGGAAATAAATAATGTTGATTTGATTATGTAAAAGATCAAAATTAGGTTAGTTAACTAAGTCCCAAATTTAGAGAATTTTAGCAAGTACAAGAATATCAACAACCCTTAATGAAACAAAGAAAGGAGGTGACAACACTGAGAAGGTAATTAATTTATAATAAGTACATTATTTCAAAATATAATTGTTCAATTTTGAAAAATCATAGAAAACTCTAGGTCAATATACTTTAATATCTTAAGAAAATGTCAACTGATTTTCTGTGAAAAAAATAAATGGTCAGAAATTATTAAGAAAAATGAAATACCTGAGTAAACCATGTATATAAAATAGGTGGAAGAAAAATTATACTTCTGAATGATACTAATCTTGGACAATTTTACATAGTTCATGACTTCCTGGTATAATTTCTATGTAGCACTATAGCATAGTCATCCCATTGTTCATTGATTTGAGCAGGCACCAGTAACGTCTCCATTGTGAGACTTGTTGTTACTGTTTTTGGCATATCAAATACACCACGGGAATCTTGCCAGGTTCTGCCGTGCGAGTGGGACACTCTCAGTAGCTTGCCAGACTCTCCGAGAGGGATGGAGTTATTGAACCCAGGTCAACCTCAAGCAATGCAAATGCTCTACCTGCTGTGCTATCGCACCAGCCCATAATTTCTATACACTACAATTATTCCTAAGTAGACAAAGGAGGAAATACAAAATCACTTAACAAAATCTGATAACAATATCATTGAAAAGACAACAAGTATATCACCTGTAATTTTAAAAGTGGAGAGGAAAAAATATCATAAAACACCAAGAAATTGGAATCCAATATAAATTGTATTTAAAGATCAGTATACCATGACTCCATAGGTTTCATTTTTGGAAAAAAACATTTGTATAAAATTAGTTGTATTGTTTTGCTACATCTTTTCGATCATCAGCAAAAAATACTTTTAATCATGTGAAAAACTTCTGAATGGTCATTTAATGAAATTTATCACCCACTCATTTCAGTTAATGAGAAAAAGAAGCACACAGGCCAACAGTGTAGAGTGAACCAGAGATACACAGACACTTCCTAAGCACTATGGAGAATATCTAAAATTAAGAGCTACCTGAATACTAATGTTGAGTCATTATAGGTATTCCTATTACATTTAGGAGCAAGACTTTTATTAAGCCTGTTATCACATCTTTTCAAGAAACTTTGGATAATTCAGTAATATATAAATTATACAAAAGTTTAATGATTAGGAAAAAGTAAATTATCATTGGTAGATGATATGAGTGTTCCTTTAGTAAATTAAAGAAAACTAATTAACTAGGATACCCAAGAAAATTCACAACCTATTCAGGTGTGTTTAGTGATGTGATGGGTTTTTTAAAATACAGAAATGAAGGTACTTATTTAGATTCTGATATAAACAGATAGAAAATGCAAGGAGGAAATAAAATTTCAGTGGAAAGATTTGTTGAGCCACTACCACAAACAGAAATAACAAGAAATGTCCTGTGCATGAGGAAACAAAATATTTGTGAGTAGAACATGAAGGAAATATGAATAAATGGAAAATCACATTATATGCCCTCAACTGGAAATGGAAATTATTTCTAGATCCAATTATATTCCAATTTTCAAGGATTGATGTTATATTTATAATTATATTTATAGTTTTATATATAACTATATATAGTTATAATTATATTTAGAATTCATAATGGATCTTCTCTTGAAAAATAAGTTGCAAAGGAAATTTTGAGATTGGGAGAAATCTTGAATAGTTTCCCTACCAAATGTTAAAACATATTTTTAAGTGACAATGATTAAAACAGTGTGCTGTTACAAACAGATGCCTCTTATAAAGTGGATCATTTGAGGGGAATTAAAAATGTTGACTGATTTTAGAGAAAACGGAAAGGGTGTGCAATACTCCAGCCCAGCAACAATGAAAATTCTATTGGCTTGGGGGTTGACTAGTGTGGGGGGCTGGGGAAGAAATTAGAACAAGATCATTAAATGGGAGAGTCCTGGGTAGAGGGTTACCTGTCAGAAGCACAGCCCCTTGGCAGAGGGGTGGATAAATCAAAGGCCATAAGACCATACATCCCTACTTAACACCTCATTCCATTGCCCACCCTCCCCCATGTCCCCCAAACAGAAGCCTGGAAGCAGATGTATTTGTTAATGCAATGCATAGTGTTCAACAGAGAGGGGCAGGTCAGAGTAGACTTTGTGGGTAGATAACACAAAGTCCAACTTGAATATATGTCAACTGAAAATATCATTCTAAATGACAAAGCTGAACACAAACCAAAATGGATAGTCAAAAGAAACCTAAGATATTCCTTCATTTATTCAACAAATACATATTCAGTATCTGTTCAGAACACTAGGGCAATGATTTTAGTCAGTAGGAAACACAAGATCATTAAAATAATGTCACGAAGAAATTGAATAACACTTTGGAAAAATTAAATTAGTGCCTTTGCAAGACTGTGCAAAAGGGCTCATTCAATATCTAGCCACACTCTTTCTGGTCTGGCTTCTTATTCCACAGAGACTAGGAAACCTAATCTGAAAAGCTACATAACACAGCAGCTAAGAGTACAGTTTCTGGACTTAGAAAACCTTGGAGTCTAGTTCTGCCATCCATTAGGTGTTCAATTTTGTACAATTATTTCTTGTATCTTAGAAAGTGAAATTGAGACATCATAATATCAACCATTTAGAATGATGCAAAAAATAGTTGATGTCAGTAAATACAGGTAGAATAATGCCTTGTATTCAATAAATATTGCATGATATTATTGTTCTACTTATTTCTCAGATTCCTCTGCAGATTGTTAACGTATGGCATAGTTGACATTCAGAAAATATAACCATGTATTAATTGGATTGTATAAATAGGTACCAGGATGTTGCAACAATGCCTCAGGAAGCTTGGAATTGTGGTAGACATACTTGTGGTATATATTGTACATTCAAGATGGACTTTGTGTATCTACCCACAAGTACTGCCATTTTAGGCTTTCTGCTATTTCATCTCCAACATGCAACAAGAGTAAATTTCTCCCAGAATGCTTCATGAAGTGATTAGGTTTTACTTGTTTTATTTACCTGTATTTCTCTTTAGTTTGCCACCTTGGCTATCCTGAAAATTCACTGAGTTAGCCTAAACTACTTTGAAAAGTCTTATTGCTAAAACTAGGTAAACAATTGTCTGATTAGAACAGATTCTTGCCTCATGTCAAAATAAAACATAGATGACCAAATGTTTGATTTTTTAAAAAGTAAGGCAATTTTAAAAACTATCATAAAATGATAGGCGGTCACACCTTTCCAGTAGCTAGGCAGTAACACCCAGAAACTGCCCCTGTCGATGTGTAATCCCATCAATGGCCAACATCCAGAGACTATAAAACCTAGCTCCTGGAAGCATGTGGCTGCAAAGTGGCCGCACAACCTCTTATATTCTCCCCTTCCTAATTCTCCCCTTCAGAGAACCTGGCAAGCTACAAGCTTCCTGCCCGCATGTGAAAGCCTGGCAAGCTCTCCCTGGCGTATTCATATGCCAAAACACAGTAACAATGACGGGTCTCATTTCCTGACCCTGAAAGAGCCTCCAACGTGGCACCACTGGGAAGGATGAGTAAAGAGAGGTTTCTAAAATCTCAGGGCTAGGATGAATGGAGACGATACTGAGACCGCTCGAGAAAATCAATCATCAATGGGATGATGATCATAAAATGAAAGTGAACTCTTATATGCCTTCAGTTTAGAAAAAATACATTGTAAACCTAAAAACACTGGAAGAAAATCTTCAAAAAGCTGAAGAGATAGAACAGTGGTTAAAGTACTTGCCTTGCATGTGGCCAATGTTGGTTTAATCTCTGGCATCACATATGCTCCCTTAGTACCAGCAGAAGTGACCCCTGAGTATAGAACCAAGAAGTAAGGTGTGAATACCTCTGGATATGGTTCAAACACCACATTCAGGAAATAAAAATTCTTGAGAGATATGACAAAATTTATATGTTAAAGATCATAACTGAAATTAAAATTAAAATACATAGAGAAGACATAGAGGATTAAGAAATAGAAATATGACAGTTGTACTCATACATATTGATACCAGTATATATAAAGCATAAAAATATTTTAAAAGAAATCTAAAAATCTGAAAAGCCATGAATTATTTAATCAAGATAATAAACATATAAAACATGCATTTATTCATCATTAAAAAAATCAGGGTATCATTTTTCCTCTTTGCCAACTTGACGAAGAAACTATTTAAGATAGAAGTTATCTTTATTCTGAACAAGAAGATATTAAGGAAGTATACTCTTTCTCTGTTAGTAGCAATATTAATAGGTAAAATCATTTTGAAGAACAATTTGGTACAAATTTATGAAGCTCTCTACATCCTATTCTAGGCTTTTAAAGGAGGCCGGTCAACCATGCTTCAATTACCAACTGGTACTGAGAAAACAGCTTGAAAGCTAATTTATTTTAGGCAACTTCCATAGTCACTCATGGACTCTTCCTTAAGTGTTACAGTTCACAACTTTTCTTGGCCACTGAATCTCAGCTTCAAATACCAACTTTAAGTGTGAGAAATGAACATCTATTTAGGCTAGACTGTTCATATTTCTCTGGTCTTCACATTCGATGGACTTCTTGGTCAATCCTGGGCCACAAACTAATTTCTAATGTCTCCTTTAGTCTCAGAATAATAGGGCTTTTCCCCCCCTCTCCTAACCACTAGCTTCTCCTCCAGTGACTGCCTCACCCGTATTGTGTTCCCTGGAGGCTGACTTCATCTTTATCCTTCTTTACTTACCTTGTTACATTAGGCAGGCAATGTTTGAACAACACTAACTCTAGATTCAACAGTAATACATTTTGCCAAGTATAAAAGTTAATATGTAAACATTCAGAAAAAGCGTAATTAAAAAGGCCTTTACTAGCTAAGTGATGTTTTTCCCTTTCGATTTTACCGTATGTGAAATACCCACTGATATTCTGTCTTTTCGTGATCATTTTTAAAAAAAAATGTGATTTCTTTAACTATTATTTGTGTAGCTTTTCTCTAAGCTTTTAGGTGATATTTTTCTCCTTATATATTTTGGATCCTTCCTGCTCTGGCAAAGTAAAAGTCTTCTTTTCTCATTTATGAACCAATGGAGTTTTGAGGCATTGCTTTAGTAATTTTGAGATTTCCTATCTCCCTTTTCCAAATTATAAGCAAATATTGGGTGCCTTTAAGTGGATAAAAGATGAAAAAGACATTTTCTATATTCCTTCTCTGTTCCTCACCGTGGCTCTTCTTAGTGTAGCGGTCATTTTGTAATGGTTAATTCTCTGTATAAATCAAAATGAATTTTGAGGAGATAGTGAATGTGGTAGATTAAATGGCAAGTGTGGCCAGTCAGACAGAGATTTTTACTTTCTCATTTCAGCACCTTTAATAGTCTGTCTGAAGTATTGTATTGACTGTCCAGGGGGAAAGGCCTGCAGTTGGATATTTATCTGAAGATTGCCCACTTTAGAAGTTCAAATAGGATAAAAATCCCTTAGAGGGGACTTACCTTACTTTCCTTCATCTTAAAAAAAAAGAAAAGAAAAAGAAAGAAAGTTTTAAAAACCCACAGGGGAGGGAAAAAAATCTCTGGGTAAAATCAGTTTTTTCAATTCTCATATATCTTGGTAGCCCATATTTGTTTGTCTAAATTCTTGTCAGAGTAAACTCAAATAGACCTCATTAAACAAGATAACAAAACTGATAAAAATCTTTTATTATAGCCAGTCAGACACTGCAGAAATAAGGTTTGTTATTTCAAGAGACATGTGCCTTTACTCAAATATTTGTAGATATCCTCTATGTGCCACTGACTGTGGAGATTAGGGTTTTAATAAAATCAAAGGAAGCCTGTTGGGGGAGAGAGAACAGGGTAAGATTTTAAGAAATATCCTGTGTGGTGCAGTTGAGATGAAACAAGTCATGAGATCAGAATGGAGGACGCCAGTGACCAATACTCCTGGGAATTCTACAGCTTCTCAGATGACATTTTTGTTTAAGTCTCGAGCAGGAAAATAAAAAATCTACCCGAAAAGTACAAAAAACAGAGGTTTCTAAAGAATAGAGAAAATCTGGAGAGTAAACCAGCAAGTGTGATGATGGAAAATCGAGAAAGAATGAGAGTTTTGTGGGGTAATTTGTAGTAATAAGCACATCTTAAAGAGCTCCTTAGAAAAGTACATCAGCAACTAAATCATATCCTCATGTTCACACCTCTTTATCCATCAATATCACACCTATTTGGAGGATAAAATGCAGAGGAATTGAAACAAAATACATCACCGTCAATAGCCATTACATAACTATAACATTTATTCAACTCAAATATTTTTAAAATTCTATTTATTTATTAACAAGCTGTGATTTACAAAGTTATTCATAATTGATTTTTTTATGCATACTATGTTCTGGTACGGCCCACCACTAATAATGACTTCCTTTCACCAATGTCCCCAGGTTGCCTCCCCCACCCTACCACCACATGCCTCCTTGACAGGCACATTTTTAAGTTTGGTTGCTGTGGTTTGGGTCTCCTGCACTCTGGATATATAGCATGCCACTCTTCTACAGCATGGAGGAATCCAAGTTTCTTGATGCCTCCACAAACCTTTACTTCTTTCTTATCTACTTCTTACTACCCATTTTGATTTTTTTTATTCTCTGTCCTTCAACTCCATATATTCTGGAGTCAAGGGTTATTGAATTATCAAAATACTTGAAATAAATTATAATATTGTGGTTTTTTATTTTTTTATTTTTGGGGAGTGCGGGGGCTTTTGGGTCATATACTTGGCTGTGCTAAGAGTGTCTTCCTGACCCTGTGCTCAGGTGTTACTTTTGGCAGGGCTCAGGGATTGAAACTAGGCTCTCCACATGCAAAGTAAGCATCCTACCCACTATACTATAGCTCTGGTCCTAAAATATTACATTTTTCAAAAATTATGTTTAAGGCGCTAGAGCAATAGCACAGTGGGTAAGGAGTTTTCCTTGCACACAACCAATTCCATATGCTCCCCTGAGCACCACCAGGAGTAACTCCTAAGTGCAGAGTCAAGGATAACCCCTGTGCATTGCTGGGTGTGACCCAAAAAGCAAAGGAAAAAAAATTAAGAATAAAACTGACCCACAAGTATCTAAAATGCCAAAGTTGTGTCTAATATGGTAATATTATGAATGGTAATTTACATGGAAATATACATGATAGCACTGTAGCACTGTCGTGTCCCATCCCCTTGTTCATCGATTTGCTTGAGCGGCACCAGTAATGTCTCCATTGTGAGACTTCTTGTTACTGTTTTTGGCATATTGAATACGCGAATACACCTGGGTAGGTTGCCAGGCTCTGGTGTGCAGGCGGGAAACTCTTGGTAGCTTGCCGGGCTCTCTGAAAAGGATACATATGGTAATATGAATAAAACCTAAGAGTAGAAGGGTTAAACATAAGAGAAAATCATAAATTCTGCAAAAGGAGTGAAAGTAAATTCATTATTTTTAGTTATAAAGTTTTAGAACAGCACAATAACAATTTTTTTAAAAAATTTCTAGAATTCACAAAAAAGAGAAACATCTCATGAATTTTAAGTCCTTGGACTTGGACTCATACTTTGAGTTTAAACTTCTCATTTAAAAGTCGTAGTCCACACTCTGGCCCAGCCCTGATGCTCAGGTTCTTGTCCCTAAACAGTTAAAATGAAAAGTAAGGAACCTAAGAGCAAATAGCCTAATTCTGTAAAAGCTTTCTTTAGGGAAAGGAAGGACGGAGGGAGGGGATAGGAAGGCAGGGAAGCTCCCAGATAGGAGGAATCTCCTAAAGCAGGATTCCTGAGAAAGACTGAAGTCTTCGCCTTTTATACCTTATTTACAAAGGTTGGTGGGTGAATATTTATTATGTTTGTAAGAATTTGGCCACTGAAAATGGGGAAGATGATGCTGAGATGATTGGTTTCTGGCCCAGATCTGGCAGAATCTATCTCATGCGGGGTCTCGGGCACCAGGAAGGCCCATCTTCCTACCCCCAACATCCCTCATTTCACTCTGCCTCTTCCCACTTTCTCCATCTAAAGGCTGTAAGAGAGCATTGTGAAAGGTCGTTTTGAGAAATTGGGATTTCTTTTTTCTAGTTCACCAACTAAATAAGGGATGATAAAGGAGAGAAAGCAAGAGTCTGATGGAAAAAGCATTGAGCAAGGTATGGGGAAAGGCCTCGAGTTTCCTCGCCCTGTCAGAGTGCTTTTTCTCCCTTCTCCATGCTAACTAATATGGAAGTGTCCAGAAGCCCGCTCCCTCTCAGGTAGTACAAAGACTTTATTATTCAGGCAGGAATGATGAACTCACTGACTATTGGCAACTGAGCACAAGCCCAGGCCACCCCTCCCCAGAGGCCTAGAGGTTAGGCTGAAAGTTCCACCCTCTATTCTTACTGGTTTCCCGGTTTCCCTGGCAACCCATACTGGCAGTGCTACCCAAAGTACACTATTAACATAATAAGAGATAGCTTTATCACTCTCTCACAGAAAATTCCAAGGTTTGGGGTGGCATTGTGACAGTGGCTGTGAATAGCAACCAGATTTGTATGGGGGGGCTATATATTTGATCATCCAATGTGTGCGTATACATATATATATAATATCTATAATGTTTATGTAGAAATATCATAATGTTTATATTTATAATTTTATATATAATATTTCTTTTGGACAGGAGCGATAGCACAGTGAGTAGGGTGTTTGCCTTGCACGAGGCTGACCCTCTCTGTCCCTCTCGGAGAGCCCAGCAAGCTACTTAGAGTATCCAGCCCACAGGACAGAGCCTGGCAAGCTACCTGTGGTGTATTCGATATACCAAAACCAGTAACAAGTCTCACAATGAGATGTTTCTGGTGCATGCTCAAGCAAATCGATGAACAACGGGGACGACAGTGCTACAATATTTCTTTTATTTTTTGTCTAATAAAAAATAAGGGACAGCCTTGCAAGCTTCCCATGGTGTATTCATATGCAAAATCCAGTAACAGGCTGGATCTCATTCCCCTAACCCTGAAGAGCCCCCAGTGCAACATCGTTAGGAGGACCAAGTCGAGACAGACTCCTAAGATCTCAGGGAAAAGACGAAATGAGATGTTACTGAGCCTGCCCAAGAAATCGGTGATTAACAGGATTTTATGATTTTGTGATTCGTGATTTTTTGTCTATTTTGGGGCCACAAGTCAATTTGTTCAGGGTTTACTCCTGGTCTGTGTTCAGGGATCATTCCTTATGGTGCTTGGGGACCATATGGAAAGCAAGGATCAAACCCAGAGTAATTCAAGGCAAGCATTCTGTGTGTGTGTGTGTGTGTGTGTGTGTGTGTGTGTGTCTATGTGTGTGTATACAGACACATACATATACACAGATAGATATTTTTGTGCATGTGTGTGTATAGGAAGCTCATTTTTGCCTTATGTAAGAACAAGGTTTATCATCTTTTAATCCTCTGTAAATTATTTCCCTTCCAGCTTCTTTCAATTGTTTAGAGAAATCAAAATTTGAACTCAATCCTTTTGTTCTCTCCTATGCATTGTTTCACCTGAAATTAAAATGCCAAATGCCAATTTTTTTGTTGTTGTTATTTTTAGGCCAATTCCAATTGTGTTTAAGGTAAGCACCTTACCCACTGTATTACCTTTTCAGTTCCCCAAACCAATTTTTTATTAGCTCTGTTGTCTACCTTAGTTACACAGAAGTGCTTTGGTCCTCAAAAAATATAAATTTAAGGCTAATAGACAGACAGGATAAGGCATTTGTGACAACAATCTAAAATAACTGCTTTTTTACAGATTGAAGTTATTTCGCTTTTTCCTAAAGGTCTAAGTTTCCGTGGCATCTGTGTCCCATGAATCACTAAGGATCTCTGACACCTTTTGGCTAACTTTTTTTAGTGAAGGAAAATGGTTTTATTTAAAGAAATTTACTTAGAGAAATATGAGGATAGAGAAAGAGAGAGAGCAAAAATCATGCTTAAAGAGCAAACATGAGCTTTGCCAGAGGGGGAAAACGTCTAAGCTTACATTTTCTAACATATTTCTAATGTTTGGTGGGATTTACTTTTGTCTACTATTTCAAGTTTCTCAAAACATTATCTAATGATAAAGAGAAGAAAGGACACAACCCAGCCCTTCAAAACCATAAGCAAGAAGTGGAAATGACCCCTGAGTATGAGATGTTTCTGTTCATATTGAAACCTTGTCACACCCTAGATCACACCCTAGTGGCCCTAGGTACAGGGATGGTTTTCACACATCATTATTCTTAGAGACCATGAAATGACTAAATTGGAGAGTTGCTTCTCCCCCATAAAATAGGGAAATGATAATTGGCAAACAACAAAGAGTTTTGGTCACGGGTTCAAGGGTAGATTTTTTTTTTTTGAGTTTATAGTGTCAACTCTAAATTCAATAAAATCATCAACAAAATATTTTAAATTCTCCACATTGATTTCTCTTGTGATCCTTTTATGAGTGATGTAACAGTGGTTTTCAAGATTGCTAAATGTTCCTTTTGAGAATTAGTAGAAAGAGTGCTTCAGTTTGGGGGTCCTGAAATATATGAACATGTATTTATGCTAAACTCTGAAATATTTGATAGTTAAGCCAGAGAAAGAATCTAATTTAAAACAGAAAAAAATAACTATTGACTGACACAGGTAGTTTATGAAACAATACTGACCAGGCTAGTGGAAGCAAAGATAAACAAATGGGACTACATTAAACTAAGAAGTGTCTGCACCTCAAAACCAAAAATAAAAACAAACAAACAAACAAATAAAAAATCAGTAACCAAGATACAAAGACAGTCCATGAAATGGGAAAAATTATTTACCCAATACCCATCAGATAAGGGGTTTAATATCCTAAATATATAAGGTACTGGTACAATTTTACAAGAAAAAAACTATCCAACTCAATCAGAAAATAGGAAGAAGAAATGAACAGAAACTTTCTCAAAGAAGAAATACAAATGGCCAAAAGGCACATTAAAAATTGCTCTACATCTCTTATCATCAAGTAAATGCAAATCAAAACAACAATGCGATATCATCTCACACCACAGAAACTGGGACATAACAAAAAGAACAAGAACTAGTGGTAGTTCGAATGCAGGGAGATAGGGACTCTCATTCATTGTTGGTAGGAAACCAACAGGTCTAGCCTTTTTGGAAAACAATATGGGTATTTCTTAAAAAACTAGAAATTGAGCTTTCATGTGACCCAGCAATACCACCTCTGGGAATATACCCTGGGGCCCCAGAAACACATAGCAGAAGTACCCATGAGCATTTCCATGTTCACTTCAGCACTATTCACAATAGCCAGAATCTGGAAACAAACCAAGTGCCCTAGAACCAACTACTGGAAAAAAGAAACTATGGTACATCTACACAATGGAATACTTCACAGACCTAGGAAAAATTAAGCCATAAAATGTGCTTAAAAAAATAAATGGGCATGGAGAGTATCATGCTGAGTGACTGAAATAAGTCTGAAGGAAAGGGACAAAGAATGATTACACTCACTTTTGGAATATTTTTTTAGTGTGCTTGCCCGTGTGTGTGTGTGTGTGTGTGTGTGTGTGTGTGTGTGTGTGTGTGTGTGAAGATTGTTGTATTTCACCCCGGAGCCATTAAGCCCTTCTATAAGAGATTAGTAACATGCTATTAAAGGTTGAAGCTTATGTGCTTATAAATAAAAAATTGGATAATACCAAGTATTGGTGGATCCTGTAGGGAGTACAGGGATAAGTTATTTATCCTGGAAAACAGTTAAGCAGTACTTGATTCCATTAGAATTGTGTCTACCCTGGGAGCTAGCCTTTTGCCTTCGGAGTGTACAGAGCTCGTGTAATTCTATGAGGGGCATTAATAGTGAGGTGCCTCCCGGAGCTGCTGTGGTAAGAGCTAGAGACAGTCTTGAGGCATCTGCAGGTTAGACAATAATTATCAAGCACTGTGGTCTGTGGACGGAGTCCTTCCATCTGCCAGGAGTGGTGAAAGTCTGCATGGGTTTCTACCGTGTGTCATTAAAGTCCTGCTAAGCTCAATTGAGGCAGTCATCAAACTATATATACCCAAGACCCTCTTGTTCTGTGCAGGATGAGAACTGGTCCTTAACACCCCCATTTTCACCTAGACATATTATCAGGCTGAAACAAGGTAATTTTCCTGTCGGAAAAGGCAAAGGTAGTCCTGATATCCATGTGAATCTTCTAAGCTCATTATCTGTCACACAGGAAGAAATTTCAGAAGACAGAGGAAAATAGGAAAGAGAAGAGCCAAAGTCCCATGAACTGAAGGAAGAAAACTGATGCTATAGGCCTGTGCAGCTTGGGATCTCTGGGATCATAAGAGTCCACATCCAGAAGGAAATCAAGTTCTTTGAACCATGATGAGCTTCATTCATATTACCAGAGTCTTTGTTCCTGCTGAATTCTTTTGTGGGGTGGCAGGGTGGCTGTGTCCAGCTAAATTAGAGCTTCAGACTGGTTGTAAGTTTGGACTGGGTCATAGGATGTCTTGAGACTAAGGCTGGGCAAAGCAGGAAAACTCTTTTTCAGATCAGTTTTTTAAGGATACCCCCAGGTTCCTGCTTTGTAATTATATTAAACAAATATACTATGGTATATTTAATAATTATCTTTATAATCAAAATCTTTATATTTATAAAAGATATTGATAACAGGAGGGATACATAAGCTAGCTTACCATGGAACAATCAGAAGTCATAGATTTATATAGAACATGATAAATAGATCTTAAAATTAGTGTTGGGTGAATGAATAAGAAACATTATGAGATCCAAATATATGTTTACATGGTTATACACAATTATAGGAAAATCTATTAAGCACATCAACCTGGTCTCCAATGGTAAGGAGAGGGGTGATGAGAATAAATAAATAAAAAATAAATAGGAAATTAAATAGAATTAATAAAAAGGAAATAAAGCAATCAATAAAGAATATCAAGTTTGATAGATAAGTAATGATGATGTGCCATCAAAATAAGCATATGTTAAACTCACCATCTATAATGTATTGTCCTTGAAAATTAGCTCTTCTTAACACCATGAAAGCTTTCATATCCTTTTACCCAACAGCTTCATATCTAGACATAGATTTTAAGGCAATAATTTAAAATAAAGAAAAAAATGCAACACAGAGATATTACAGCATAGTTTTAGTATGAACAGTTTAAACAATGAAAATGCTTAATATAAAGATAATGAGCAAATAAAACATGGCAAAGTCATTTAATATACTACTTTACAGTTATTAAATTATATTTAAATGGATTTTATATTGGCACTGGTGATTGCTTACTAAATAAAATTTGTGATATAGAATTTTATTTACATAAATACAGTAAAATTAAACTAAGCATTGAAGTATTATTAAAGGAAAATGCAGGTAAGTGGATACACTATTCACTTGCTTTAGTGTAGTCAAAACACTGTAGACAATTTTTTTCTTTCTTCATTTTTCAAATGTAATTTAATGAATAACTGTTACTTAAAAAATGTAAGACAAACTGTACTAAGGAAAGCAAGCATTGCTCTAGTTCAAATGCAAATTTCTTAAGAAATATGTCCAATTATGAGCTGTCAGTACTTTTCCTGAGTGCGTAGAGACAGAAAAAAATGATGAGGCCACCTGAGCTCCTGGACCTAGGGAATAGCCAGAGGATGCTGGTTTCTTTACAGTGAATAACAGGATATTAAATGAGATTCTTTGGCTAAATCATCAGACAGAAAAGAGATGAGATCCTACAGTGATAACTAGGGGGAAAAAAACACTGTAAATGGCAAACAACTCATTTACCCAACTCTAAAACCCACACAGAGGGAGTATAAAGAGAGGCTTTATCAGGCTAATAAATTGCTTTGTGTACTCTTAGTCCCACAATCCCCACTCCACAGGCACCCCCAAAGGTGGGTGGAATAAACTCATCTTGCTGAAGGGCGTTAGGTAACTACTGGAGAATTCCACGTGTCTGGCTGTAGGACAGCAATCCAGGAGACAAGCGACTAGCCTGTGTTAGGCTTCATCCAGACAGACAGAGATCACTGCAGTATCTTCCTCGCACCCACAATGAATTGCATTCAGGAGGAGGCTGGGGTGGGAACAGCTGCGATTCTTCCCAGTGGTTTTCGAGCCTAGGGATTGCTTTTCACCTTCAATGAAGAGTCTGGCTGCTGTTATAGAATAAAGTTACCCAGGAGAAGGTTCAGTAATACCACCATGAGTTGGTGATAGATGGGTTACTAAAGAGCCCGTTGAAGTACCCAGGAGAGTCAGTTCTAAAAATTTTCAAGGAAAAAGAAAGATGAAGTAGATGCCAATGATTCCCTGATCAAACTAGCAGCCTTCCTAAACTAATCCTCTCTGTACATGCTTTTCCCCATTCCTCCACCCCACCCTCCCTTCCATACCTGCAAACAGTTCAACGAGATCTATATTGATCGAGGGAGAAGAAAGGTGAACATAGGACCTTGTCTAGAATTGTTCCCCTATGGAAGAGACGTATAGCTTAGTTCTCTCTCTCAGAGAACCTGGAAAGGTACCGAGAACATCCTGCCCCCATGGGAGAGCCTGGCAAGCTCTTCGTGGCGTATTCGATATGCCAAATACAGTAACAATGAGGTCTCATTCCCCTTACTCTGAAAGAACCTCCAATGCGACACTGCTGGGAAGAATGAGTAAAGAGAGGCTGCTAAAAATCTCAGAGCTAGGATGAATGGAGACATTACTGGTGCCCACTAGAGCAAACTGATGATCAACAGGATGGCAGTGATACAGTGATTAAAGGGAGGTAAAAACTGTTAAAAGCTGTCAAAATGGAAAATTAACTCTTTCAACATCTGGGTCTTCCAAGTATCTGCCTTGGAACCTTGTTTCAAAGCTTGAAGGGAAAAACATAAGACTTCTGTTACCTAAGAGAAAAGAAAAGTCTGGCAGCCTAATCTTATCCAGTGTTGGGAGAAATTATCCTCTTGAAGACACACAGCACTTTAAAAGAGAGATGCTTTTCACTCAGCATGCTATGGAAGAGGAGAGATCAACATGGAACTCACTTGAAGGATATAAAAAATATATATATATAGTATGAGATTAATACTGAAGGATAGCGGAAACTGGTCCACTGTTGAAAACTTACCACAAGTAATGGGGAAGAATGTTAAGATAAGGAAGCGAGCACTAACACAAGGATAGTTGGAAACAATCATTCTGGACAAGAACTGAGTGCTGAAAGTAGGTAAAGGAACAAACATGAGAACCTTTTAGTACTGGTATTGCAAACCATAGTATCCAAAAGGGAAGAGAGAAAGCGTGAGAGACAGATAAAGTGGAAAAGTGCCTGCCATAGAGACAGACTGGATGTGGGGAAGAGAGGGGGAGGGAGGGAATCTGGGGTCATTGTTGTTGGGAAATGTACACCGGTGAAGGGATGGGTGGTGGACCATCGTGAAAAGATTCTGAAAAAGTCTAAAAAGCTATTGAAGAAAAGGTACTGAAAAAATATTGAAAACACTGTAAAAAGATTGAAAACAAACAAGAGATGATTTTGATTGTGTTACTTGATATCAGTCATGTGTGTGTCATTAACACGTTCGCAACTGGGCAGATGGCTTTCTTGGAGTAAGAGAATCAGCTAGTGAGAAGACCAGGTAAGATGCAGTTGCAATATTTCTCAAAGTGAGATTCTGGAATATGGAGTCCTTGAGATCCTTTTAGGAGATGCACAAACCAAACTCTTTTGTTTTGTTTTGTTTTTAGATTGCACCTGGCTGTCCTCAGGACTTCTACCTGGATCTGTGCTTAAGGATCACTCCTGGAAGTGTTGGGAGGACCATATGCAGTCACGGGAGGTTGAAATGAAGTCTGTGGTCATGTGCAAGGCAAGCACGTTTAATGCCTGTACCATATCTCCAACCTGACCATTTTTATAAGTCTCGGATTTAGGTCTTTCTACTCTTGTTCTTTCGCAAATATTTTATTTTTTTGTGTTTTTTGGGTCACACCCTGCGTTGCACAGGGGTTACTCCTGGCTATGCACTCAGGAATTACTCCTGGAGGTGCTCAGGGGACCATATGGGATGCTGGGAATTGAACCCGGGTCGGCCGCATGCAAGGCAAATGCCCTATCCCCTGTGCTATTGCTCCAGCCCCCTCTTTCACAAATATTTTACAAAATTTTATAAAGGTTATATGATATGTGATCCCAGATCATATTGAATACAAAAATAGAAAGTATGTTTACTAATATATATTTACAATATACAGTATATCTATTTATTTCCAAATTAAGGCAGACATTAAGGAAATCTGAAAAAATGTAACACAATGTCATACTTCTTTTTTATTTTTCAGAAAATTATGTTTATTAAAATCATCATATATATGCACATATATATGTATATGTATATATATATTTTGGTGTTGAGCCATACCTGGTGGAGCTCATGGGTTACTTCTGACAGACATAACTCCTGATATATATATATTTTTTTTTTTGATGCACCTTATTTAAAAATTTTATTTTAGGCATTGTAATTTTTAATATTGATAATGGCAGGGTTTTATCCATAAAGCACTCCAACATAACTCCCTGTCCCAGAATGTCAGCTTGCCTCCACTTTTGTCCCAAAGTGTCCTTTTTTAGCAAACAATTGGTTCTTCAATGTATGCAAATGATGGCTGGCAC
Organism: Sorex araneus; assembly: GCF_027595985.1. Lineage (NCBI taxonomy): Eukaryota > Metazoa > Chordata > Mammalia > Eulipotyphla > Soricidae > Sorex > Sorex araneus. The sequence continues at coordinate 349,630,408 of NC_073313.1, read as the reverse complement.
ATGTCATGACTGCACTTCAGATTGATTGCTGAGATTTCTTAGGTGACCATGTGAGCTGCTGGAGACCAAACAGGGCTGGCTGCATGCAAAGCAAATGCCTTAACTCTATCCTCTCTCTCCTGGCTGTAGAAGTTCTTTCTGCATGTGTTTGTTGTGTTTGTTGCAGGAGATTAAGTCCTGGGCTCAAACATGCAAGGCAATTGCTCTACTACTCAACTACATTCCAGATCTACTTTTTGTAAAAAAAATATTCTTAAATAAGCATTACTATATCAAGGCCAATATTGATAGCATACACAAGATTGATGATATTGATGGATGGAACAAAAGCTTTTGGGTTCACCAACAGTTTACACTCCCTAAGGCCAAGGAGCTTTAAAACTACTGTGTTAATGGCCGAGCAGAAGCCAAAGTGAAGATGGTGTCTACAGAGGAATGTAACAGGCATACATTTTCTTTTTATAAAGTACTAGTAAACACACAAACGGAAACATACTTTTCATAATAGTCATCTGTTTCTGATCTCTCTGTACTATCCACAACGGCAAAACGTGCCATAGCGTTGTCAATTCAAACGGGGAAAGTTAACTGCAATCTCATATAACCCATTTGAAGCAGTGAATGCTGCTGAGAGGTATTTCTTTGGGAACTGTGGGAGATCATGCTTAGCATGTTCTCTGGCCTCAAACACAGCCACAGATACCTTCCTGCACAGCTTAGATACTATTATTGGATTATATCTTCAGAGAGGACCTCTTTCCTTTAGTACATTGAGTCTTATTTTTGTATTTAAAAGCCCACTGACTTGGGGTGGGAGAGGTGGTGGACTCCGGGGCTGTGCTCAGGAGGACCCGATGCTGCATACAAGTAAGTGCCTTAATCTAGATCCCTCAAAACACTGATTTTTATCTTCCTCAGATTACTTTGATTTGAATGAAATTTCGGTATCTTTTTAATTTCCCCCCCAAATCTAAAGCTATTACTATGTACTTAAAATTCTATCAAAGCCAATAAAATAAAAAAAAGTAAAACAAAAATTCATTCTCTGCAAGTACTTACCATCTAAGTGGAGTCTTGAGAGTTAGGAAAACTTATCTCAACGATAAGAGTCATTTAATATTCATTAGATTCAATTGATTGTCTTTTATGCCCAAAGCACTGTGGGTAGGGAATTTTACACCCTTTAAAACTTAGCTTCGGGGCCGGAGCGATAGCGCAGTGGGTAAGGCGTTTGCCTTGCACGAAGCTGACCTGGGTTTGATCCCCAGCATCCCACATGGTCCCCCAAGCACTGTCAGGAGTAATTCCTGAGTGCAAAGCCAGGAGTAACCCCTGAGCATCGCTGGGTGTGACCCAAAAAAAGCAAATAAATAAATAAATAAATAGATGAATAAAACTTAGCTTCATCTTAACCCTGTAAATTAGAGTTCATAATCTCCTTTTCAGTGGTGTCCAGACTAGTGATTGTTAATGAAACCAGTCAGAAAGTTAGGCGGTTAGATCAGTGGTCACCTCACCTGCGTTTTAAAATTCAAAAACCTTTCCATGATACTATCTCTCTGCTAGAGGATTTACTTACTGAATTGCATTTATTTGTGTCTATTTTGATCTCTGGTGAGTTCATGAGGAATAACTAAGCTCATTCAGAAATGAAAATGCCATGATTTGAATCATCAGATATTCTTCATGAGACTGACATGGGTAAACATTGACTCACTGCAATGGCTCATGGTCATGCTCTTCTAGATAAGTCAAACGGGATTTTTAAATATATAAAAATGTCCTTTAGTTAGATCTGTACAGGTCCTGACTCACACTAATTACCCAGCTGTTAGGGTTGGCCAGCCACTAAATAGACATTATTTGTCTGTCTATATATGGGTTGTTGTTCCCAAAAAGATAAATAAATAAATAACTGAAACATGTGTACATTTTTTCATGCAAAATTTGACTTCATATTTGTTTTAAATTTGATTTATTCTGCATGGATCACAAACTTCTTCAGATTGAATCTGAGGTATGCAACATCTCAACATCTTTTCCTGCACCAGTGTTCATTTCCCTCCACTAATTCCCCCAGTGTCTCTCCCAACCACCAGCCTGCCTCTGACAGTTTTGATTCCTTTAATGACTTTGGGTACTGTGCTTTATGGCAGTGTTACTGATAGGTCTCATGCATAATACTTTACTGCCTATCAGAACGACCACCCCCATTCTCCTTGGTTGATCACTTGCCTCTCTAATTATTGTGGTATTCCCTTCCTGTCCTATCTCTGCCCCACCCTCCTGCACCCCACCAACTATATTACCAAGGCATACTTCCTACTTAAGATCAGTTTTCATATTCTTTATTCTATTGCCTTTGGGTCATTATTATTACCCTATTATGTTTCTCTTTATACTCCGCATATGACAGCAATCATTCTGTGCTGGTCTCTCTCCCTGTGACTAACTTCAGTCAGAGCCATCCAAGTAGCAGCAAATTAAGATTTTTTTTTTAGAGCTGAGAAATATTCCATTGTATATTCCATCATTTCTTTATCCAGTTATCTGTTTGTGGACAGTTGGGTTATTTCCAGATTTTGGCTATTGTGGATAATGCTGAAATGAACATAAGGTACAAATGCAGGGTTTGACTCCTTATGACGATGGATAACAAGTTGTCTACAAGTTGTTCACTCAAGTTATCCTGAAGAGAATAGGCAGAACACTAGACGAAGGACAACCATGTGAGCAAATTGGGTTCCGAAAAGGATTCAGCACGATCGACCATATCCACACAGTGACCAAGCTCATTGAAGTTTCGAGAGAGTTCAAGATGCCGCTCTGTCTAACATTCATAGACTTAAAGAAAGTCTTCGATTCTGTTGAGACTGAGGCGGTCATCAAAGCCCTAGCCAAACAGGGCATTCAAACTCAGTACATCAAGATCCTCCGCAAGCTGTATTATGGATTCACTACCAGGATTTCGCCATAATACAAGGAAGTGATCATTGACATAAAGAGAGGGGTTCGGCAGGGTGATACCATTTCACTGAAATTCTTCAGTGCCACCCTTGAGAACATCATGAGACAAATGGAATGGGAAGGAATGGGAGTGAAGATAGATGGTCAGCAATTATACCACCTCTGCTTTGCTGATGACATCGTTTGTAAAAAATTAAGGCATGCTGAGTGGTGTGAGCACTTACGGGCTCTCCTGGTGGCTCTGTCTCACTGCCTGCGTTCGGTGCTCTGGAACTGCTGTGTATGGGCTGGATTGGGATGGCCATTGGTCAAAGACAGGAGAAGGAAGAACGAGGACCAAGCTGGTTGCTGATTAGTTACCATTTATTCAATCTTCCATCTTTCTCCTCTCCCGCACTCCCAGCTCAGTCCTCTCTCTGGATCTACTGCAGCTTGGATTCTCATATCTGTCCTCCCTTTTTTCTCTCTCGCCCTTGCCCCTAGGTTACACACTGCCAGGTAGCAAAATCAACATAAGAAAGCCCTTCCTGAGGGCTGTCAGGTTCAAAGGGAACACAACCTAGAGACATTCCAAAGCCCTTCCTGACAGCCAGTAGGCAAAATACCTTTTTTTTTTTAAATTTTTATTTTTTAAAAAATTTTATCACCATGTGGAAAGTTACAGAGTTCTCAGGTTTATGTCTCAGTTATACCGTATTCAAACACCATCCCTTCACCAGTGCCCATATTCCACCACCAAAATCCCCGGTATACCCCCGGCCCCCCACCCCAAATGTATAACTGATGAATTTCACTTTATTTTCTCTTCACCTTGATTACATTCCATATTTCAACACAAAACTCACTATTGTTGTGGGAGTTATATCCCCAAACAAGATAACCCTAATAAGGAGGCATTTGATAATTAGTTTTCCATTAAAAGATTGTATGTTTTCAGGTTTTAGAAAAGGTCTCGCAGCCGCGTTAGCGGCCGCGCGGCTCGGATGTGTCCCAGTCCCGAATCCTGGAGCCGTGTTAGTTGCTGCTCAGTGTCGCCAGGGTTCCATCTGGAGAAGGCGTGCTGGCGGCACCTCCTCCTTCTGGCCCCCCGGTGTTGCTGGCCCCGATTCGGGTCCGGAGCATTGTCCGGGCCGCGTTGCTCACCAGAATGCCTGCCGCTTCTCTGTCAAGTAGGCAAAATACCTCCTAAGGGTTTTTTCTCCTTTCCTTATTCCAAACACTCATTAACATCTTAATACTAGTTATTTTTGTATGGACATAGCAAGAGATACATAGAGGCTTGCAAGGCAGCTCTCCTGGCAACATCTTGCCACAGACTCAGACTACAGCACTCAGGCCAGATTAATTATTCCTCACCCTAGCGGGGTCCAAATCTAGTTATCATTGTTTGGATCATGACAACATTTGTTCATGACCGAGCTCTTAACTTATAGTTAAGCATTAGGCACTTTGGCCAGGCCCATCTCGATGCCAGGGTAGCACCCAACTCACTGCTTGCCCCTGGGTCCGTCCCATCCCTCCTCGGGACCCTGCTTTTGGGGGTGCTAGGAAGTAAGGGCAGCTGAGGCTTAGGTCCAGAGAACAGATGCCCAGGAGGAAACTATCATGTAGAGTCAAATGACTCCCAGGTTACAAAAGCATGGCATTTGCTAAGTCTTCCTGTGTCCATACAAAAAGGACATGGCTCTGAATAAACTATGCAAAGGACTCAAGGAGAAGAGAAAAACAATATTTACAAGTCAACAGAACACTAAGAAAGAAGCTACAAATAAGCACAGAGGATGGGAGCACTGTAAAGGGAGTAACCCAATTAACCTAAACTACCTGAGGCTATGTTATCTTACAATCATTCTCATAACACCAAACATTAGCCAAACAGCACAAATGCTGGTCGACTTCGACCATGAATGTGGAAAGGTCGGACAATAGCTGAATTTCTGCAAAATGATGTTTATGAAAAACAAACTAGTCCCTGGCATTCCATTTGCTCTCAATGGAATGCACATCTCCGGATACAGCAGCTATGTGTACCTGGGTCCAGAACTCAACATGAGGAACGATTTGGCGCCAGTACTGTGAAGGAGGAAGAGAGCAGCGTGGAATGCTTTCAAGAGTGTTGAAGAAGTAGTTAAGAGGACGAAGAATCTCCGACTCTGGGTACATCTTTTCGACCCGACCATTCCTCCTGCACTAACATATGCCTCAGAGATCTGGGCCCTATGCAAACAGGATGAGCATGCTACTCAGGTATCCCAAAGAGGAATCGAAAGCTATACTAGGAGTATCACGTTTCACCCAAGTGAGAGAAGGAATCGGGGACACTATCTCATTTGCCAAGGTGTCAAAAATCAGATGGGCTGGACACGTAATGCAATTCAGAGACAATCGCTGGACTAGAGCTGTTACCGACTGGATTCCACGGGACGTCAAAAGACCGAGTGGCCGCCCACCAACGAGATGGTCAGACTTTTTTGTCAAAATCCTGAATGAATGGTTTGAGGCTCTTCCTGTTCCTGGAGCGAGCAGATATCATTGGGCTACACTAGCATGTGACAGGGACGAATGGAGACATTACTGGCACCTGCTACAGCAAATCAAAGATCAACGGGATGACAAGTGACAAGTGATACAAGACTCCTTATAAATAAAAAAAAAACCTATATATTTCTTAAGGCTTTTTTATCTTTGAAAGACATATTCCCCCAGGTACTATAAGCAGCACAATATTTATTGACCAATAAATAAAACATTCTCTGAGGACAGTCTTATATCCCCAGTGACAGACCCAGATTCTGAACAGCAAACACATCTGTTTCTGAAATTCAGGAGGAAAAAAGCAGAAGAATTTTTAAAATGAAGCTTGATTTGGACATCTAAGCATGTACCTGAAGTTTTTATTTTAGGCACATGTTTGTTATATGTGATACAGATGGACAACTGTGTGGTTTTAAATGCTCTAATACCTACTTCTCTTAGGTACACAGTATTGAGAGTTGAGACTTCATTTTTGTTTATCAACTGGTATCAGAGACTAGGCATAAATCCTCAAACCTATTACCTGGAAATGTAAGAGGAATAAGGTGGAAGAAGACATTTGATTATTCTATGATAGTTCTATGGCAACAGAGATACATGATGGCTTTGAATCAGAACCCTTGAATTTAAGAGCTAAATGCAAGCCCTGTAATGAGTTGGTTCCCACTTGCCAAAACTCATTGTCCCTATTTTACACTGGGGAATGCAACCTGCATAGATGTGTTGTGAGGAAGACAAATGACTCTACAAATGGCATATTTTCTGAACAAATGTCACTTTTCTGAGCATGTGGGTTTATTTCCCCTTTAAGGTTATTTTGTCATTATAGACAAATATAATATTTGGGAAATTATTGTAGGTTATAAAAATGTCTGCAAAAAAACCAAAATCACCCTGACTATATAACACTGGAGACCTAGAATATTATGTTAATATTTGTTACTTAAAATTACTCTGATGGATGGATTCTTCCTCTAAGTAGCCCATATTAAATTCCAAATGTAATACTATTGGAAAATAGAACTACAGCATCAGCAATACTCCTTGAGGGTTCTTGTCAATTTGACAGATTTGACAGGCAGACAAATTTAATTTATTAAAATATTCTGTCTAGAGTTTTAAAAGACAAGGGATTTCTATACTGTAAATGGACTGTTTGTGCAGCCTTATTAAAATAAATGCATAAAGTCAGCTGTTTTCCTTAGGAATTCATTAGCATGAAGTTCAATATAAAGTACTATAGTCTAGTCACTAAAACACACTGAGATATGTTAAATTTTAATCTTTATATGTAATCGAGGTCGGTAATTTTTAAAAAGTGAATGAGAGTCCCATGCAAGATTTTTTTTCCTGTAATATATGCCAAGTTTAATGACGTAAGTACCCAAAAATATTAGGGACATAGGAGGCCAATGGTTTGAAAAATGTCTGAACAAATTAAGAATTTCCTTAAACCAGAGACTTAGATGTGTTTATTTTTCAAAGAAATTCTGTGATTTGTATTGAAGGGATATTGCCAAAGTTCACAGATTTTCTATTTATTTCTTCAAAAACCATTTTAAATAAAATGTTGTAGCACTGTAGCACTGTCATCCCACTGTTCATCGATTTGCTTGAGTGGGCACCAGTAATATCTTCATTGTGAGACTTGTTACTGTTTTTGGCATACTGAATATGCCACGGGTAGCTTGCCAGGCTCTGCCATGCGGGAGGGATACTCTTAGTAGCTTGTGGGGCTCTCTGAGAGGGATGGAAGAGTTGAACCCAGGGGTCGGCCATGTGCAAGGCAAATGCCCTACCAACTGTGCTATTACTCCAGTGTAATGAAATGCTATATACTTATAAATATTTATATGGAAAAGTTTATATCGATTGTAAGCCAGTATCATTTCTTAGAATTGTCAATTTCCTATTAGAAATATTCCTTACCTTAACAGTTATCCTGGCAAAATATCTCAATCTTAAAACATTTTACACACGGAACTGAAGTGTCCTACCTGGTTCCTGGCATTTAGTTGTTTTCTTTCTCGCATTCAGCTTGTCTCTTGGAAGAGCCCTATGGTCCTCTATCCTTTCTGTGCCCTTGGCCTCCTTCCTCTAGCAAATGCACTTTATCCCAGAGAGCTAAAGTCATGACTGGTTTGGGGCATGGCCTGTGTAAGCAGCCCTTAATGTGTATAGTTTCCCATTGGAGGGTTTGTTCCAGTCCTGTGAACTGATTCTTAGGCAACCAATCCATCGACCAAAGAGCTTTCCCACAAAGATGAACTGGGCGGTGAATTAATTGGTAAATTAAATGCAAACTATTGGCCATTCTCAGTGGTCTCAGAACCAGACAGATTTGTCCAATATATTTAAATCTCACAGCTACCAAAGTTTTAGGATGAAACTCACTCTAAAAATAACACTTTATGTAAAATGGACAGAAGGTAACCTGTTTTATTTAATAAAAAGAAAAAGACTATCTCATCAGCTCTTACTAAACTTTTAAAAGGTGTAACTCTTAGAAACATGATTTAGATCTTTTACATCATTCAATGTCTTTCATTTCTTGAAGCTGATATCTACTTCCAGATAATTCTTTATCTATGATTTTTTTCCTTTAAGAAACTCATCAACCTTATTTTAATATATGTTTTAATTGAATGACAGTGAAAAACACATTTACAAAGTTGTTCAGAATTGGATTTCAGTCATATAATGTTCCAATACCCATTCTTTCACCAGTGTACTTTTCCCATCACCATGGTCCCAGTTCCCAGTTTCCCTCCTGCCCTCTGCTTATGCCAGAACCTCCACCACCCCTGTCTGTGTCTGTCTCTATGTCAGGCAATTCTCTCTCTCTCTCTCTGTCTCTCTCTCTCTCTCTCTCCCCCCCTTACCCTCCCTCCCTCCCTCCCTGTCTATGTCTCTCTCTGTCTCTCTGTCTCTGTATCTCTTTCCTCTTTATTCTTTTGGGCTTTATGGTTTGCAATACAGATAATGGAAGGTTATTATCAATCTTATTTTTATTTTCTCTTCAGGACACAATGGGAGAGTAGCTTAAGACCACTCAGTGGTTGTTGCTGACTATTTAATGCCTAGGCAGTGTGAAGTACAGACCAGTCTTCAGATATGGGCTAAGTACCGGACTCCTGAGTAAGGAACAAGATACTTGCATCTTCATGAGGTCACTTGCAACCCCTTCCTACCTGCTTGTCAGCAATGATTGAATAGTAGTAAATTTGGGAGCTGGAGAAGTCTATCCTGTGCATTCTGAAATTACTTGCGAGTCACTTTTTCACTTTTTTTAAAAAAAATCTGTTTACATTACTAGCCACAAATTCACCATAGCCTAAAATAATATATTACTATGTACATGTACAGTTATATATAAAAATGGTATCTTTATCTGTCTTCTTTATCAGATTAAGTTCTATAATGCTAAAATATGCTTTGTATCTACCTAAAACAGTTTAAAACACAGATTTTCTCTTAATACTGACCAAGTAAATATTTAAGAAGTTTTTCTCCCATTAAGACATTAATTTTTTAAAGAACAACACAGGATTATTGTTCCTGTGTAAAACTAGTTGCTTTGGAATTAAGTTAACTGAACTATGTAAGCATAGTTGAATATCTAACATGAATCAGCAAATTGTTACTAAGGAGTAAAATACTAAATGTCAACATATCCACCTCAAGAATGAGAACAGTTTTAGAAGACAATCTGATTCCTGTTAAACAAAATATATTTTGTTTCACGTAGTTTAGTTGCTGAATTCAGAATATTAAATGGGTGGATTGAATGTGAAATGTTTTGATAAAGAACTATAGGAGCATAGTAATGAAGGATTAATCCAGTTTGTTAGTCTTAAAAATTGGAGCCGTTTGGAGAGGAGTTAATCGATCCTGAAGAAATGGGTCCTAAAGAATAAGAATTTTGACAGGTGGTCATTGAAAGGGAATGGATGTTTCATACACTTCAAACAGTTTGAACAAAAGCATACTGACAAAGCTTTGAGAGAAAGGTAAGTGGTTCAGGAAATTGATTTCTCATGGATGTACCTTAATGTGCAAAGGGATAAATGTTCAGAGATTGGGGCACAGAATGGAGTAGAGTTTGAATGATGCCAGACTGTCTAGATTTTTATCTGGTAAAGTATAGAAAGTCTTTGAAGTAGTTTGGAGAGAACAAATCCACATTGTCAAGCAATTATTTGCTATTCTGTAGAGAACAGAATAACTGATGTTACCTTGTGTGGATCCTGTCTCATAAAATTAAACACAAATAAAGTTGATGCACACAAGGGGCAATAATTTCTAAAATCAGAATAGTGAGGTCACATAATGAAAATTTCTATCTACCATCTCCCCTTGACAGACAAGAGAAATCTTTTACCATAACCTCTATTGACCCAGATTTCTAATCCCCCAATTACTAACAATATATCTTTCTAAAGAAGTATTCCATTTTTTGCCTCAGCAAGATAGTATAGTTTAAAATTCTGAATTAAAGTAGCCTTTCCTAAATATAGACAATCATAACCATGACCAAAAAACAGATTAAACTATATTAAATGTCCAGAGGTTCTGAAGAATATTAACTCCCTGGCAAAGCACATGGTGTTCCTTCTCAGTTCCAGGGAAATATTAAATATAAAAGCATATATATTTTATAAGACATTAATCTAGTTACAGTTTTTTCGTGCTCAATTGCATCTCAAATAATTTAAATTATTCTAGCAGTTCAACCAGCCAAGGGTCCAAGTGCTATTCATCAAATGCAGGTGAACGTCTTGTGCTCTCCCTGCTGGGTTGTGGGGAAAGGTGAGTCTTTTTTTTCTCTTATGTAACAGATGGCTTTTTGCTTATTAGAAAGACGAGGAGAGATTTTTCTTTTCAAAAGGTGATTATGACTTGGGCTTATAGTAGGTTCTTTCTGTTCTAATTAAACATCTTCGGCCATCTTGAGTTTATTCATCAAGTGGCCAATATAAAAAATGTCTTATCTTTAGTTGATACAAGTGGGTCCTCAACTGATACAAGTGGGTTCTTAGTTGATGCAAGTGGATCCTTAGAGTTCTAAATTTGAAACTCTCAAATTTTTCTAACCCTGGTGGAAATTAAATGACCAAAAAGGTGAATCTATTATTGCCATTACAATGAAACTCTTACTGTTTATTCATGAAGAAATACAAGTACCAGTCTAAAAAGGGCAGAGAAACCTTTGAAACCACATATGGCAAATCTCTCATCATTTGCTGTATAACATAATGCAATGTATGTTACTAATAATTCCAGTGTATTTATCTAAATATATATATATACATATATGTATATATATATTTTTACTGTATGCTTCTCAGGGAGAATCACATACACAAATTGATTTAAAAAAAACAACTTTTAGCCCCTTCCCACCATGGTCTGACTCAGAGTGAGATCATAGGATGTACTTTTTCTTCCATTTAGAGAAACCAATTCTCTCTTCCCCACTTCTTCTATTCATTCAGAAGACTCTAATTGAGTACCTGTCACAAGTTCTTGGCTTTGCAGCTGCAAAAATGAATAAGTCACAGGACCCTCCTTAACAGAGTTCAACCTAGGGACAAAAGAATATCTATATTTATCACTGAGAGCAGAGTCTATGAAAGTGTAAGCAAAGTCACGGAAAATACATGGAAGAAAATTACTGAAAACCATGCTAGTGATTTAGTGCTAGAACAGAAAGAATAAATGTAAAAACACATTTTCAACTCAGGAATGAAGAATGGCAATTGGATAATGGGGGCAATGTAGAAGGTCAGGAAAACATGACTGAAAAATACGCTTTCAAATGGATTACTACCTGAGAGTCCAGAGAAATTCATTGAGGCATAGACAGGAGTCAGACCATCAGGAGCACTTAACTGTCCATGAGGAGTTTGACTTTTATCTTTTGAGATGTCTCTCTGTATATAGAATGATCACTATGGCTATGCATGTTTGAAGAGAGAAGCAAATAAATGAACCAGAGGGATGGAAAAAGGCAAAGAAATTCTAAAGTAATCAGCCATGATTTGAGAGGTGAAATTAACAACAGTGGCATGGACTATTTCTGACTGTGTCTGGGAAAATATCATACCTCCAAGTAAAAGATGAAATGCTCATCAACATTTAAGAAATATTCACATGTCTCACCCTCACATATTTTCCAATCAATTCTCTCAGTGACCAATAGACCTGTGAAACTCCTCCTGAGATTTCTTTTTGATTGTGTGTTCATTCCGGGACTTTTTTCTTCATTTGGATTCATTGAACACTTGGACACTCTGACTGAATGTCCAGGTGATGTACAAAGACTATACGATCCACTCACTAGCTCTCCCCCAAAACGATATCTCTAATTTCTTACAGATGTTAAAATTATATTTCTACCTTCTTGAAGATAATATTGTTCCTCAGAATGGTTTCCTGACACAATAATAGATATGCAGTTTCTAATTGAGTTTCAGATAAACATCATGTTTAGAAGTGTATCCCAACCAAATACAATATGGTGTATACTTTTACTGAAATGATGTTCACCTGAAGTTCAGATACGATTGAGAAATCTGTGTATTTATTAGGTAAATTGGACAACTATGAGTTTGAGCCTTGCTTCCTTCTGACGTAGACCTCAGAGAGAAATCTCCACTAAGAAGCATAAAGAAAAGAAAAAGGTGCTACTGAGAATTGAGAGATTTCTACAAGATCATTATCACTATGTTATTTCCAGATCTTAAAATAATGGACTAAGCACTGAACGAAGAGCTGGTATGTTACAGGAATGTTGGAGGAAAATTTACAGAATTTAAAATTTGTTATAGCAAATATCAGAACACTTACAATAAAGGAACACTTAAGTTCCCCACTGTGTCACGAGTAAAACAGAAACTAATGGAAAGAATTCTCTGAAGAGATATATTGCAGTATGCTTGTATGCTCTTTTCAATTTTTGAATCAAATTATGAGATATTTGTTTGTGCTTGAAATTTGGGACATTTTCTATTTATATTCACACCTAATATTTTACAAGTATCTTCCCTTGAGTTTGGACAAGATTAAATTCAGAACTCGTGTTCATATAATTGTGTTATAAAAACCACTGGGCAAAGCAATTATTTAGCTATTATATTAAGAAGTAATGTTTATTTAGAAAAATACTTCTGAGGGCTGGATATATGGCTTATCAGCAAAATACATGCCTTGAATATATGAGACCTGGGGAAGGAAAGAAAGAGAAGGAAAGGAGGAAAGAAGTAATGAAAGAAGAAAGGGAAGGAAGGGAAGAAAGGGAAGGAAAGAAATGAGAAAGGAAGGAAGGAAAGAGATGGAAGGGAGAGAAGGGGAGGAGGAAGGAAGCATGGGAGGAAAGAAAGCATGGAAGGGAATAAAGGAAGGAAGAAGGGAAGGAAGGAAGAAGGGAAGGAAGGAAGGAAGAAGGGAAGGAAGAAGAGGGAAGGGAGGGTAAGGGCAGGCAGGAAGGAGGGAGGATAGAAGGAAGGAAGGAAGGAAGGAAGGAAGGAAGGAAGGAAGGAAGGAAGGAAGGAAGGAAGGAAGGAAGGAAGGAAGGAAGGAAGGAAGGAAGAAGGAAGAAGGAAGAAGGAAGGAGCAAGAGCAGACTATCAAGTCTGATTTTCTCAGAGTTAAGCTCAGATTCTAATAGAATTTTCTTATATCTCCTTATAAAATTTTAACAAGAGCTTCAATAATAAATTTCTCTCTGAAGAAATAATCTTGATATTTGATGGAAGAATTTTTTTCTCCTTGAGAAAAATCAAGAGATGAAACTGTAAAAAGCTACGCTCAAAATTAATTGGTTGTTCTGACCAGATGACAAGACAGCATTTTTTCTTTGGATTCCTTGAGAGTGCTTTGGATTTTTCTGAGAAGCAGAATATTCAGAATATTACTTAACTAAATCAGCCTTAAACCTGGTAGATTATATTTCTGTGAGCTTTCTGAGGCTGGACATTTTGTCAGGTTCAGTTAGAAAAAAATAGGATGGCAATTATAAACCTGTCGGTTTGTGATATTTTTCCCACCCCCACCCCCACCCTCTGGTGATCAAGTATCACAGAGATCCACTTATAGATGAGAAATGCCATTGACTTCTACAGAGTCTCTACTCTGTGTCTTGGAATATAAATCACTAGAGATTGATGAAAACCCAGCACACTCATTGTGAACTCTGCCAATGAATGCCAGTAATTGAAAAGCTCAACCTCATTGACTAGAACGGAGTTCACAATTATTAGTGATTAGTACCTCTTCTCCCTCCACCCCAACATATTCAACTATCTCATTCTTTTACTACAAGTTCAAGTGAGATAAACGTGAAACATACCTTTTGTGAAATCAAAGAGATCTTATCAATTAGGAAGTGGTTGGGAAATGAGATCTTAGAGTCTCCAGATTGAATTGAGAACAGGCATTCACCATTGAAAAGCTTATTAGTTTATTTTATCATCTCAGAACCTTCCCACTTCATCTTCTATCTTAGTTTCCAATTACTTCCTAATCTTTACAGCTTCCCTTTGAATCTTATGTCTTTTTTTGTGTGTGAAACAAAAGAACATATTCTTCTAAAAGTGAGACTAACACGAACATCAACTCCCACATTTTCTTTTTGTTTATGCTTAGTTTTAGGCATTGCTGCCTGGTTATTCCAGTTACTCATTAACTATTATAATCCCTAGAACTTTTTGTTCTGTTTAGGTAGCTCTCCATTTTGCTAATCACCTGCATTTATGCAAGTGTATAGAGACACACAAACATACATATATGTATATATACACACCTATGAGTGAAACCACAATTCTAGTTAGAGGAATAAATGTGTACATACGCATATGCATGTTTATGCATGTGCTTGTGTTTATTTATATATGTGCATGTGTGCTGCATTTTTTTCTTCCAATAGTTAACCAAAATGTCATGTTGGGTTCTAGTCCTTTTCTGAACATAGTTCTTAATGTTTAAAGAAAATTGTAATCTTATATTTTTTATTGTAGTTCTTTGATAAGGAAAATCATCTCTGTAAAGAAAATCTTACCTAGATTTTCATTTGTTCATAAAGGGGAAAGCAGAATTCTGAAGATACTTATGTGGATAAAAGATAAAATATGGATAAAACTTAGGTTATTCTGTAATTTTTGTGTATTTAGTAGTAATTTCACTGAAGTTTGACCCATTTCTATCCAGTTTTTAGGTGACTAAGTAAAATTTGAAGGATGTTGAAATCATACATAAAAAAATCAATAAGGTAATACTGATTATTCAGGGAATTCATTATTTTATAAAATCAGTAGGATCTTTTCTAAAATAAAATTACTACCCAAACAAAAATTTTCATCATGCATACATGACAAAAAGGATATCAAAATTTTGAAATCATCTAAAAGCATCATGTAAAGAGATTATACTTACAGCTGCACCTGCATTTGATGATGTAATTTGTCACAACTATGTAACTCTAAATGAATGTATTTTACTCTTTCCTGTACTAAAAATTACAAATATGAATGGAATTTAAATCTCTAGTTTTGAGAAAGTTTATCTACTTACATATTTATGTAACTATATAGTTTACTATATATTGGTATGTTTTTAATTTATTAAAAGTTAATGTAGTGGGGCTGAGTAATAGTACAGTGAATAAGGCTTCATGTGGCTGACATAAATTCAACCCCTGGTACCCCACATTTTCCCATGTTAGCCTAGAGTGATCCCTGAGTGCAGAGCCAGGAGTAAGCTCTGAGCACAATGGATATGCCTCAAGAACAAAAACAAAAGAAAGTGCTATATATAAAAATTCTACATGCTGTTTTTAAGTAAAGCAATATTGTGGGGAAATAGTGGGATTTCTGAGCTTGTTTTGTTTAAAATATGCTCAATTTCCCACCACCCCTTCCACACCATTTTAAAAAAGATGAGCAAAAGACCACTTCAGTAAAAATATGTATTAATTTCTTTTTAGTGGTTGAATTTTCAGCATCTCTTTCACAAAGTGGACCCAAAATGTAGATATTTGGAGAAATTTCCTCTTTACTGGAGAGTTGACACAACAAACCTCTCTCAACACTCAGCTTACTCACACTCAACATCATGAAAGTTACAGTAAAGTTCTATCTTAAAATCAAAACTAAGTGCTGACCTCTAAAATATGTCAGGAAGTCTATGGCTTCATTTCTAGAACTCTAATAAAATCCAGGGATATTATGGTCAATGATGTAAAAACCAAGTGTGCCAGTGCTGTTTCCAAAGAGAGAATTTTCACATTTTTTTTAAATTTTACTCACCTCATTAATAATGCCATGCAAAATTTGTGTTTTTAAGGATCAGGCTATCAGTTAATATCATGATAATATCATTCCTATGATGCACTCTGTTTGGAATTATTCTGTGATGGGTTATGATTATAACCAACAAATCTGAAATACCTTATTGTTTGGCAAGAATGAGAAACCTTAGAAATATTTCATATTTCCTTTATAACCAGTATTTCACTAAAACTTGAAATAAATATTATCATCAACCTAATCCTTAATAGACTAATATATTAATGGATGCTGCTTTATCTGCCAAATTTTCTATAGTCTAATTTCAGCAAGCATAAAGCTGATAGGTCATACCTCTGTTATAGTAACCATTTTAGTGAGAGAAAAATTAATTTACAGTCCATAAGAGGGCACATTTAGTACTAGACATTATAGGGAACAATTCATTCCTTTTGCAGAAATCCCACCCTCTGGGAGACAGGTGGAATACAAAATGTCAAGGAGTCGTGCTGGAATGAGTGCTTAGGATGGTATTTAATACAGCAGAGTCAAGATACAGTAGTAGACACAGTAAAGAATGTGGAGTGTGTAGATACAATAAAGAATTTTGGCATATGATCTGACATCTGTTATTTGAAAGAGGAATAAGTTAGGGAAACAAATGACTTTTAGTTTCCATGCATGCAAAGGTACGTTAGTTATTACAAAAGTTTTGTTGTTTTATGTGCTTAAAGAAACGCATATGCATTGAAACATTTTTTTAAAAATAAATCACTCAATAGGCTTAAGAAAAATACTCTAGTAGTTTATATTTCATTGATCTGACCTTTTGATTCAAGATCAGTGAGTAAATCCAGGATGAAAACCAAAAAACAGAAATGAATCATTTACCATGGAAAAGGCATTTCCAGTCTCAGCTAACCTCGACTAGTTTTTATTGCATTATTTTTTGAAATGCCAAGAAATTGACTTTGGCCATAATATCTGCTGTCCAACTAAATCACAACTGTCTATACACAATTGTTTGTAACAATAAGGTAAACACCGTTAGTGGACAACCTCCCCCCAGAGGGAAAGGGATGTTTGTAGGTGTCTAACACAAGGAATCAAGTAACAATCAGGCTGGGGCTGCAGCAAGCAAGAGAGGTTTGTCAATCCTTGCCCAAGAAAGAAATGGGTTTCAAATGGCCTTAAATTTTTCAAAATTGCATTTGTCCTGATCATACATGTTCTTTTCAGTTTTCAGAAGTGAACTGTGGTAAGACTAAAGAGAAGGGGAAAACGCCACGAACTTAAGACTCCTTTTGCAAGAAGATCAGGGGGACTGAAAATAAAAATAGAAATGCAAAGGTCCTATGGTAATTGCATACAACATAGGGAAATGAAACATCATGAAACCTTTCAGTTTCCACCAAAGCATTAAACTCCTTACCTGACAGAAATTCAGTACAATACACACAATGATTAACAACTCCACCATTACTAGGGCTGCTGTGTAAAGCAAAAAAAAAAAAAAAAAAAATCTACAATAGTCAAAAACAGAATTCTCCTAAGACTTGAGAAAAATAGAGTGAAAAGGCATTGTTAGCTAAGCTCTTAGCTAAATCCACTCTTAATGACTCCCAGTATTTAAACTATCATGGAGTAAAGCCATGAAAATAAAAATTTCAATTTGAAATTTTATTAGCATGTTGCCAAAATGGTCAATAAAAACATCAACACATAGGCTTTGCTGACATCGTTGGAAAAACGGCTCTCTCAGGTTCAGAACTTTTTATTTCCACTTCCCCGCCTTCTACGGTTTACTTACTATGTTAGGAAAAAGCCAAACGAAACATACTGGCTATGGTGTTGTAATAATGCTGGTTTCTGAAATGTTGCCATGTCTTCTTCCCTCTCCCTCTTCACGAACCTCTAATCCTACGACTCTCAAATGCAGCCCTAGGAGGGGGACCGTCCTAGGGGTATGGACAGGACCCCTTCTCGGGGCAGATTCAAGTACCCAAACACCTTAACTTGCTCTTTGTGGGGAAAAGGGACTGGTGCGGGGAGGTTTTCCTCACCAAAAGTAGCTGCGTCATTTTCCTCCAGGGACTAAAGGCTTCCCTTCTGCCAGCGTGGGAGGCTCCCAGGCAAATGAAGGTGGGGGTGGGAGGAACGGCATTCCTTCCCACGGTGGAAAGAAAGAACTGGAAGCAAATACTCGCCAGCTGAGCCTGAGCCTGGAGGAGCCCGGGATTCAGTGGCGGCAGGAGCGCCCCGGGGGGCTGTGGGGGCTGCAAGAGTCCCGGACAGGCTCGGGAGAACCGGGAGTCCCCTGGCGCTGGCTCTTGGAATTTATTTCACAAGTTATAGCAGAGACGGGCTCGATTTCTTGGAAATCCTGGGAGCTGGGGGACACAGCCATACAGATGCTGAGTGTTGCCGCGACAAGATCCACGCTCATCTCTGTGAGCCCGCACTGGGGGGGAAGGGGGCGTCTTGCACGGTCCCTTCTAGGTGGCAAAAGTCGTTTTCCTGACGGGGGGTCAGTACCAACCCACGGCTCTTGGGCCGGGTCACATCCCTGCTCCACCCAGATGCCACGTCTTTGCGTCTCTTTCCTTCTCCGCCCCTTAAAACACCTGGGTGCGGGGGAAGGCGGGAAAGCGCACTGGACTGGGGGCTAGAGGATGCGTTCAACATCCCTATCACCTAAAGGGGGCGCGGGGTGGAGGGGCTCAGACAGGAGCTCACGGATGCCCTTCCCCTCCCTGGGGACCAGTTCCTGAGACTTCCTGCCCTTTGGCCATGGGTTGCGGTGTGGCGGTGCAGCCTGGGCACCGGCCACTGGCGGCGCGGAGTTGAAACACGCGAGGGAGCTGGGAGTGGCGGGTGGGGGGCGGGTTTGTCAATCACCGCCGCAGGCCCGGGTTGGGGAAGGGAGAAAGAACAAACGGGCCGCTCGGAGGAGGAGGGGGTGGGGGTGGGGGGGTCGGGGGAAGACCGGCGGGGCGCGCCCCTTCCTCCCCCAGCCCGCGGCTACTCCTTGTCGTCCACGAGGTCCAGATCGGCGAGCTCCTGGAGCACGCGCAGCCGGCCGCTGGCGTCGATGCGGCGCTTCTCGCGGATGAGGTCTTCCAGGCTGTGAAAGCGGGCGGTGTGCACCTTGTTCTCGCCCAGGTGCACCTTGAGATAGTACTGCTGCTGCGGGGGCTGCGTGCCGGCCGGCACCTCCCCGCCCGCCTTGAACTCCCGTTTGCCAAAGCGGCACCAGGCGGCGAAGCTCTCCGAGTTCGTCCAGCAGATCTCCTCGCTCTTGAGGCCCAGGTGGCCGCAGGCGTTCTGCACCACCAGCTCGGCCACCAGTGGGCGGTAGCGGTACCAGCTATTCACCACCCGGCCCACGTTGGCCGCGCCCGCCTCGTACAGGCTGTCCTGGCGGATCTCGCCTTGGTGCAGGTGGATGATCTGCCCGCCGCCCACATAGACCGCCCAGTGCGGGGCGGGCGCGGGCGGCTCGGGCGCCGGCTGCAGCCACAGCAGCTCCAGCAGGTCGCCCGGCTCGCAGAGCGCGGGCAGCGCGGTCACCGCGTAGACGCTCAGGTCGGCGCCCAGGGGGCCGCCGCTCACTTTGGAGAAGATGCATTCCTGACCCCGGAAGGCGGAGAACTGAGTTTCGTTGAGGACCAGCTGGTGCAGCAGGTGGTGGTGGTGGCGGCGGCTCGGGCTCTCGGGGCACGGAGAGCAACCCGGGGGCCCCTTCACGCCAAACTTGTCTGCCTGGCCGCGTTCGTCCAGGTCCTCCTCCTCATCCGAGAAGAAGTAGGCGACCCCGACCCGCAGCTCGTCTTTCTCTATTCCCGACGGGTCCCCGGTGGGCAGCTCGCTGTAGTTGAGGTGCGTGATGCGGTCCAGTTGGTTGCCCATCAATGACGCGGCGAGGCCGGGGCCAGGAGCGGGGGGATCTGCGGGCAGCACAGAGGAGTGGCAGAAAAGCGCTATGAGAACCGGGGCTCAGGTCCCAGGAGCCGTCCAGCGCACTGGGACCGACCCGCCACCCCGCGCGCCAGCTCCGCACTCGCCCTCTGGCTTTCTCGGGGCACGGGGGGACATCAGAAGCCACTGCCTCCACCCCAGCTTGAAACTCCGATCGCACCCTCACTGGAGGAAAAAAGCCTCCGAATGAGGGGTGTGCGGGGGTCCCAGGGAGGAAAAGAAGAGAGGCTTGTGACGGCGTGGAAGACAAACACTCGGGGAAAGGGCAGATGAATGGGTTGGGAGGGGACAAGGGGCCACTAAGGCCCCAACCTCGGAGCAAGCAACACTTACATATCTGTCCCCGCTCTTTCCCGCACGCCCCTCAGTTTTGCACCGGTTCGCACTCCTTCCGACACCGCCGCGCACAATGACAATCTGACATTCGCAGACACTCACTCGACAACAGCAAAAGAAAAGGAGGAAAAAAAACCCAAAAAACCCGTGCACACTCGAAGTCTAGGCACGGGCAATCTGCCACGGCGGTGGGACAATGTCACAGACCCACAACTGCCAGACGTTCGCGACAGACACCCCGAGAACCCACGTTCGCGCACGGTCCCAGCCCCACGCGTGCACGCTCGCCGGTGCACGTCCCCGAGCCCCGCGCACACCTGCCCACACGGGCGCCGCACGCTGCCCCTCACTTCTCTCCTTTGCTCTTCCACAGAACCCATCGGGCTGGCTGCGCAAGGGCGAGGCAGCTGGGTCTGAAATATCCTAACAAAGAGGCAAGGGAAGGACGGGGAAATCAGAGCCGTGCATGTGTGCAGGAGGGGGTGGGGGGGGCCCGAGTTACGTGGGGGAAGCTCCATTTGCAGCCCCAATATCCCTCTCCCTCCTACCCAGCAAAGGGTCCACATCATCGGACGAGAAGGAATAAAAAAGAAGAAGAAGAGAAGAAGAAGAAGAAGAAAGGTTCCCGAGCAAAGCAAGGCGCCTCTCCGTACCGGTGATTTCCCTGCTCCCGAAACCCCAAACTCCTTTAAAGTCTCCTGGTCCCCATGGGTGCAGCGGAGGCGGCGGGGGCGAGCGGGCTCCTGGGCGACGCGTGGGAATGCGGCTCCGCTCGGCCCCGCGCGCACTGGTGCGGTGCGGTACCCGGAGCGGTGCCCGGAAGCCGGCGGGGTCCGAGCTGGCTGGGGAAGCCGCTCCACCTGGGCAGTCCCGACTCCGTTCTGGCTTCGCCGGGCGCCGCCGACGACTCTAAGTAGCCGGAGCAGCCGGTTCCCGGGCCCGCCCCGGGACGCGCTCATTGGCTGGGGCGCGCGCCCAGGTCCCGTCAATCTCCGGAGAAGCAGGAGGAGGAAGAGGAGGAGGACGAGGACGAGGAGGAGGAGAAGGAGGGGATCAAGGGCGGGTCTCCAGCGCCGGCTCCGCCCCTCCTCTCCCTTGGCCTGCTGGCTCCCCTACCCGCTACCCCCACTCCCCAAAATGCGCGCCGCCCCGATTCAAGAGTCGAATAGAGAATGCCGGCGGGGGAGGGGTGTTTCTTCCAGATCTGGAGGCGTTTCAAACCCCAGACTCTCCCACTCCGCAATCCCCGGTGCACCCTCACTCCAGCTCTTCCACGAACGACCTGCCCTCGTCTGAGTCCAGGGAGTACAGACTCCAGCAAAGAACTGGAGTCACACGGCGAGGACCACCGCCCCCCCCCCCCCCCCCCAGCACACACACACACACACACACACACGCGCGCGCGCGCGCACACACACACACACACACACACACACACACACACACACAGTGCCCCAGTGAGCAGGATCGACTGTGCGTGCTAGGGAGGCACATTTTTTTTTTTTTTTGGAGTGGGCACTTGGGGTTTCTGCTTGGGTCCCCTGAGCTTCGGTTACTGAAGGTCCCCGAGTCTCTGCCCTGCTCGCAGACCGTTTCCTGTCCGGCACAGCAATCTTTGAAATTGTGCCCATCACATTCGGCTCCTCTCCTTTGACATGAGTTGAAGCTGCAGAGCCAGCACTGGCGCCCGGTTTAAAAGCAGCGCGGTGCCGAATGCTCCCAAGAAGTCTGATCGTTGGCCAGCTCCTTCTTCCCTGCCCGGACCAATTTTGGCTTCCAGTTTTCTGTCTATGAAAGGATTGCATCACAAATGCAGACTGTAGGGCGGAGCAATGCTTTCTAAACCCCAGAGCTGATTTTGCTGAGGGATTTTTCTTTCGGCTTTGTGTGCGTGTACGAGAGAAAGAGGGGGTGTCCCGTAGATATTGCTGATTGCATTTCTGGATGGAAAATTAAGGAGCAAACGTGCTCTGGATATTGGATGCTGAAAGATGACTTTCACGCGTCTAAGTTTAAAAAACGTACAAGGTTAAGGTTTAGAGAGTTCACGGGCATCGGGTTCTACTTTCAAAGCTGGTCCAGTTTTCTTTAGATGCCTACTCTCTTTCCCCAGGGAAAATCGGGCGCTTCCTCTCTGCACCCCCTTGACAGTTGATATAAACCCTAACTCATTGTTAGAGCTCTTGCAATGCTTTATTACAAACCTGTGTTGACTTTCTTCCTCTTCTCAAAGTGAACGCCTGGAGGGTTGGCTTGCTCTATAGCCCTTTGTATTCTGGGAATCTTTCACAAAGAGGTGTGTAGTATAGCCGACTCTGTAATAAAAATGAAAACACTGGTTATGAGTTGACCAGTGGCCAGGCACTTGCTAAAAGGTTCAGTTAGTTTATTAAATTCCCATGCCTCTCTAGGGAATTCACTAATTTTTTTCTATTGCAACAATGGATGAAACTGAGGTCCAGATACTACTGCTGGAAAATCCAGCCAGTTTTCTAGAGAAGTCCAGGGGCAAGTTTTAACAGAGCACTCTTTGTTGTATGCATAGAATCTTATTTTATTAGATGAGAAAGCAGGTGTCTTAGAGAAGATAGCTGGTGATCCAAGGTTGCATGAGGGACTGATATGTTTAATTATGCCCTCCCCTATTTGTAGGTAATTATACTTTTATACTTAAAATTATTTTTGTTGGTTTTGGAATTACAACTGGTGGCAGATGGCTGGAAGGGGTCTTTCCTCGTGGTTCTCAGGGACCACGTGGATTTGAGTATTGAATCTGGGCCGTCTATATGCACTTTGCTCTGATGTCTTGCTTAAATATTTTTATTTTGTTTTTTAATTTTGGGTCTTCAGGGGTTACTCCTGACACAGTGCTCAGAAATCACTCAGTGTGGTTTGAGAGACCAAATGGGATATATATAATTTGGGACTGACCCCAAAACGACTGACTGGAAGGCAAATGTGCCACCTCTGTACTATTTCTCCAGCTATCTTTAAACTGTAAAGTCTTCAGTTCATGCTTTCTTTTTAAAGTTTTCTGTATATATCCCCCAGACTCCTAATACAATCAATTATGTATAAAATTAGATGTTCAATAAGTATTTATGACAGAAGTGTATTAAAATGATTATCAGCACACATTGGATGTATATAAATTAGAAGTTCAGCTATAATCCATGTGTATTGATATGGTGACACAAGTTATCATTCCTTCATTCTTGGAGCAGAGCATAGATTGGGATGAACTTTCCTTTCTTTCTTTTTCTAGTACTGGCTTTAACATATTTATTTCAAGCCTGAAGACAAAAGAAACTGAACCAGCATCATTCATTCAAGAGTGAGATTTTGGTCTGGGCATAAACTGGACCTAGGGAATCTCTGGGAGCGAGAATATATGAAAAGTTCATTGCTGGGCTCTATGATTGAAAGTATTGGTAAAGGTTGATGCTGAGGAATATCATTTTTTCCTTCAGTCTCTTTATCTCAAGATCAAATTGTGTGCACACACACACACACACAACACAACAGTTTGATGTTGAATAACTCTTTTTCCTATACTCTCTTTGTCCCAAGATCAAATTGGTATGTGCGCACACATTTACACCATACCTGCTTAGATTGCTATGTTCTCTCCTATTTGTACTATTTCATTCTGCATGACTTCATTCTTTTATAGACTAAACAGCCTGTTCCTCTGTGCTGTTTCCCAACATTCTAAAGGATAATTAACGTAAGAAAATGTCCAGATTTTGAGATACAGTGCTTACAGTTTAAAATAGCAGTACGTAGGTTTTTGAATCTTCTTTCCATCCTCCCCTTCATAAGGTAAAAGGCTAAATCCTTTAGTCATCCCAAGGTCAAAAAATACCCTGAGGATAACCCCCCAGTCCTGAAAAAGGCAGAGAACACAATGTACACTGACAAGGGCTTGGAAAAGAAGGGAGCTCCATGTAGGCTGAGGGAATTCATCTACTTTCTAAGCCTTTTTGGTAATTACAAAGATAAGAAAGAATTAGGCCAATCAACTCTAACATTGTTGGTATTAGAAAAATCTAACCTTTGTTTTCATCACAAAGGGTTCGCTAATTGTTTTATCTATTATTTCTCATCCCATTCTGTCTTCTTTCACAATGAGGAAATAGTTTCATCAAAAGCAGAATATTGCCATCAAACACTAACTCTGAAAGCCAGCTGTTAGAGTCTTTGTCAGCATTTCATTCTAAGTACTTGGAAGGCTACTTCATTTTTCTAGATATCAGTATAACTGTACAATGTGGATAAAATGATATCTGTATCATTGAATTGATACCTTTGAGCGCCATGCCTGGTACACAGTGAGCTTTCAATCAATGAGCCCTTTGTTATTAGTGATGGAGAAGGGGAGAGTCACATATTCTACTTGCTACAACAACTGTCCAGTTCTGTTACTCCCCAATGTCCCAGCCTGGGGTGTGGGATGTCTGCTGACTTAAGATAAAAAGAGTTTATCTATTCTGAAGCCAACTAGAGGGCTGAATTCTGCATAGATTTTGTGGAGTGGGGGGGAGGGGACAGGACTGGTCACACAGTAGCCGACAATACTTTGAGTTACTTTAAAAGGAACATTTCTTGGAGGAAGAATAGCATATATATGTGATAGGATTAACCGAAGATTAATTCAAAATCAGTTATAAGCATGTTATTTTTTTTCTAAGAGTGCTATGTGGTGATTGATCTCATTTTCCCCTTGGTTCCAATATAATTCTTTCTCCAAAATACTATTGACCCAGCCTTTGACTCAAACTATTGGCCCATTAAACTTGGCCCTGGAGGTAAAGGTTCAGAGAGAATCTTCTATCAATACTACTTTACATTGTGCTTGCTAAAAATAGTTTTCTGGCTTTTACTATATACTCTAGCTCGACTCTAGCACTTTGACTTTATTGAGCTGCCCTCCTTGTCCCTGACTTCCTTGACAGTCAACACACTCACCTTAGTCTTGGTAGGCAAAGAGTAACCTTTCCATCTAGGGCAGAGGCAGTGATATATCATCACAGACTCCATTTCAGTTCCTGCTGCTCACAGGTAAATTGCCTTTTCCTACTTGTAATGAAGTTAGGTGGGTATGGCATACAGTCTGCCCAGGGGGATGTCAGCAGAAGTAGAGCCAACTGCTGTCAGACTTGGCCTTGTAACCGAAAATATTAATGTTGTCTGTCTATGTAAGTCCTTTTTCATTTGGCTTTCTATCTCATAGCATGGCACTACTCCAATGCTTTAAAAGACAGAGAAGCCATTAGGTGAAGGGAAATTGGGGTTCCTGATTCACAGTTGAGAAGAAAATTCCCCTCTGGAACAATTGACCTCACACTGCGGTTTTTAGTAAAACTTACTGAGTGAAACCTCTGAACTATTCTGTGGCGGTTGCTGCAAGGAGTTAGCCTATCCCTGATGTGTATCTTCTTTATTCTAGACCTAACTCAGAACAGCAAATATTCTTTCTTTTTCTCATTATATTTGTGCTCACTGTTAAGGTTGATGTGCCATTGAAGAAATCTCTGTGATAAAGCTCATTACACAGATTTTATTTATTATTATTTTTTATTTTTAAAAATTGATTCACCGTGAGATGCACAGTTACAAAGTTGTTCAAGATTGGGTTTCAGATATATAATTTTCCTAAACCCTTTCCTTCACCAGTGTAGATTTCCCACCAACAGTATCTCCATTTTCCTTCCTCTACTCTCACCCCTCCACTGCCTCTATGGCAGGCACTTCTCTCTCTCTCTTTTTTCTTCCTTTCTTTCTCTCTCTCTTTCACTTTCTCTCACTTCTGGACATTACGGTTTGCAATACAGATACTGAAAAGTTACAAGGTACATTCCTTTACCTACTTTCAGCACTCAGTTCTTGTCCAGATGTACTCTTCCAAGTTTAGCTTTGGCATTTTCACATTTCTGAGTTTCTTCCTGTAACAGGATATGTCACGAAAGCATCTTTAGAAGACTCTTACCATTTTACTATTAAAGACTCATGAATGTTCAACTGACCAAAATTTTCAGCACTTGGGACTTTGATATTTTTCTGGATTTTTTTATATGAAAATGCTGTACCGCAGTATTCATCTTCTGTATTATCCTTTTCTGTTAGGAGATTGTACGCTTTTGTCAAAAGTCTACTTCTACTGGGTAGGGATGGTAGAAATCTGGATTTTCTTTCTGTCCAGAATGTTTTCCCTGACTTTCTTACTTAGTTCCTACTATAATTTATGATCCCGTAATCCCTTTCATCACAAATCCCTCACATATATCTGTCCTCTAGCCCATTGAGATGGGTTTTTGTTTGTACTGGACCATGAATGTATTGGCCACGAGATGTGTCAGATAAGTCAGAAAATTTACAAACTGAACCTGCATCTTTAATTGACTTTCTTCTCCTTTGCTCACAATAGACTAAGAGCTATGTGAGAAATTCCCTAAATCCAGTTCAAACTCTAATAATCTCATCAAACATGGAGTTTACTTTATAGCATCCTCTTAATAGCTGTACCTCACCTCCTCAGTGCTTGCATGATCAGTGGTGTCCATCATATTAATGAGAAGGAAGTGTTCGCTTTGTGTTCTACTCTTACCAGTGTGTATGCTCTAAAACCTAGCATGCATATTAAAAGAGATGATGTGTGAGAGGGCTGATGAATGATTATACAGCATTGAACTTCCAAATTTTCCTTCAGCATCATCAGAGAAACTGATCTAAATACTGATTCTCAGACCATGTCCAAGATTTATTGAAATGTGATCTCAGGATTGCCTCTCAGAATGTAGACTTTAAACAATCTCCTTGAATATTGTGCATGCAGCCTAAGAATCACTGGTTGAGCACTAATAAAATGTTTGTTCTTATTACCTGGACAGTTATGGCCCTTGAAAAGGAGGGAGGTAGCCCTAGGAATTATGTGGCCTGTTTCTAATAGACAAGAGATTCATTTTATTCTTGCTCATGCTAAGCTGGTCAAGAAGATTATCTGTTAATGTTCAAAGATGTGTGAAATCAAGTGGCTTTTAAAAATTATATTATTGCTCTGTGATGTCTTGACTATTTATCTTTGCTTTTTAAATTCCTGTATCCCACTCCACTGTACTAATAAGCTATTATTGCAGCAGAAATTTGATTACCAAGACAATACTCTGCTCCCAGATGATAAATTCCTTCTTTGCTTATTGATTGGTTAATGATTAATCTTTCATTTTCATCATTAAGGGTTTGCTCTACAATGTGTAATTTCTCTGCTATCCCCCTCCCTCATTGCTCCTTCTCCAACCCCATTCTTGTTAGAGATCGGATTATTCTCCTGCGCATTGAATGCCATCTCTTTATGCATTTTCAAGGTATTCACAATTTCAATTACTTTTTCTTGAAATTTATTTATAATCTAACATATTCAGCTATCAATTACATGTCAATCCCATATTTTTCTCATATCTTAAAAATAAAAAACCAACAAAATTCCACCAAAACCTTCCTCTGGCTATTGGCCTCCCTTGAGAGGAACACATTACCTTAAAAGAGTTGCCAAAGCACTTTTATCCCAACTCAAGATTCAATGTCTTTTGTACATTCACCCTACTGATCAGTTCTCTCCAAGGGAAGGAGGGTGGCTCATCTGACAGATCTTCCAATGTTTTACCTTATTGAACTTCAGAAGTACTTAGTATAGCTAGTGGTTTCCTTTGTATTGAAACAAATACTTCTTTCACCTCCTTCTTCATTCTCTCTCCTGGTTTGACTTCAGCTTTTCTGTCCAGGATTTCTACACTCTTTTGTGAATTTTATTTCCCTTGACTTGTATTTCCAACTTGTATTTGACTTTCTTCAGGATTCTTTTCCTAGATTACCCTTCTCAATGCATTCTCATTGCACTATCTTCCCCAATCCTTTGATTTGCATTCTTTATAGTCATGTCATGGCTCTGTAATAGAAATTTCTAGATCCAGTTCTGCACCTTCCTAGAAGCATGCTTATTCAGCTGTTCCAGACACAAAGAGAACAGTAAGTCCAAAACAAATCATATTTTGTCTGGAACCCATGCTTTCTCTCTTTCATCTTCTGTGCAAGACCTAGCACCAACACCCTCCGGCTTCCCCAAACCAATACTGAGGAAGATCCCTTACTTTCACCTCATTCTTAGGCTACAGAAAGGCATTCTCCATCCCTTTTATTTTTAACTTCAAAAGGATCAATCTCATTGTTTCCCACTTCAGTCTATCCTCTTCTTAGTTAACTACAAGGAACTCCTTACATGGCTATGGTCGCCCTCCATTCCCTTAGCTCCAGCCCTGCTCCCTGTACTGTAACCAGACTGATTTCTACACTGTGTGTCATTCAGGTTTCTCCCTCCTGTGACTGTGCAAACACGCCTTAATGACTCTCCATGACATTAGAAAAATACCTGAAGGCCATGTGGTGGCTGCATGACTGATCCCTTTGCTCATTGCCTGCCGCAGCTTTTGTTCCTACCCCTCTTCTTATTCCGGCCTTACTGGTTAAGCTCCTTTGTTTGTTTTTTGTCTCTCTGCCTTACTGACAGCACTCTATTATTAAAGCATCTCCACCATGTTTAGCCCAAAGGAAGCACAGTTCTGCTAAGGGCTCCTGCTCCCCTTGTGTCATGGCAGCCTTTGACCCTGCTAGCACCTTCCCGACAGCCTTCTCCGTGTCAGGTTTTATCGTTGGTGCCTCAAGAGCAGCCCGGGCTTTCCTGAATATTTTGATATTCTTCAGGTCTGGGTCTATTTCCACTACTAAATTGGGAGTTCTTAAGTTGGAGGCATTGCATCTGTGGTCTGGTCCAAATATCCTCATGACTCACATGACCAAGGTCTTTCCATGCTGCAAGGTGAATGTTTTCTTCATATTTATTAAAAAGAATTGCATAGTGATAACTCTTTAGAATAAAAGGCATTCCATGTTGCTATTTCATTTTGCTCTTTCTCCCTCTTCCTTATCCTCCCTCCCTTTCTCCTCTGTCTTTCTTTCCTGTTTTGTAATTCCCTCTGCAGTCTACATCAGAGGGCAGTGAATATATGATAAATTGTCATAAAAGTACACTAGTAATCAATAAAAATATGTAACATTTAGTTAGTTTTAGTATATGTACTGCCAAGTAGGGCATTTGCCTTGCACACGGCCGACCTGGGTTCGATTCCTCTGTCCCTCTTGGAGAGACTGGTAAACTACTGAGAGTATCCCGCCTGCATGGCAGAGCCTGGCAAGATACCCATGGCATATTTGATATGCCAAAAACAGTAACAACAATTCTCACAATGGAGATGTTACTGGTGCCCACTCGAGCAAATCGATGAGCAATGGGATGACAGTGATACAGTGACAGTGAACATTTAGTTAAAAGGAAAGTAGTTACTTGAAGAGAGTAAAAATGCAATAGTCACTTAGATTTGCATTTCACCTTTTTTTCAAAGCAGTTTCTTCTGATATCATTGTGCATTTTGAAAAAAAAAAACAACCAATGATGATTCATTTTGTTTTCTTTGCCTAGCAATTCTGTTTATCAAAATGAGCTATTCATTTTTCAATCGTGTAAACTTTGGATCTAAATTTAGATATCACACACAGTTAATCAATTATTCTATTTTAAAACATATACTTAACATACCACTCCTACTTACAAGTGCTCTGCCTGTTTTTAAATTACCAAGGGTGGAGAGCTTAAAAAATACAGAGATATTTATTCTCACACTTCCATTCCATTGTTTTTGTTATTTTAAGTGTGTCTTTGCCTTCGGTCCTGATTCCTAAACAAGCCCTCTCAGCACAGATCAGCTTTTGTGTTGTTTTACAGGGTCTGGATTAAGATCCTGGCCCTGCTATTATTAACTGTATGGCACGAGTGAGTCGTTAAACACTATTGGTTTTATTGATTAAAAATGTGAATAATAGTAGTATATTTATTTAAGGGGTTTTGGTGAGTTGAAGTGAGAGAATATTCTCAGCCCAGGGTCTGATGTTGAACAAGTCCTTAGTAACTATTAGACTCTGTCCTACCTCTCCTAGCTTTTTTTTTTCCTATATATATATTCCTCTTTTATAATATTCTGTTCTATTCTGTGATGATGAATATCCTCACTCTGGAGTACAAAGAGTTAAACCAGGGCAATAGACCCCAGAATATAATTTAGAGTCTGTCTATAATTTTGCTTTACATTTATTGAAGAAGCAGTTATTGAGCTTGAGTAGAGTTGGCGACTCAAAGGTGGAAAGGAAATGTCCCCTTTTCTTCAGTGAAGCTCAAGTTGTATTTGGAGAATGGATTAGGATATCCTCAAATGCAAAGTGATGGAAGCAATAGTGTTTTTAAAATATGTAAATTTTGTCAGAGAAAGGGATTATCAACTAAAGAAAGGATCAGAAAGCTCTTTTATAGGACAGCTTTGAAGAATAAAGATGGCTTTTCTGAGCAGGAAGAATGAAAAAGCCTTTCAGTTAAAAGGAGTTATATGCAAATGATTAAGAGTCATGAACTTGATATTTTTAGAATTCTATTCTATTTTTGATTTGCTCTTGCTAGAATGTGCAATAGACATGCAGTAGGTATGCGCCCAATAGACATGTAGTATATTATGCCAGGGGAGAGATGGATTTTAAGAAAGCCTAAGATGTCACAGGAAAAGGAAAAAAACCTGGGGCAGAGATACCAGGAGTGAGGATGCAGCCAGCTCTTAGGTGTCTTATAGTCATTGTAGTCATTGTAGTGCAATAATAAATATGACAGGCTAGCTAGGTTAACAAACAGGCATTTTCCTTTCAGGGTCCTGGAGGCTGAAGCTCAAGACCAAACTGCCAGCATGGTCAGGTTCTGGTGAGGGCATGTGCTCCTGTGTTTACTACAACCTATACTTCTCCCCCTCCCTACCCCCACACCACACACATACACATACATGCACACACACAACACACACACAGAGTCACACAGTTTAGGAAGGAGAGAAATGGGGAATGGGTAAAGAAGAGATCCTTCCTATATTTCTTTATTAAGATATTAATTCTGGCACAAGGGCTCCACCTCCTCAAGGATCTATCTGCCAATACCTTCACATGGAGCATTAAAATGTTAATATCTGCATTTTAAGGTGACACAAACATTCAGCTCCTGTCACCAGGCAAGCTATCCTAAAGCATCCAAGAGGGCAAATGAATTAGAGATGTAGAATGACCTGTGATTCTGACATACATGTAGAAAATAGAACCAATAGGTATCAGTGACTCAATGGATAATTGGGATAATGGAACGTGTTGGATGAGTTCCATATTTCTCATTGAACATTTGAGTCATAATTGAGGTTACCTGGGCAGTGTCATTTCACAGATCTCAGTACTGCTCTATGAAAAAGTTTTTCTTCTCCTATCATTTGTAACTCTCCCAAATATGACTCATGCCCAGCTGCTTCCGAATGACCTATCTTTCATACTTTGCTGACAATTGAGGAGAGCTGTTTTCTTTTTTTTGTTTTGTTTTTGTTTTTGGGTCACACCCAGCGATGCACAGGGGTTACTCCTGGCTTATGCACTCAGAAATTTCTCCTGGTGGTGCTCGGGGGACCATATGGGATGCTGGGAATCGAACCCCCGTCGGCAGCATGCAAGGCAAACACCCTACCTGCTGTGCTATCACTCCAGCCCGAGGAGAGCTGATTTCTTACTGTTCTCCAAACACACCATACTCCTTCCTTCCTCCAGAGCTTTGAATGCAGTCTTCTTTCACATGTGTCTTTCCTAGCCACCTAATCTTTCCTTACAGGAGACTCGAACCTCTTCTCCGTGTGAAAACTTTCTCCAATCACTCAGAGCAAGGCGATACTCTGCATCACCTGATTTCCTCATACATTTGTTTCCTGACAGTTAAGACACTACTTTCTTATTACATCTCACTTCTTTAGTGCACTCAGGGTTCACCTCTCTCCGCTTCCTAGTGCTTAGAGCTCTGGCCCTATGCGCCCCAGAGGTCTCGCTAATGGGGTTGTGAGAAGACATGATGTCCCCACTTTGGTTTGAAGCATCTAAGTGACTTGGGAACTCTCCAGATTTTGCATTTTCTGTCCATCACTTTGAAGGATGAGCTTAGAGTGGTAGAATGGAAAATGGAGAAAATGGATGCAGCTAGAGATGAGAGCTTCTAATGAGGGATAATTAACTTTAAATTACAGTTGATATGCATCACCAAAAACAGCCACAGAAGCTTCTGGGTGGTGATCTGCCAAAACATGGTGATTAATTTGTTAACATGGCAAAGCATGGTTTGTCTTAAAGTAACCAATAATTTGGTATCTTCTTGTTTGATAGAAACACATTAATATTTGTAGAAACAAATGAATATTTTGCCTTTGTACTTAATATGTTTAAGGAAAATATTTTTTGACGATAATGAAAAAAAAACGTTTTTTGCTTTTTGGGTCACACCCGGCCATGCACAGGGGTTACTCCTGGGTCTGCATGCAGGAATTACCCCTGGCGGTGCTCAGGGGACCATATGGGATGCTGGGAATTGAACCCGGGTCGGCTGCATGCAAGTCAAACGTCCTACCCACTGTGTTATTGCTCCAGTCCCGAAAAAACATTTTCTTGACTGAGAGATAAAGAAATGTTACTCTCTTGCTCTCCATTCTTTTTTGTTTTTTTAAACATTTGCAGGCTGGAGCGATAGCACAGCGGGTAGGGCATTTTCCTTGCATGCAGCCGACCCAGGATTGATTCCTTCGTCCCTCTTGGAGAGCCCGGTAAGCTACCGAGAATATCTCGCCTACACAACAGAGCCTGGCAAGCTACCCGTGGAGTATTTGATATGCCAAAAAGAGTAGCAACAAGTTTCACAGTGGAGACATTACTGGTGCCCGCTCAGCAAATTGATAAGCAATGGGATGGCAGTGACAGACAGTGATAAACATTTACATTTATTTATTTATTTAGTCTTACATATCCAAATATGTTTTTTTTTTTATTTTTTGGCTTTTTGGGTCACACCTGGCAATGCTCAGGGCTGACTCCTGGCTCTGCACTCAGGAATCACTCCTGGAGGTGCTCAAGGGACCATATGGGATGTTGGGAATCAAACCCGGGTGGGCCATGTGCAAAGCAAACGCCCTACCCGCTGTACTATCACTCCAGCCCCCCAAATATGTTTTCTAAAGTCAGAAAAGGAATTTTTCTAATTGTTAGAATTGGAGCATCTCATTTAATCATGTTTCACTGAACTACAGTATGCTTTTATGAGTAAAAGGAATGAAATTTATCTACTTGTGATTATTAAGGCCATTTGGTAGAGAAGAAAGCATTTACTTGTATTATTACTGTTTTTTTTTTTGAGGATACAGAAATGCTGACTTGAGCTAAAGAGTTCTTAAGTGTTTGTCTATTACCAATGTGATGGGTCCCTATTTTTCCCATTTGTGTATATCACAATCTTTTATTGCATTTCCCCGTAATATCTGTGTTGTGGTAAAGTGCTACCAATTTGAAATGAGTATACATTGTCTCCTGCCCTTGAGGACCTTCATCAAACTGAGATGTTTTAACTAAAACTAGACACTCACAATTTCCTTCTGACCTACTATTTAAGTCATAAAAGAAAACAAGAACAAAAGAGCATCCATGAGACTTTGTTTTATTTAAGTTTATTATATCAAAGTGACTTTAGAAGTCTTAAAAATAACAATAGATGATGGAAAAAGCAAGGAGGAACTCCATCTACATGATAGTAACTATTTATAAAACTCTTAGGTCATCAAGTACTGGTGGAATTGCTCAACTAATTCATAGGCTGGTTTCAAGAGAAGATGGAAATCATAGCACTTTCTGTTTGTACTTTATTATTCATGTTCAGATTATCCTTTCTGAAAACCTACACTTCTAAAGATTGAAATACTATTTTACCTTTGTGTGTGTGTGTGATGGGCTCTGTTGGAAATGAATGATAACAATATAAAGAGTTATTTTTTTTTCCTTTTGTCAAATCTGTTGCACCAAGGAGGAAAACCTGTGTCTGGAATGTGAATCAGAAAATTTGGATCCTTTCTTAGCCAAAACCTCTCTGCAAATCTTTGATTTACTACATGTCTACTTATGATACATCTATCTATTTGGCCAATAGACCAAAATTTGACTTTATTATGGGTGTAAACCACCAGTACACGAGAATCCATCAGAGAACATTCTTAATACATATTTTCCTGGGTTACATTCCATTATTTTGTTGTTTTTATTGTTTGTCTGGCTTTGGGGGAACACAACTGGCAGTTCTCAGGAGTTACTCCCAGCTCTTACTCAAGGATCTCTTCTGGCATGCCAGGATTCGAACCCAGGTCAGTTGTATACAAGGCAAGCATCCTTCCTTCTATATTCTCTCCAGCCTCTACACTCAAGTCCAGTTTTACTGAAATCATTGTAGTCTCCTGAACATCTTATCTGCTATACTTTCTCTCTGGCCCTGACTTCCTTTTACTTGGTTTCACTTTCTTTACCCACCAAATGAGAGAAATGGGTCAGTTTATTTGTAGAATGTCTTGTCGCTAAAACATGCTGACTCAAATCTACAGCTATGCTCCTGTTAGAAAATACAGGCAAGCTGAATCATTTTAGAATACTGGCACATCTTGCTGCTTTTAAATGAGTCAAAAATTCTTTGGAAGTGAAACTCTGTTGAATTGAATGGTTTCTGTAAAAGCCTTCCTGGTTGGGGGGCACCTCAAGGAGGAAGAACTGAGGTACAGATTTCGGGATCCAATTGAGTTGTAGCATTTCTGTTGTCTTATGTTTGTGGAGGAAAGGGTACTGCAAGTGTCGCTGTCTTTAGGCTTTCCTTTTTTCTGGCATCAAGTCAGGATATTGCATCTGCTCATTCATGAGACTATGCAGTGACCAGCCACCCTTAACTGTATCATCTGACTCCTCCAAGTTGGGCTTAGGTATAAAATGCAATCAAACTATTTGTTTTTAGCTTTATCTAAATCCTGAGAGTTACCTGACTTGCTTCCCAGCTCTGCATCAAAATGGAAGAGCCTCCACTGACCGGGGTTGGCCCCCCAGAAATGGAAAGTGAAATCCATTCAGACTTCCACTTAGCTTGTGCTTGATACCATGAAGGTTTTACTTACTTTCCCTTTTTTCCTACTCCCAAGCCTTCTTACATACATTGGTGTGGATGACCTTGAACCTAACACTTCTCCCTCTGGGCCTGAGTTTCTTGCTCTTTCTAATTACAGTGGATTCGATGGTGATGGTGATTTATTTCTTTTTTTTTGGGGGGGAGGAGGTGGTGAAGATTTTGGGACCAAACCCAGCAGTGCTCAGAGCTCACTCCTGGCTCTGTACTTACTCAGGGATCACTTCCGGCAGGCTCAGAGAGGACCCTAAGGGGTACTGAGGATTGAACCCAGGTTGGCCACGTGTAAGGCAAGTGCTCTGCCAGCAGCATTTTTGCCCTGACCTCTAGATGGTGATTTTTTTGATCCCAATCTGCCTCTTGATTTAATAAGATTTTTATTGAAAATATGCATCAAATAGTCTCAGGATTCTCTAAGGAAGCAGGATGTTAAGCTGGATTTTCACTGTGCTGGCAGGCATGCAGCTTCCCTGGGTTGCAAGGCCTGATGCTGAGTTTTCCTTGTATCTTCCCAACTGAAGATTGAGAAGCATCACCTCCTCCTTTCAGGCCAAGAGTCGTGCCTCTTTCGCTCCTGAGGGCAGAGGAAGGGGTATAG
Organism: Sorex araneus; assembly: GCF_027595985.1. Taxonomy (NCBI): domain Eukaryota; kingdom Metazoa; phylum Chordata; class Mammalia; order Eulipotyphla; family Soricidae; genus Sorex; species Sorex araneus. The sequence goes on along the minus strand of NC_073313.1, from coordinate 349,594,563 downwards.
AAGACCCTGTATTCCTGATGCCTGGATCCTAACACAGGAATAGTTTTTGCGTACTACCAGTTAGGGAGTATCAATAGCTAGGTAAGGCAAAGCATGAGTATAGGGATAAAGCCAGGCAAAAAAAAAAAAAAAAAACCCCAAAAAACCAGGGATATTTTTATTGTTGTTAAGGAGAGCACCATGATTTCTACCAGGCAGGAAGAATGCTGTGTATGACTTTCTAGGTATTTATTAAGCTCTTGCTGTTCTATCCTCTATTCTTTGCCCAAGTTTTATGCACACATTTCAAGTAATAACATATGATATGAAAAGCATTGGAAAAAAAGGTGTGCAATTTTTAAAAACTTGAAATAACTGTCCCAGTTGATGTAAACAAGTAAAGAATGATCCCGTCATTTCATAATCAGACATGATGAGCTTATGGAGTTCCTAGTTGCAGAGAGTTGCCTTCATGGAAAGCTGTGTGTTCAGACAGAGTTCTAGCGCTGGCCCTGCTCTTTGTCAGGAGGTCAACTAACATTTTGGTGAAACTCTTGTTTCAATCAGAACCTCACTTATTTTCATTCTTCCTCCTTAATAGATTTCCTTATTAGGGAGAGGTCCCCTGTCTTGGAGAAGATCTGTGGACTGCTATAGGTAGCAGACATGTATATCCATCACTGCCACACTCCGTTAGAAGGTCCATGCTAGAGTTTTTTAATCTATAGTTTGGAAGGTACATTTCATAGGCCTTGGCATAACCTTTGAAATGTTTCTTGTTAAAAATATTACTAAGGGCTGGGGTGATAGCTCAGGTGACCTGAGCCTCAGCTTTGGGACTCATGTCTCAACATTGTTGGAATATGCCTTCAGATCCCCAAGCACTGAGCACTGCTGGGGAGTTATTGTGCTACTTGGCAATCAGGTTTGCCTCCCTGGATCTTAGCACTTAACTGCTCACTGAGCATCATTGCAGTCACCCCAACTCTGCTGAGCACTGTTTGGGAGCTCATCATAATCCAAATTAGTAATGATGCTATCAGTGGGTCCTCGTCTGCATCTGTGGGACTTTAAAGGATTGCTGAAGAACACATGCGATGGTGTTAAGTGACAAAACAGAGAGGAGGGCATTTCCAAATCAGAGTTTGTGATTAAGTGTGTTTTGCTGCCTCCAACCCAGAAGTGTAAAGGGAAAGGGTAGCGGTTTAGACAGAGCTGCTGGAGGCCTGTGATCACATGTGAGCCTTCCTCAAACTATGTTTGAACATCACAAGCTTCTCCTGAAATTTCAGGAGCAAGCAACTTTCTTGATTTCAGAATCAAGTGGCAAAGTTGATTCGGAATGTGCCAAATAGTAAATAAGAGGGTCTATAGCCTTAGTAGTGGGTTGTGTATCTTTTTTTTGGGGGGGGAGGCAGCATTTTATTTTGAAAACACAATTTCTTTTTTGCAACATTCTATTCATTTTGCTCTGTCCATTATTAATTCTCCCCGCATTAGTTTCACCCTTTCATCTTCCCATCAGTATCAGGCCGCGTTAGCTTTAAAGCACAATGGTTCTCTTAGAGGATGATTTCTTTAAAATTAATATCTAAGTCAGCATGCTAAGTGAATCATGGGGGCTCATTTAAAAACCTTTTATGTAGATGCTAATTTCTTGCTCCAGAAAATTCAGTTAATGTGTCTGGATGTGCAACCAGTGTCCTCTCTTCAGGAGCTGTGTTAGGTGAGCTCTGGTCATGGAAGATCCCGGCAGGGGCAGATAAACAACGGGATTTTCTGAGCTCCTTGTGAAACACAGAGTACGCACTCGATTGTGTCCTAGTTCTTCCCTAGGAAGAACTTATCCTGCTTCCTGGTACCGTCCCTTCCTTTCCCAAGTAATTAGTGCTCTTCCTCTGCACCTATTAGCCAGACCCATCCCCAATGGCTAGATCCCATCTGTGTATTTGCTCTAGTGAAAATCCGCTCTCTTCCCACTTCTTTGTTTAAATTTCATCCTAAACTATCTACCGTGTCCTTGTTGGCAGCTCAAAAGATTAGGAAGACAATCTCAGCCCTCAGGGAGTTGTAGCCAGAATGATGGTACAGTGGGGAGGGGAGGGTGTTTGCCTTGCACGCAGCCAACCTGGACCAATCTCCAGCATCCCATATGGTCTCTCCACGCACAGCCAGGAGTAATTCCTGAGTGCCGAGCCAGGAGTAAACTTTGAACATCATCAGGTATGACCCAAAGAGCGCCCTCCCCATCCCCGCCCCCCCCCCAAAAAAAAAACTCACAAAAAATCAAAAACCCTAAAGAAGTTAAAAGATCAGGAGAATGAAAACTTCTCTCTGAGAATCTGCTAAAAATTATGAAGTCTCTCTTCAGGAAAAATGAGAAGCAGACGACCTTAGAAAATCCTGACTCATGACATCGAAATTAAAGAATTTTGTGAGAACTGACGTGGTAGTACAACGGAGATAGCTGATTTGAGGCCCTTCACATCTGACCTCTCATTCACTCGGGTATGATTAAGTCGCATGGCAGGAGAAACAAGAGAGACTATGAGAGGTAAAATGATAGAATACAAACAGATGATATCAAATGATCTAAAATTCTTCGTAAGTTACCACGGGCTATATCAGAATGACATACTTTTACCAATCAGCCAAAGTATTTGAAGTAGAGGCTGTTAGACTCACTCTTGGATAGGCATGAATAGCATTTACCATAATCAGTGTCCTCTTCCTGGAGCTTTTGCTTACATAGAAGTCTGCATGTCTTATTTTCCCTGTATTTAAATACGCAGATGAGTGTGTCTATCAAGATAGCCTTGGAAGTGACATCTGACACCATGGACTGGGCCATTGGGAGGAAGTACACTGGCAACTCTCCAAGCTGCAGTTCCAGCAGGCAGGCGGTTCCTGTCGAGATGATGGAGCCACAGGACTAAAGCCAGTGCGTGGAAGGTCACTCAAACCAACATTGGGATTTGCATGAAGGACACAGTAATCTTTAAATCATATCACTGCCAGCTGTTTGTTCTTGCAGCACGTCCTCATTTACCTTGAAGACTAATACTCTTTCAAGGGGCTGGAATTGAAGTCCAGGTGATTTAGAATCTGTCGTTCCAAGCAGTAGATTCTTCCATGTGTACACCTCCACTTTGGCCTCTGCTGAGAGCAAAATCAAAGTGTCAGTCCCATCTACATGTCAAAATAGAAATAGCCACATTTGACCTCTCATGTCTGAAATGTTGGTGGCTCCAATTTTAAAGAAATAATTGGTTACAATGTGTCTCTTGCAGCCTTTGTTAGAAATGTGTATTCTAGTTGATTCTTTCCCCAGGAAATTACATAAATGGCATGTGGGAGAGAGGAAGGTCAACACATGACGGCTAATGTGATTAATTAGAGGGTTTAGCATAAACGACTGTTGGTATTTAGTGGTACCTTAGAGGGATTAATGCTGGTTAAACACATGGGTGGAGGGGGCAGATTAATGAATGATTCAGTGGCTGTGAAAGGGGTTGGCACGTTTTTTTCAGTGGAGCAATAAATAAACTTCTCTACCTCCACATTTCATGTGAGGGATCCCACTTTAATTCTTTAAATGCTTTCACCCTCTGTAATTAGGTAATTAGTTTAAGAAACAATGTAACAAATTGACAGGAAGAAAAACACACATGCATATGATTAAATAAGGACTTATAATTTCCTAGCAAATTTGTACTTTTTATTTCTTTTCTTACCGAGATGTGGCAATCATGCCTTCTTGCTCTCTCTTTTCCAAGGTCAGGGATCAGTTAAATCCAGGAATTCATGCCTGTAAGGGATTGATTGTAAAGGAAGTGTTCTACCACTGAGATGAGTCCCTGGTCTGAGATGTGGCTATTTTCACAGGAATTCTACTGCTACAAAAAAAAAAAAATAGGGGCAGGTTTTGTGTCCCCCCAAAAATTCTGCAGATAGTGTGGAAAGGGAAAGTTAGTGGATCCCCATTCCGAGTCTTTTAGCTGGTTTGTGAGCAGATATTCAAAAGAGAGCCTGAACCTGGGCCCTGGGAGGCTATGTGGGAAGCAGAGAGTAGCTTTTTTCACCAATTCTTGCTGAAAAAGAGTCTCAGTATTTATTTTGGATTACTTTGATTTTTTTCTTTCCTCTTTCCTCCAATCATTTTCCTTTATTTTTTCCCTTTTTCTATCACTTTTTTTTGAGGGGGGGAGGACAAGGGAACAAGTGAAACTCAAATTCTAGATGCCCTTGCTGGTGATTCTTGGCAAAATGTACTTGGGGTTCAATATTCTGTTCTGAGCCCTTGATATTTTTTGCACCATGCTGTGCCAGGGGATTACACGAGCCTCCCTGATGTGCTCAGAGGATTCCAGACCCACAACTAGTCATGCTGAGGGCCTTCAGGGCTGTACCAGGCAATGCCTGGGAGATTATGTGGTGTCAGGTATTAAACTGGACTTGTTACATGCAAGACAGCATCTCAGCCCTCTACTCTCTGAACGTTCTGTCACACAGCAGACAAGTGATACTAATGCTTATCACCTTTTCTTCCTCTCAGTGTTTTCAATTTACTTGGAGTGTGGAAATTAGTCACAGGCCTATGGGAAAATAAATTATACCTGGAATTTTTATACTAAATTAATGGGGCATTAGTGAATTCAATATAGGACTTCAGAACTATCTGAGCCATCTTTTCTGTTTTCCAGTAGTAATCTTTCTCCAATACCCAAACTGACATTGTACAGTTTTGATTTGATGATAATTCGGGTAGAAATTATTTCCAATTATTTTGTCTATTATTTGCTCTGTAGTAACAGATATATAACATTAGTTCTTAGGTTTTAGCGATAGTTTACAAACAGACTCAGTACTATGAGGAAAATGGCGATGGCCCTCAAATGACTGAATTTTAAGAGATGAGAGAATGAACAGGAAAATGAAGAGACTCCATGAAACAGAGAGCAGGAGAGTGATGGAAAAAGCTAGGAGCATCATGAGAGGTTTTTGTAATGCCACTTTAAGCAACTATGTCTTCAGCCAGAGATGTTTCAGAATTTAGGCTCTTAGGCCCCTGCTCTCTTTCTACTCCTCAAGCAACCAGGAAAGAAAAATTCTTTGCTTAACCTTAATGTGCAGGAAAGCTCATTCTGCAGTTCAGATGATTTGACTTTGGTCTCTTGCACTGTACATCCTTGAAATTTAATTTATCTTTTGGTGGGGAAAACTGGATCTTTGAGTTCATGCAATTCCCAGTGTTGTCACTGTAATATTTTGTACTGAGGTCAGCTGTGCTGCTAGCTGTCCTATAGCACCTACTCTCTGCCTGCATCACCCTTAGGCGCCCAACCTTCAACTCTTACACGTGATTGGTGAATACCTCACTCCAAAACAATATGTCTTTAGTGTACCTCAGCAAAAAGGTTTCTTTTGTGGACTTTTATACTTTTACTCCTTATTGTGTCTTTTATTTGTTTGATTCTTTTCTTTGGTGCTGTAATGCAATAGTCTCACTTATGCAAAGCATGGATTGTATCCTATGTCACACTGTCAGCACTGTGCTACAAACTTGACCCTTTCTTTGATTATTGGAAATTTATGTTTGTTTTACTTTATTTCCCTAGCATTTTCCCTCCCTCTCCCTTCCTCCTTTCATATCTTCCTCCCTTCCTTTCCTCCGTCCCCTCTCTCCCTCCCTCCCTCCCTTTCTTCTCCATCTCTCCCTCCCTCTCTTCCTCCCTCCCTCCCTCTCTTCCTCCCTTCCTCCCCAAACTGGCTTGCCTGCCTGCTTTCCTGCCTTCCTTTGTTCATTTTTTCCTTATCCTTTCCTTATTCTCTCCCGCCCAGTAGCTTTTAAAAATAAAAAATATAGGGGCTAGAGAGTAGAGTAGGTAAAGCATCTCCCTTTAATGTGGCCACTTCTGCTGCAACTCAAGTTCAATATCCAGTACTGTATACAGTCCCCTGAGTACCAGCAGAAGTAACTCCTGAGCATTGAACCAAGAGTTAGTCCTGAGAGCTGCAGTGTGATCCAAAAAACAACAACAACAACAACAAAATAAAATTTACTATTGAGAATGATGATTTCTCAATACTATTGAGAATGATAGATATAACCACTTCCTTAGTTGTATCCATTATCTTAAACTTTTATCACTACTAACAGTATGGATTGCAGTCCTAAAACACAATATCATTGTCATTTTTATGTATGTGTGTTCTCCTATATATGGAAGGATTCACTTCAAAGTCTTTCTGAGCTATGCACTCTAACTACAATTCACAGTTGAACAAAGCTTTATTCATCCAAAGCTAAGCCAAAGTTGATTTATACTTCAAGGTTAAGTTGATGCAGTGATTAACTGGTTTGATGAAACTGACATTGTTTAATTCATATTTTAGTGCTTAAATGGAATTTCAAAATGAAATTACAATATTTCTGGAATATATTTTAGATGAATTTTGAAGTATATTTTATACATAAAATATAATTTTTATTTCTATTACCTGTGCTCAATATTTTAATATATTTTCACTGGTTAAAAGATTGTTGGAAGTTTCTTTGCATAGTCAAGATGCAGTGCAGTGCAGTTTATATAATCAGTATGGCTCCTCCAGTGTCTATTATGATAATGTTCTGCCTTTATCAATAATCCGAAGAAGATATACAGTGGGTTAAGAATCATGCAGCTTGGATTCTACCTCTACCTATTGTTGGATATCATTGGTTTGTCCTGCTCCCCTTGCCACAAGGACCTTAGGTATATCAGTCACGACCATCAAAGTGCTCCCAAGTCACTCCCATTCCTTTGTTTATCTGTAACCACTTCTACCAGTTTATCTGCTCTTCCCTTAATCTGACTCTGCTAATTTGTAAGGTCAGAACTTCCTAGGACACTGAATATTATAACATTGCCTTTTTCTCCTCTTTATGCCTTTTGAATAATTTACTTTAAAGCTATGTCTTTTTTGTATAGACACAAGAAGACAATATTATGTTTTTGTAACCTGGGACTTAATTGGCCTCGAATATTATTCCCTCCTGGGCATCTGCTTTCTCCACTTAAGCCTCGGTTGCCCTCAGTACCTAGCACCCCAAAAGCAGGGTCCCGACGAGGAACAGGAAGGATCCAGGGCAAGCGGTGAGTTATGTGCTACTCTGGCATCGAGATGGGCCTGGCCACAGTGCCTAATTCTTAACTATAAGTTAAGAGCTTGATCATAGACAAATGCTGTCATGATCCAAAAGTAATGATGAGACTAGGACCCTGCTAGAGATAGGAAAAACTGTTCTGGCCTGAGCACTGTAGTCTGAGATTGAGATGGCCCCAGGAGAGCAATTCTATAAGCTTCAATGCATCTCTTATTGTGTCCATACAAAATGATTAATATTATGAATTCTTATATGTTTGCTGGCTGAGGAGAAGAGAAACACATTCATGGGACTCCACCCTTGGGTGGATCCTCCTGCTGAAAGAGAATTAAGTCCTAGGAGAAGCATCCCCTGAGAGAAGGGAACATTACCCTATTGCTGACCACACCTATGTGTATGCCCCAAACCCCTCATGCTGTGGAGATTTAACTAGGCTGTAAGAGTGGGTTGGGGGCCAGATCCACAGATCGAGAGAGGGACCGAGAGCCGAGAGAGAATGAAATAAACCGATTGAGCAACCAGTTTGGCCTTCTTCCTTCCATCGCCTGCCCTTGACCAACGGCACACACAGCGGTTCCAGGGTACCAAACGTGGGCGGTGAGACAGAGCCACCCAGAGAGTCCACGAGTGCACGCGCCCCCTCAGCGAGTTTTAGTTTTTTACAACCTATCAATTAAATGATGTCCATAATCACATTTCTTCTCTGGCCTGAGATCATTTCATCTGTAAAAGTTGGTGGAGTTTGGGAGCTGATTGGACAGATAGAAATAGTCTTAGTGTTTCCGCCACTGGCCAAGCAAGTGAAAACAGAGATAAATCAATGGGACTACCATAAACTAAGAAGCTTCTGCACCTCAAAAGATACAGTGACCAAAGTACAAAGACAGCCTACAGAATGGGAAAGGATATTCACTCAATACCCATCTGATAAGGGGTTGATATCAAGGATATACAAGGCACTGGTTGAACTCCACAAGAAGAAAACTGCAGACCCGATCAAAAAATGGGGTGATGAAATGAACAGAAACTTTCCCAAAGAAGAAATCCGAATGGCTGAGAGGCACATGACAAAATGCTCAACATCACTAATCATCAGGGAGATGCAGATCAAAACAACAATGAGATACCATCTCACACCACAATGACTGGCCCACATCCAAAAAAACAAAAGCGACCGGTGTTGGCGCAGATGTGGGGAGAAAGGGACTCTTCTTCACTGCTGGTGGGAATGCCGACTTGTTCAGCTCTATTGGAAAACAATATGGACACTTCTCAAAAAATTAGAAATTGAGCTCCCATTTGACCCAGCAATACCACTCTTGGGAATATACACCAGAGAGGCAAAAAGGTATAGTAGAAATGACATTTGCATTTCTATGTTCATTGAAGCACTGTTTACAATAGCCACAATCTGGAAAAAAACGGAGCACCCAAAAACAGATGACTGGTTAAAAAAACTTTGGTACATCTACACAATGGAATACTATGCAGCAGTTAGAAAACATGAAGTCATGAAATTTGCATATAAGTGGATCAACATGGAAAGTATCACGTTGAGTGAAATGAGTCAGAAAGAAAGGACAAATATAGAAAGATTGCACTCATATGTGGAATATAAAGTAGTAGAGAAGTACGAGCTAGCAATGATGCAACTTCTGGCAGAAAGTCCTCTAGACTTAGTTACTAAAATACTAAAATAAAGAAATCCAGAACCTTGTGGCCGCAATTGTGGCCACATGACCTCATATCTCTTCATTCTCAGCAATGGAAAACAAATTATCAAATGCTTCCTTTCCAGCAGGTCCAACTCTGTCGGGGGGAAACTCCAAACAATAATAGTGAGTTTTTTGTTTGAATGTAATCAAAGTAAAGAGAAAGTAAAGTGAATTTTATCAGCTACACAGGCAGGGCAGGGGGCTGGGGGAGTAGGGGGTGGGGGGAAGGTTTACTGTGGTTCTTGGTGGTGGAATATGTGCACTGGTGAAGGGATGGGTGTTTGAGCATTGTGTAACTGAGACTTACGCCTGAAAGCTTTGTAACTTTCCACATCGTGATTCAATAAAACAAACAAACAAACAAACAAACAAATAAAAAACAATAGTCTTACTGTTTCTTATTTGTTCTTATATTTACTATTCTTGATTGTTTTCGAACCATGCCAGCAGTGAGCAGGGCCATGCCAGCCATGAGCAGGCCTTATTCCTGGTTGTGGGCTCAAGGATCACTCCTGGACAGTCTCGGGACCAAGTAGGGTGCTAGAATCAAACCTGGATTGATTGGGTACAGGGCAAGTACCTTACCCACTATACTATCGCTCAATAGTTTTAGTATTTACTGAGAAGCAACAGAGCAGATCCAGTTTAACTCTCCTAGGACCCTTAGAAAATTTGGGGGATATTTCTGGCATGGAGAGCATGAGAGCAACTGTTTTAGACTTTCTCCATACACTAAATACCATCAACCAAAGTCTCTATGACTTCTTTCCCTTCCCTTCAAAGAAACACCAAAAAATTATCCCTGACATTGTTTTCATAGTATTAGTATTCTTAAAAAATATGTTGAGTCTTTTACTGTTCTTCCTCAGCAACTTCACTTTGTTCCACTCTAGAAAGAACTTTTATGATGCAAGCTCATGGCCCACGAAATTTCCATCTTTTCTTATTCAGATGATTATGAAACTATGTATAAGAATCTCCAAATCTCTTTTTCTACAATCGCATTGAAAAAATATGTAAAATAACTTCATTCTGATCATATTTATTTCTAGAGTTTGATGAACTGTTTCTAAGTTCCTTTTTCTATTATCCAAAGTATCCAAAATTGGATGTGGTTTCCTTGTAAGTCGAAGTGCTGACCACTAAACTAAGAAGCCCTTTACTTTCAGAATCTTCTTCAATGTTTCTGTGGCCTAAGAAGTATTCTTTACTTTCCAAGAGCTTAGAAAGACATTTAATGAGAATGAACAGGAGGCTGAGTGAAGTTATACAAGTTAAGAACAGAAAATGAGTCATATATGCAACTTGAAATGTTTTAGTAACTAAATAGCAAAATTAAGTACAAAGAAACAGCCAACTTAGTTTTTTTCAGTATTATTTAAATATGAGTTCAATATAAAATGATTAATGAGATATTATGTTCTTCTTTCATATTCTACATAAACTTGATATGTATTTTACATTTACAATAAAATTTCTGTCAAATGAAGCACTTTTTAAAGGTTCAGTGCCTACTGTGGCTAGTGGCTAGGAACACTGCTAGAACAGCACAGTATATGGGGGCAAACGAAGTGCCTTAGGTTGTATGGCTAGTTGACAACAAAACCAAATCTCCTGATTCCATCTCTTGTGCTTTTTATAAAATCACACCTGCATCTGACAGAGATAATGCCTACAATGTGGCTTGAATAACTTGGAAAATAGATAATATGAAACTATAACAATACAGTGGTAAAAATCAAGTATAATGCTCAAAAGGTTTATTCCTTCAAATAACTTGAGTAATAAAATAATTGTTATTATATGGAAAGTAGAGGGCAGAAAATTTCATTTCCAATGATACTAATGGACAAAAGCAAAGAACTTATTCTACTAATGTAATCGAATATCCTTTATAATAGATCTATTCTAATTATTAATCTAATGATATCATTTGTACCCATATCTACATATTAGAAAATTATTGCATCAATGCAATTCAAATCTGTCAAAATGTATGTTAACAGTAGCTCATCTGAGAAAATCGATGAACAATGGGACAACAGTGCTACAGTGCTATAGTAGTATTTAATATTGTTATTAAACAATATTTCTTAAACGATTCTCCTGAATAGGGCACCATTGTATAGCCCTCTACCTATGTTATGGAACATGTCCAAGGGAATGTTGCCATGGACTATTTAGAAAGCAATGTGGACAATATATGTGATGAATACAGAACACTCCTATTGCCATATTTTTAAGTGCAAACACGAAAGTTCATAAGTTTGTAACTATACCTCATGGTGATTCACTAATACAAAATTAAAAAAAAACACAGTAGTTCATGTGAGCAGTATTTCTCTATTCTGCTCGTATCATCATAAGAACAAGCAGTCTTCTCACCTATGAGAAATTACTTAACTTTGATGTACAGTTTGAGAATTTGACACTGCCTTTAAAACTTTATATGCTGTTTCTGGACCATTTGTACTTGCAGCTCTCTTTAGATCAATCTTCAGGGATATAAAGTTCCATGCCTCACCTTAAAATATGAAATTAAATTCTGATGAAAATAAACATTCTTGAGGACAAATGCATGATATTCGAGATCATTAGGAATTATAGTGAGCAAGTGCCTCTGGTGCTGACTTGGAATCCTTTCTCACTATACGATCTTCAGAACATCACTTCATTACTTTATTATCAGTGTCTTTATAAACAGGGAGAAATGATTTTTACCTGCTTATGATGTAAATTAAGTGGTAAGCAATAAAAGTTTTGTATAACCTTAATGTAGACCAGTAATTAAAAGACATGCATAGTAGTTGAATATTGTTATTTACATTCAACAATACTAATATTGTTATTTATATTCAATAATAATATTTAATATAGGGCTGGAGCAGCGATAGCACAGCGGGTAGGGAGTTTGATTTGCATGTGGCTGACCCAGGTTTGATTCCTTCGCCCCTCTCAGACAGCCTGGCAAGCTACCGAGTGTACCCCGCCCGCACGACAGAGCTGGGCAAGCTAGTCATGGCGTATTTGATATGCCAAAAACAGTAACAACAAGTCTCACAATGGAGACATTACTGGTGCCTGCTTGAACAAATCAATGAACAACGGGACGGCAGTGCTACAGTGTTATAGTAACATTTAATATTGTTATTAAACACTATTTCTTAGATGATTTTCCTGAATAGGGCATTATTGTATAGCCCTCTACCTATGTTATGGAGCATGTCCAAGGGAATGTTGCCATGGACTGACTATTTAGAAAGCAAAGTGGACGATATATGTGACGAATACAGAACACTCCTATTGACATATTTTTAAAACTGTCTGGCTGTTAAGATTTCAGCCTATGGGTTTTCCTACATTGCAGTTGCCCCTGGAAATATAGATATTTTAATAGCCATTTTACTTCATCACCTAATTTTTACATCAATTATATAATAGATATACCAGAGAAAATATGGTCCATCCCCAAATATTTAAAAAATTTTAGAATTCCAGGAGTGCACAGCTGCTTTTGTGGCCACATGGCATTTCATACTATTCATAACAAAACAATACAAAATAAATTGTTTAGCATCTGCCTATGGGGCAGACTTGGGTAATTGTGGGAAAGTTCAAAATAATGGTGGTTGGAAGGTGAAATGGTGGTGGGATTGGCATTGAAATGTTGAATATAAACAATTACTGTGAACTACATTGTGAAAATAAAATTTAAAAATTAGAAAAAAGAAAATATGGCCCATATAGTTATATCTTAGCATTTAAAAGTTATAATTCTTTTAAAAAATTTTGCTGAATACCCTCTTCTTATTGTCCCTTCTCTCTTGCCTTTCCCTTCCATTGCCTAACCCCACTTTCCTTTTTCTTTTCCCCACTATCTCTGATGACCCACATAGATTTTTCATTCTCATATACCAAGTTTACTAAGTCTTTTGACAAATTTTATTTATTTCCTTTGCTAATTATGGGATCAAGGAGAGATTTTACTGTCGAATAGTCAAGATATATGCATAATGTATTGTTGCTGAGTTGGAATATATGTAGTAACAGGATTCTAAGTAAATTCATATGAAAAATTTCAAGCATTCTTTATTCCAAAAATATCACTTACCAGATCATACTAAATGTGTGATAACTTTAATGTATTAATGTAAATGTGGTAAATCATCCCCCTGACAAAGACCTCAAGGTTGTGATAGTCCCTTGGGCAAAACAGTCTAGCTATTAAAATATATGAGCAGGCAGGCAAAAATGTACAAAAAAGTGTGCCCGGAGAAGAGTAGAATAAAATAGTTTCTTGTCCATTAGATAGAGGGCAACATAGGCTAAAATCGAATTGGAAATTGTTACAGCTTCATACTTTAGGGGTGCCTGCTAGTTGGCTAAGTGAAATATCCCAGTCTCTGCTGGTAATGTATCCATTAAGTTTTGATATGCAAACTGTTCTTAATGTTCTCTGTCAACTAAATAAATCACATGCTGGGAACCAGGGTGGGGACCAATTTTGTCCTGAATTAATGGCTAGTTTGTGAGCTCACTCACTGCTTCCCAGGAAACCTTAAACTAGGATCTTGCTGTGCCCATCTTCTGTGACCAACCCCCATTAGGCAGAGGTTGAAGGTGCCAGTGCGATTGGCTTTCTTGTGGAAATTGCCACAACCAAATGGGAAAATTCTACCAGCAGAGAGAGGAGAAACCTGACTATCTGGAAATACAAATCATTCCAGTAAGTTGTGGAAGGAACAGAAAGAGGAACACTAGGGCAAAGAGATCAAGAGACTTAACATCTCTGCCGACATTTGGAAAGGGCATTTTAACATTTTAAGCCTCTGAAACTCCGTAACTTTTTTTATGTAACTGCATCATTTACTTGGCAACGTGTACTGCTGAACCAGAGCCAAGAAACCCCTGTAGATTCGTACTTGATGCAGCTGCAGTAGAGCATGCTCATGTTAGTCTTTTCTAGTAGGTACTCAGTACCTTTTTTTAGAGGCTGAATGTTTCCTACAACTAGGGAAAATGAAAGAAGTGAAAGAAACATGCTCTTCATTGGATGCTATTTTAGATGAAAGGAGAGGACCCATCTTTCTGTTCAATAACACATGAGAGCAGCATTCAAGAAAAATAAATGGTGATGTATATTAGCTCACTCTGCTATTAAATGTGCTGGAACACATTTAAAAAGTAGTTTAGAACTAAAATTATATTCATTTGTGTCTTCTGGTCCTTTGAGACCTTTTGGTGATAGACAGGTTTGAATTGTGTTTATTCGCGTAGGAACAGAATTATCGTTGATTACCAAGTGCTTTCTGCTTTCATGAAAGCCGTAATAACCACTGCTGGATCCATTGGGGTAGGTGGATTTTTGTGAAATCAGAACGGGAGAGATTTTGGGTGAAAATAAATTTCTAACAAACAAAAATGGGTTGTCTTCATTCTCCCTGGGTAGGCTTAGCTCTGAGTTTGAGCATGAAAGTCTTGGAGAAAAGCTTTGCGTTACTTTTATTGACATTCCTGGTTAATCATGCATCAAAATATGGCTTCATACCTAGATGGTTATCTCCTATAACTCCCACCCAACAGAAGGGATTTTAAAATCTTTAGCTCTGCCCATGGCAAGCTGCAGAAAAAAACATAGAAGAATGTTCTAAACCAGACATTAAAAGCAATATTTCTAGATCTCAATTCTTTCTCCCATAAAGGCAGAAATACAAAACTAAGGTTTTTGGTATGTTTTGTTTGTTTTTTAAGGCCCTCTTCTTTCTAATACACAAAAGGAACAAATTAACAGTAGATAAGTATTAAATAATACATATATTAATAAGAAGAAATTAAAAGCTACTTATTCCTTCCTCTAGAAAGAACTATTAATATTGTAGGATAAACCATATATGCTTCTCAATTTTATTTTATATTATATTTACACTTTATAATGTTTATTTAAAAATTAAGATAAGGCTATAAAATGTTTTATAACTCAATTGTTTCATTTTAAATACATGAAAACCCTCAATTGTTTTCAGAGTTAATAAGCATACTTCATTTTGTAATATAGCTTTTATATAAATGCATCTTTTTAGTTATAAGAATAGATTTCAGTTTCTATGAACAAACTCTGATTTTAAGACATCTAGTTTCTAATTATGCCCAGTTGTAAACAGTGATAGGGAATATGTAGCTACTTAAAATTTCCTCTTATTTATACGTGTCCCCTTAGAAAAATATACTCAAATAGAATTTCTGGGTTCAATACTTTAGCAGTGGCGTTAGTATGCTCTTTAACATTGTCTTCCAGACAGAAAGTTATGAATTGGAGAGGTATTTTGAGACCTGAGTGCAGCTACACATGTAAAAGTACCAGGTTCCATCCCTCAAATCACATGGTCCCCTGAACACTACCAGAGATGATGCCTGAGCATCATTCCTCTGAGCTTTGAGAAGCCCCAGAGCACCACTGATGTGGTCCCTCCCCAAATGTATATGTACATTACTGTTATTTATTCTCAAGGTATGAATGTGTGAAGGTACTTATTTTTAATAAGTGTTACTATTTCTAGCTAAGTATGATTTGGGGGGGAGGGGCATGCCGGTGGTGCTACGGGTTTGTTCATGGCTCTAAGTCAGGGATCACTCCTGACAGGCTCAGCAGAGCTCATGGGCGATGGGGGATGAAACTCAGACTGACGGTGTGCGAGGCAAGTACCCTACCGTCTGTAATAGCATTCTGGCCTCATCAGTAAGTTATATTTTGATCAATTTAATACTCTGTGACTAGATATTTTTTCCACATGTTTTATCTAATAGGATATGCACTTAAAAAGATGTCATGGAGATTTAGTAAGGTTAGTGTGGCAGAGAAGTGATGACTGGGATAGACTCAGTCCTACATTGTTGTTTTAATGGTTTGGAAAGCAATAGAGCATAGTAGTAAACAGTATTTGGTGTAAAAACTTTGGTGTACAGAGAATCAAAATTCTGGCTCTGGCATTTCTTACCTAATTGAATCAAGCTATACTTCAGACCTGTTTCTGGGTCTATAAGGAATGAAGATGATGCTGTGTAATGGTGCAGGAAAATTATATAGGATGGTGTGAGAGTCAAAAATTAGTAGCCATCCCGACATGGTTGCTGTAATTCTGACTTACACTTGGGCCTCTTACTCTGAAGGTACTTAGATACGCAAGTTGCTTCCTATTTACTACCTTCCTCAGTGGCTTCCTGAGCTGAGAACCATGGAAGAATTTTTCTTGTTAGTTTTCTTTTTTGTTGCTGCAGATCCAGGGGTTCACACTTACTGAGATGCAGGGGTCACATTGTGTGATTGTGGGGTTGCTGTCAGAAATGAACCCAGGATCTCATCTGTGCAAGGCATTTGCTCTACCTTTAAGCCATCTCTCCAGGCCTTTTTCTAATTTTCTTAAATAGAATGAATTTGCTTTAATTTCCTGCTAGTGCTTCACTTTGTCTTCATGAATCACATCATCCACTCTAGTTTTTTCTCTCTATGTTGGTCCATAGAAAGCTTGGGGTGTATTTGTGGTTGGTTATTATCTACTGTGCGGAAATTGAATGAAAGTATTCCACATACCGACTATTCTTCTAGCTCTATCTTATCTTTCTTATACTTAACTCTTACTTATCTATATATTTTTGAATTTAATTTTATTTTGTATGCACACTGAAGAGAATTTTTAATTACATTTAGGACAATATGAGGTACAATTGAAGAAATAAAATAAATAGAAAATAAAGCACATCTATGGTATATCCACTGGGGGATAAATCCTACTTATACATTGCTATAGTTTTAGTCCTCCTCTTCTTTCTCTAGAAATGTATTTGTCTCCATTCATACACCTCACCAAATTAGATTTGATGTCTAGCTAACCTGCAGATACCAAAGTATTATTTTCATGTAAAATATCACAGATGTTTCCTTTCATCATATAAAATTCTTTATGGAATGACTTCTAATGACTCTCTAGTATTCTATTCTATAGATAAACCACAGTTTACTTAACTACTCTTTTGTCATTAACATTTAGGTTTGATTTTGTTTTCTAATACTTATTTTTATAACTACTTTGTCTTTTCTTTCTGTATACTTTTATTTTATTTAATTAAAACACCTTGATTTACCATATCAGTTCTTATACATTTGCATAATACTAGTTTGTTACAGGACAATTTCATATACATTGTTGGCAGTAATCTTTTTCTTTCATTAAAATAAGTGAAATTAAGACCTATAATAATTTGTGCTTTCTATGCATTGACTTCATAAGTTAAACATGTCTACACAGTACAGAACACATGTGTCATCTCCTTTAGGCACAGCAAAGAGGTAAACTAGAGAAGCTGGTGAAGAACATATATGTTTAGAAATAAATTTGTGCCTCCTCCTTCTTCTGAAACTCACCTGATCATTTATTTCATCCACTGCCATCCCGTTGGTAGTCTGAGAGAGGAAAGCTCTAAGTGGTCCTAGACTTCATGATTTTCATCACATCTCCCAAAAAATACTTAACCCCTTATTATCTGCTTTGCAGTGAAAACTCAAACCTTCAGATACTTGGAGGGTTTTGAATTGGACATTTGACCCACTTAAATTGGGCAAATTTGAAAAGCATTTTAAAATAGAGGATCATTGGGCTGCCTATTTATTCCAGTCCTTATGACCAAGGTTTGAGGTCTTTAATAAACCTCTGAGATTATGATGGCACATTCTCTGGTCATCTCCTCACTTTATGGTTTCCCACATTTTTGGAGGCAGACTTGGGCCTCCTTAAGAACCTCTGTGTTGGGGCTGGAGAAATAGCACAGCAGTTTGGGCATTTGTTTTGCACATGGTTGACCTAGGTTCAAGCTCCGGAATCCCATATGATCCTCTGAACACCACCAGTAGTAATTCCCGAGTGCAGAGCCAGGAGTAATCACCGGATATGACCAAAAAAGCAAAAAAAAAAAAAAGAAATCAAAACACCTCTGTGTTATCTGCACATATTCTCCAGATTTGGCTACATCTGTTAGCAAGCATAGCTCTTGTTCATACTGCTTTCCAAGAAATAGATCTAAGGCCAACTCCAAATCTGAGTATTTATTAGCTGAGCTGGTGTAAACTTTGATCACCAGTTTAAATTTCAGATTTCTTAACTCTAATAGAAAAATACTCCTTTCTTCTAGGGATATTGTGAAGACTGAGATAAATGTAATTGAGTGAGAGAT
Organism: Sorex araneus; assembly: GCF_027595985.1. Classification (NCBI taxonomy): domain Eukaryota; kingdom Metazoa; phylum Chordata; class Mammalia; order Eulipotyphla; family Soricidae; genus Sorex; species Sorex araneus. The sequence continues at coordinate 349,576,497 of NC_073313.1, read as the reverse complement.
TTTTTTACAAGGGTGCTAACACTTAGGCAATGTGTATTCCATTACAGTTATTTTGATCGAATCAAGTGATTGACCTGGGCATATCTGGAGGAAATCATGAGTGTGATTGAGTCTTATGTTCTCGGTACTTGACTGGTTCCATCCGTGTTACTTTATTAATAAGCTGCCAAGATAAGTACTACTACCAACCCAATGACCACGAAGAAGTGAAATGATTTGTCCAGATTTAGGGTTAGAAGGGAACAAAGCCATGGCTTAAACTTGGACTTTCTGGTTGTAGAACCTGTTCTCCTCCTCTCAACCATTCTGCCTAATGCCTAACGGGTGTCAAGGAACTCCTTTTCTTTAAACAGTAACTGGAGACATGAGTGCAGTAACGCATGGGTGCAGCTGTGCTGGCATGGCATCCCACAGCTAGTACAATTCTCCCTTCTCCCTCGTTCCCCATCCCAGTGCCAGCTTGGATTTCATACTATGCCTTCAGCTCTGTTTGTTCTTGATTTAGTGCAAACAGGTGCCCTATAAATGTATTGTTCCTGAGAGGTTTACTTTGCTGAAAACGTTGGCCCTGAGGGACCCAAGGGAATTATTTCCTAATGTTCCAGAGCCAAGAAAGGGGACTGCGGTCTAGCACTGGGGCATTATCAACTGCAGAAATCCTCTGTGGTTTCTTTCTGAAGAGGTACTTAACTTTTTTAATTGAAATTCAAATTATAGCATCTGTGAGATAACTTTCATCTTAAAAAATTTTGTAATTTTCGTGAAGTTTCAATAGCAGTTCACGAGGGCATCATGGGGTGTCCTAAGTCCCTGACTTGTTCTTCCTTGTTTTTGTGCACTAAATGTTTTAAGGTAGGAATTAATAATTGTATAGCTGCTCCTCCCCAATAACCCACCAAGTCTTACCAAACAGAAATGCTCCACTTTCAAAGAGTTGGAGAAAACTGTATTGAGTTCCAATACTCTGTAGGCTTCATTCTGAGAGTTAAAAAAAAAAAAAAGTCTCTCACTAAATGTGCCTGAGTTCTCTTAGGTAGTCAGTGGTTAGTGCTTTAGAATGTGAACCTCCTGCTGATGGCTAATTCAGGGCATGTTCTCCCTTCCAAGTACTCTTTCCAAACAGCTGTCAAACTTGACTTTCCACATCGAGTCTCATGCTGGTAAGACAGGGCGAGTTCATAGTCACTATGACCTAGTGAATTTATTACAGGGACTGTAGGCTGCCAAACTGACCTACTGCTTCTTTAGGTAAATGAGTCTGGTGAAATCAACTTGAATCTGATCATTCCTTTATGAGATCATAGATAAAGACCAGCAATAGCTCAGAGTGCTAAAATTACTTCTTGCAGAATATGTTCTAAAATGAGGGCTGGTATTACCTGATAAAGGGTGTACTTTTAAATGCTCATTATATACCTAGGATAAAATCACTTAATGCCTGCCCTCTTCATTCCCCTGTACATGCCCTCCCTTCATCAATAATATAAAAAATTGTGATGTGTCATGTCTTCCATGCCATGTCTTCCTTCTCTCTGAACTGGTCTTACTTGGGGTTGAGAGTGAGTGCAAGGAGTTTCATTTCTGGTTGGTAGTTAGGCCAGAGGGATAGTATAGTTTAGGAAGTAAGGTGTTTGTCTTGCATGTGACCAACAGTGGTTCAATTCCCTGGCAGTACACATGGTTCCCTGAGTCAGGAATCATCCCTGAGCACAGAGTCAGGAGTAAACCCTAAGTTGCAGTGGGTGTGCCCCAGAACAAGAAAATAAACTCCGGTTGGCAAGGAGAAGGAAGATAGGAGGGAGGAGGACTTGATGAGTTGCAACAAGTACAATAACTGATTTAAATCCCCTTTCTGTGGTAGCTGCAGACACAGAGCCACATTGTTTTCTGCACATGGTGTCTTCAAGCTGGGCTTCCCTGTCTTGTGATGTGCTTAATGGAGAGCTGCTAGTAAAATTGGCACAGGGAAATTGAAAGGTAATTCAACAGAGATATGGGCTGGAATAAATCAGTGGTAATGTTGCTATTGACTGGCATGAGATTTTAGGAATGCTAGATTATGTGTAAACAGATAAGTAGGTATGTCTAATAAGAGAATTTGAGATAGCAGGAGGGGTGATACTTCATGTCTGTGTTTGCTCAGAGACAGGGTCCTTCGCTGGTTTGCTTAAATGTTGATCTTTCCTGACATAAGTCAGTACACAGATGCCTTCAGGAGCCCAGACTTCCCTTCCCTTTTCACTTCTGCTGCTGAGCTTTACTTTTGAAAAAGCGGATTTCCTGCATTTACTTGGTTTAATAAATTTTCTCTAAATGTTATGCCATTTTCACTATGCTATCATCAAGTAATCAAATAAAAATTGGTTCCTAGCTAAAAGATCTTAGGAAGGCGAATAAAATAAAACAAAACATTAAAACACAAAGTGCTTCATCATGTACTCTTTCTCAAGAGTCTAATGATCACCCTGGGAATACAGCGATTCCTGTAGCTGCCTCTATTGTGACACAGCTTGTCACACTGTTTTGAAAACAAGAAAACAAGCATTGGTTTCTTCATCGTCGAGACATCCATTTATTCATGTGGCAAACCCGAAGGGCTGGAAAGTTGAAAATAAACCATTGGATATTCCAGATCCAGCACAGAAACAGCATTGACTTTCTGTACATTTCTCGTGTTGCCTAGGATTCTCTTGGCTTCTGACATTTGAGTTTTGTTTCTTCCTGGTCAGAAACACCTCTTGGAGTTGATGGCTGATGTGTGTTTCTCCAGCTTGGTATGGAAACAACCGGAACCCAGCCAGAGTATATTCCTTGGTCTTTTGCGCTCCAGACACCTCTGGGCAGCTTCTGTGCATACACAACTCTGGGGCCTGAGACTCACTCTGGAGAGGGATTGACTTCAATTGCCACCCTCAAGGAGTTACCACTTATTGTGGCTTGTCAGGGGACAATTTGTTTGGAATCCAATAAACCCCGGCAACACATTTTGTGATTTAATTTCCTTCTAAAGGGTGCTTTGAAAGTTCATTTGTCCCCCATGAGGATGAGGGGTTTTTAGCCTGCTTTGTCAACACATTGTGAAGAACAAATAAATGGTTTTGCCCCACTTTGTCTTTTTCTACTTTGATATTTCAAATTAGCAACTATAGAAGAACTCAAAAGAAACCCCAGTAGTGACATTTGAATAAAGTATAAAAACTCCCTCACAAAGTTTGTCAGTGATTTTTTTCCATTTAAAATGTCAGTAATTTTTTCCATTTGATTAAAAGCAGGGAAAAGGGGAATAAATATATTAGTGTATTTGAAAATAAATGAATTCTTGTCCTTTTTTTCATCTGTACCCACTTCTGCCTAATGACAAAATATCCTTAATCCCAAGTGCTCAATAAGCCATGAATTTAAAACAGAAATAATTTCTTTTAATAAAAATGATCCTTTCAATGACTTGTTTGAAAGAGCACTACTGTACCATCAAATCTTCTTGTTTTTGTCATCAACAACCATGAAACTTGCTCCAGTCATTAACCTTTGGGACCGACTCACCCACTCTGTAAACTAAAGTCCCATCTGATTATTCTATGATCCTAAAAGGATGACACATCATTAACAATATAACATGAATAGTGAGAACTGTGATTATACATAATTTTGTTTTTACTACATGGATAAACTCAGATATTTAGAAAGTTACAGAGTTATGTGACTCTGCATAGCCATTAGAAGTTAATTAGGCAGTGATTCTTAACTACCTACATTAGTTTAGCCTGCTAAAATAAAAGGAAAGTTTCCAAATATTGTCTTCCCATCTGCCATTAACAGCAGAAATAGAGTCAATTGTGCCTCTATTCGGTCAGTAGCTGGTGACTCCGGAGTGCTTTAATTCATGGTTATATTTTCAGCTCTAGATAACAGAATTTTCTAGTTCTAGGAAAAGCCTCATTTTATCTCTTGGAGAGTGAAAGGAGTGCCAGAACTCAGTTATGTGTGTGTACCCCATTCCATTTTTGCATAACATGTGAAATAACAATTCAAATATTCGAATACCACAGCACTCGTCTTCAACCCTGAGAATCCATCCAGCCCCTGTAATGATAATAGCTTGAAATGATTATCAGAACAGTAAAATGTTGGAGTGAACTGTCATCATAACTAGAAAAAAATGTTTCCTGCACTCTGGATTTCGACATGGTATTTCCTACCTCTATATACTATATCAGATACCGTGGCGTATTCGATATGCCAAAAACAGTAACGATACGTCTCATTACCCTGACCCTGAACTAGCCTCCAATCTTTGGGATAGATGAGTAAGGAGAGGCAGCTAAAATCTCAGGGCTGAGTGTAATAGAGACGTTACTGGTGCCCGCTCGAGTAAATTGATGAACAACGGGATGACAGTGACAGTGATACAGTGATTTCCTACCTCATATGGCTATTTGCCATCACCCACTTCTCTATGATGGGGAGCTAGAGGATTTTACGAACCCTTTAATAGTTACCTTTCCTATTTTACTGGTTGCAAAACAGAATTTGAAAGAGGTCGAATGTTTTGTCCAAAGTCATGCAGCCGCAAAATCTAGGCCTTCCACTAACCGTCCAGTACCAATGTTTATATTTGCTTGTTTGTTGGAGTTAAAATTTTAATAGTAAAATTTGAAGCAAAATAATTTTGAAAGATTAGCTAAAAGGAAAAGAAAGGAGAAAAGAGAAATATTCCCAAATGAACCCTAAGCCCTACATAAAGGCAAAGCTTTGGAAATAGATTGTTGTTCGATTTCTTTTTGCAGCTGTGCAGGCTTACACTTATTTGTACCTGAGACCATGGTATCTAATTCATACAGACACAATCTATCCATCTATTTGTTCTGAGAATCTGTAGAGAAAAAAGTTACTGTTAAAATGAAGAGAAGGAGTCATCAAGGCTGTGATTTGGCAGAACAACTCTGAGCAACTCTGAACAGCCTGTGATGTTAGATGCTTAGCTTTGGGTGGGAGAGGAGACATTCAAAAAGAGCCTGTCTCTCAACATCCTTGAAACCTTATTGCTGTTTCTAGACAGAGCAGGGCCAGGCTAGCTCAGGGGTATCATCACCTTTCAAGTTTTGAGGTTTGTAAGTACTGGAAACAATGAGGCATAATCTTTCTGTGTTTTAAATATGCAAAATAAATAATTACTGCTTGTTTTAAGATGTCAGAATGACTGAGTGAGGATCCATAGAATGGAAAGACCTGAAAATGTTAGCTGTGACGGTAACACCGCAGAAGAGTGAGAAGGCACTTGTCAGCTCTCAGCATCAATGCTTAGGGCAGGATGTACAGGGCAGGATTTCTCAGTATGTGTTCTGGTTCTACAAATTCCTGCATCTGACTCTGCATGACCCCTTCCAAAGCATATGTATAGGTCCTGATTCAGAGCAATTGTAGTCCGTTCTATGAAGGTGGAGCTAAATATTTACACTGCTTTCTTGCTTTGGGGGGAATTTTGATACCAAAATTCTTGGATGCCAAAGCCATAGTATAGTGGCATGTTTTGTATGCATAGGCTTCCTGTTACCACCTGATCCCCTAAGATCTTTGTGTACCTGGAGAACTTTGTCTACTTGGAGACCCCTGAGCACTGCCAGAGTGGATCTGGTTGTTCCTTGCACTGCAGAGCCCAAATTTGCACAATATTCTCTGGCATTCACATTGAAATTTTGGCTCAGTTATTTGAAAATGGGTCTCCTAAGCACTGCTTGGGTATTAACCCCATATAAAAGGATGGAGTCCTCCTTATGCTCAAAGTTATTTACTCTAATTTATGCAAATAATTTAATTTGAGCTTTAATTGTGAAGATATTTTTAGACGAAGATTAATGTAGAGAGCTAGAGGATCTCTCCCAAAAGAAAAATCTAAGTTTATCCAATTCAGGAACAAAAAGTAAACACAAAAGCCATGCATACATGGGGATAATTATGACTTGATTTCTTGGTAGGGGTAATTAACCTCTCAGAAAAATCTAGGCACTGAACTTGGTTTGATGAGTCTATTGCGGAAAAAGTACAAATAGAAAGAAACAGCCTCACAGAAGTTGAAGTCTCCAAACCAAGTCTACACATTTCTGTGGTATGACTTGAAAACAATGAGCCAAAACAAAGGTGGAGTTTCAGAGCCCCGGATACTATGAAAGCATTCCTAACTTATAATCAGTGAGGTTAGAATCTGTGCTATATGATATTTCTCTATATCCTTCCCACTGATTCAGCAAAATGGCCATCACATAAAACTTGGAATCACCCTAATTGTAATCTGGAGGTAACTGAAATGGGTAAAAGTTGCACACTCAGCAACTCTCAAAAGAACTCAAATTCCTTCAAAAAGACACACATTTGGCTGAGAGAGACCACAATAAGGAAATAGAGGGTATATTTGTTTCCAGACTACTCTAAGAAATTATCATGTGTCATCATTAAAACAATACATATTCACTGTCATATGGCTCTATAAGATAAAATGGGTTTCATTGTGCTAAAAGTAAGGTTTTTGGCAGGCCTTCATTGCTTTCTAGTATTTATCTTTTTTGCCTTTACAGCTCTAGGAGATGATGCATTCTATGTGCCAAAGAGATAGTATGGGGCTTAAGGCACCTTCACTCATGTTATCAAACCCAGTTCAATGTCTGGTATCACTAGGTCCACTGAGTCACTGATACAGCTATGGAGGACCCTGTACTCCCTGGGCCATGGAGCCCAAGAAGCACCACATTCTTGAGCCTTCATACTCAAGAATTTCTGAAAGGGACCTTGAGACCTCTTTGAGAGCACTTCTCCCCCAAAAAGGCTACCCGTAGTCCGTCCTGGTGTAGTGTCTTTCCTCATTTTCAATGCCTGTAACTTTGGGTCAATCCATTCTTATTCTAGCATCTCACTTATTCTGGTTTCTTCTCTTGCCTCTTTTTTGTGTGATTTTATTGTTACATTAGATTCAGAAGACAATCCCAGATAATCATGTTATTTTTAAGGCAAATTTATTGGTAACCTAGTTTCATCTTCAGCTGCATTTAACTTTTCTATGTAAAGTAGCATAGACATATATTCCAAGGATTAGGATGCTTACATTATTGGATGGGATATTGCTCCATTTTACTTTCTCTCTTGGAAGGAAAGTTTAAGGGACTATTGAGCAGTATTTGGATTACATAGTTGGACATACTATAAGAAAATATAATATTTTTGGCCTAAGAGGCAGTATTTCTGTGTTGGTGACTTAACTAGTGTACCATTCTCATGCTTTACAAACGCCTTGACTGAGAGCTGAACAGCCAGGTTATAGGAAGTGAGTAGATCTATGCTCATAGGTGCAAGCAGTATCCCTCATGAACAATAACCTTCCCCTAGCTCCCAATTAAGCAGTTCTAGTGCCCCGAAGTCACGACTTTTTGAACCTATGGGTTAAGAAATGATAGAAGTGGGGAGGGGGGAAGAGAGGAACTCATTTTCTTCATCCTATGTCAGTGAATCAGCCATTTCCCTTGAGTAAGGGATATTACAGGGAGCAATTTCAGATTTTCGGTAGTTTTCTTGGGTCTTTATCAATCTGTTTGCTGAGAGAAAAGCACTTATTTTTTGTTTGCCTGTTCCATAAATGGGCAAATATAATAAAGGCATTCCTGTAGGGCCTAAGGGTGATAAAATGGAAGGGTGAGGGTTCGTCCCACCAGGTCTTCAAGCCCAAGTATTATTTCAAAACCAACTTTATTGAGAAAATCCACATCAGTGGTTCTTAGACAATTTCTAAGATTAATAAAGTTGTAGCAATCATCTCATTGAGTCTCAGTTGTTTGAAATTCTATTCAAGGGTTAAACCTACTGGGATAGAGAAGAGAGCTGGCAACATCTACAGAACCTCTAAGAGGAAAATAGAAATCCCTAAAACCAGAAGCATAAAGAAGTTGTTAAAAACACTTCTTTTATTTTCCCAAAGCTGTGACCCAAATTAATATCCACAGCTTTGTAAACACATATGTACTTTTCTGGAGTCTTAATCCACAATGCTGTGATCTTCATCATTATCATCTTCATTAGAAGCAGATGGTGGCACAGTGTTGCCTACATGTGTAGATGATGCTTAAATAATTCCTGAAGCAGCAGCTCAGGGGTTGGAGCAATAGCATAGTGGGTAGGGCGCTTGCCTTAAATGAGGCTGACCCAGGTTCAATTCCCAGCATCCCATATGGTCCCCTGAGCACTGCCAGCGGTGATTCCTGAGTGCAGAGCCAGGAGTAACCTCTGTGCATCGCCAGGTGTGACCCAAAAAGCAAAAAAAGAAAAAAAAAGGAAAAAAAAGAAGCAGCCCAGCAGTTCAATCAATTGTTTGAGGAGGTGTAGTCAAAGCTGGAGGTGGAGTGGTGTTTTAAATACATAATGGCACCAAAAAATTAATTAATGCTCTAAGGACTCTAAACGTTTCTGAAGATGAAAAGCACAGTGTTTTATTAGAATCTAGCATGGGGGCATTTTGGAACTATACTTTTATTTGCTTCTTTCAATTAGAAAAATATGTAAGGTTTATTATAAGTTAGGGAATATTTATAAGGCATACACATGCATGCACACATGCATACTTGACACACCTCTCCTGTTTCCCAGAACCCAGGCTACACTGCTGCTGGTAGGTGGGCAAACGTGCTTTCATTATGTGTGATCCAGCCAATGATCCTCCTGGAACTCGCCCTATGAGAGACTTTCTAGCACCTCTCAGAAGAGTTTCCAGATTTGACTTCTTTCATGTGATGCCAGAATCCAGGTTTGCATGCCAGCCAATCTTTGTTTTCTGCTTCTATTCTTTGGATGAAGCAAATCTCTGTGTCCCAGAACATTTGTTCCATTTTTGTTGCATCTCATGGACTAGGCGACCTTCAAGGCAGAAATCTTTTCTGAAGAGAGATAGAAAGAACTGGGTGCAGCCCTGGAGACATACTAAAAAAGATGCTTCTTCCAACCTCAGCATGTATATTTTCAATTACATTTCACCCTGATCACACTAGATGGTTTGAACTCTCTGAGCCACTTGTTTTAGCCTTTTTTTGTTGAGACAAATAATAATAATAATAATGAGAAGAGTCTACGTTTCTAATCACTTTTCTAAACAGGACTTAGATTAAAAATAAATTGAATCTTCCTTTTCCATCACCATTTTCCACCCTAACTACAGGCGAAATAATGAGAAGACATGGACAAGGAATGTGGCTCAGTGATAGAACGCATGCCTCATGTATGTAGGGGCTTGAATTAAAGCCTTGGTACCCCAGTCCTAAAAATAAATGAGCAGAAATATTTCTGTGAGTTATTTTTACAGCCCAAATATAAAAAGTAGCTATTGAAACAAGTCAATTGTTAAAAGTCTCCCTATAAGATATAGTAAAAATAAGATGCATTTCTAAAATTTGTTTAATCATATCCATTTTTTTTTCTTCTGTGCCTTTCTACTAGTTGTCTGGGTCTTTCAATATCTTTCTTTGGAATAGTTTTAAAAATGCTTTATGGTAAGCTGTAGCTATTACTGGAACACAGTAGTATTTCCTGGACAATGGAAAATACTTTATTTTTATAAGTGGTCATTTTCAAGTGCTTTCGTTTGATCTTTTCAGGAATCTAGAGGTGAAAACAAATCAGGGTGTTATTTTATTTAATGGAGAGACACCTGATGGCAGAGAGTATTTCATAGCTCCTTTGGCTAGATCTCTCACTTTTACACACATCAGCTCCTGAGTCCCGCTCAGGGTGGGTGATTATTGCTGTGACCCTGAGGTTACATAGGAAGTGAATGACAGGCCTGAGACTAGAGCCAAGTAGCCTCTTTTCAGGACCTTTGCTCTTGGCACGCATATCACTTTCCAAAAGGACTAAAACAGTTTCCATTTAGGTGACTAAAGTAACCTAAGATATCCTTGACTGCAGAGCTGTGAGTATAAAGAAAATTCTGTTTCACGTTTAAAACACTTTCAGCCGTGGGGCAGGCTCTACTTCCCAGCTCTGTCCAAGTGAATCAGTTTCTCATAGAGATGCCGGGAAGATGGAGGCAAAGAAGGGACAGCATGTTTTATCAGTTCTAAAGCATCATTTATAATGCACTTCACTTTCCTAGAGCATATTACTCATTAATTAAAAAAATATTTAACATCTTTCCTTCCACTTGCTTGGCCAGTGATGTTCCATCCTTTAAGATTCCTTTAACGTCAGTGTCATGGAGGGTTCTAGCCACATTTTCTTCCATGCTTCTTATGAATTCAGGTTTGATATTGAGGTATTTAATCTATTTTGATCTGATTTTTCTACCTGGTGTTAGAAAGAGGTCTGAGTTTTTTTTTTTTTTTGCATGTAGCTGTCCAGTTTTCCCAGCACCACTTTTTGAAGAGGTTTTCTTTGCTCCACTTCATATTTCTTATTCCTTTATCAAAGGTTAGTTGATCACATATCTGAGGGTCAGTGTCAGAATATTCAATGAAATTCCATTGATCTGTGGGTCTGTCTTTATTCCAATACCATGCTGTTTTGATTACTACTGCTGTGTAGTAGATTTTGAAGTTTGGGAAGGTGATGGCGTCTATCATCCTTTTCCCAAAGATTGCTTTAGCTATTTGTGGGGGTTTACTGTTCCATATGAATTTCAAGAGTAAAAATTTTATCTATTTCTTTGAAAATGTCATGGGCATCCCTATAGGGACTTAATTGAATCTGTATAATGCTTTGAGGCATATTGCCATTTTTACAATGCTAATCCTCCCCGTTCATGAGCAGGAGATGTGTTTCCATTCAATCATGCCCTGTTTTATTTCTTGGAGTAGTGTTTTGTAGTTTTATTTGTATAGGTTCTTCACCTCTTTAGTTAAGCTGATTCCCAGGTATTTGATAGTCTGAGGCACAATTATGAATGGGATTGCCTTTCTAATATATTTTTTCTCTTTTGTTATTTGTATGTAGAAAAGCCATGGACTATTGAGTATTGATTTTGTAACCTGCTACTTAAAAAAAAAAACAAATCCATTGTTTCCAGGAGCTTCCCATAGATTTGTTAAGATTTTCTGAGTAAAGCATATGTCATCTGCAAATAGTGAAAGCTTGACTTCTTTCTTTCCTATCTGGATGCCCTTGACACCTTTTTCTTTTCAAACTGCTATGGCAAATATTTCTAGTACTATATTGAATAGGAGTAATGAGGATGGGCAACCTTGTCCTTTTCCTGATCTTAGGAAGAGTGCCTTTATTTTTCCCATTGAGAATAATGCTTGCTGTGGGCTTGTGGTAGATGACTTTGACCATACCGAGGTAAGTTCCTTCAATGCCCATTTTGTTGAAGGTTTTCTTTTAATCAGAATGGGTGTTGGATCTTGTCAAATGCTTTCTCTGCTTCTATTGATATGATCATGTGGTTTTATCTTTTCTTTTATTTATATGGTGTATTATATTGATTGACCTGTGAATGTTAAACCATTCTTGCATCCCCAGATGAATACTACTTCATCATGGTGTATGATGTTTTTGATGAATTGCTAAATTCTGGCTGTTAGTATTTTGTTGATATTCTTTCCATCTCTGCTCATCAGGGATAATGGCCTATAATTTTTTTGTGTGTGGTTTCTGTATCTGCCTTAGGTTACCAGAGTGATATTTGTTTCATAGAAACTGGCAGTGTTTCTATTTCTTCAATTTCTTGGAAAAGTTCTTTCAGGTACTCTTGTTTCATGGTGTAAAGATTCTCAATGTGATATCTGATGAACCTATGGATTTCTGTAGTTTCTGCTGTGATATCCCCTTTGCATTCTTGATTCAGTTTATTAGGATTCTCTCTTTCTTTGTGTGTCTAGCTAGTGGTTTATCAATCTTATTCATTTTCTCAAAGAACCAACTCTTAATTTTGTTCATCTTTTGTATTGATTTTTGGGATTTCAGTTAGTATATTTCTGCTCTAAGTTTTATTATTTCCTTCCCCCTGCCTGGTTTGGCCTCCTTTTGTTGGTCATTTTCAAAGATATTAAGCTATGAGTTAAATTATTGATGTGGGCCCTTTTTTCCTTCCTGAGGAATGTTTGCAGAACTATAAACTTTCCTCTTAATACTGCCTTTGCTGTGTCCCCAAAGTTCTGATAGCTCATGTCCTCATTCTCAATTGTTTCCAGTAACCTTTTGATTTTCTATTTGATTTCCTCTCTAACCAACTGGTTGTTCAGTAGCAAGCTGTTTAATTTCCAGGTGTTTGATTTGATTCTATGTTTCTGTATGTGATTCACTTCTATTTTTAATGTATCATGGTTGAAAAGAATGTTGATATAATTTCTATCCATTTTAATTTTATGGAGGTATTTTTTGTGACCTAGTATGTGATCTATCTCATTGAATGAATGTTTCATGTGCACTGGAGAAGAGTATGTATCCAGTTTTATGGGGATGAAAAGTCTTACATATATATCAACAAACACCCTTCCTTCCATTTTTCCCTTAGATATAGTATTTCCTTGCTAAACTTCCATCTAGTTGATCTATCAAGAGGTGACAAAATGGTTTTGAAATCTACAACTACTATTGTGTTGCTATTAAAGTTTTCTTCGCCTATTAGTAGTTGTTTTAAGTATTTTGCTGGCCCCTCATTAGGTGCATACATTTAGGAGTGTGAGTTATTCCTGATGTACAGATCCCTTGATCATTAAGAAATGACCTTCACTCTCTCTTATAACCTTCTTCAGTCTGAAGTCTATGTGGGCTTATACTAGTATGGCCACGAGGCTTTTCTGAGGGGATTGTTTGCTTGGAGAATTGCTCTCCAGGTTTTGACTTTACGTCTGTATTTGCTTTGTTGTTCAGATGTGTTTCTTGCAGGCAGCAGAGTATCCATTAAATTAAGAAGCTTTGTACCTCAAAAGAAATGGTCACTAAGATACAAAGACAGCCCACTTATTGGGAAAAATTATTTACACAATACCTATATCATAAATGGTTAACATTCAAGTTATATAAGGCACTGGTTGAACTTTACAAGAAAAGATATCCAACCCCATAAAAAAATGGGTAACAAAATCTTTCTCAAAGAAGAAATGCAAATGACCAAAAGACACATGAAAAAATGCTCTACATCTCTAATCATTAGGAATATGCAAATCAAAACAATGAGATATTATCTTACACCACAGAGATTGGCACATATCCAAAAGAACAAGAGTGACCAGTGCTTGCGTGGATGTCGGGAGAAAGGGACTCTCCTTTACTGTTGGTGGGAATGCTGACTGGTCCAAACTTTCTGGAGAACAGCATAGGCATTCCTCAAAAAGATAGAAATTAAGCTTCCATATAACTCCATGATACCACATCTGGGAATATATCCCAGGGACCCAAAACACACTTCAGAAATGCCTCTTCACTTCTGTGTTTATCACAACACTATTCACAATAGCCAGAAACTGGAAGCAACCCGGGGGCCTGACAACAATGACTGGTTATAGGAACTTTGGTACATCTGCACAACGGAATACTATGAAGCTGTTAGAAAAAATAAAATTATGAATTTACTAATAAATGGATGGATATGGAAAGTATCATGCTGAGTGAAATGAGTCAGATGGAGAAGCATAAGCGTAAAATGATTGGACTCATTTATGGGACTAATATTCAAGGACAGTAGAAACGAGGACCAGGAGGACTTGTCCCTGTCCCAGTTGGAAGCCTGCCTCAAGTGCTCTGGGAGATGATGATAGTTGGGATAAAGAAGTGGTCCCACTGTGACAAAGATACTTGAATCAGTTCCATAAATGATCACTCTGGATAAGAACTGCATACTGAAAAATAGGTAAAGGAACAAACATGAAACAATAGCTAAGCCAAACAGTACAAAACAAGTAGTAGCAGCTATATTGGTTCCAAATGGGGGAAGAGATATGAGAGAGAGAGAGAGAGAGAGAGAGAGAGAAAATATACACTGGTGGAGGAATGGGTGTTGGAACACTGTATGTCTAAAACTCAACCATGAAACACTTTGTAACTCTGTATCTCATGGTGATTCAATAAATAATAATAATAATAATAATAATAATAATAAATTATTCAACAATTAAATACTTGTTCTGTATAAAAGACTGTTCTAGTTCAGGAGATGCAACAGCAAAAAACAAACAAACAAACAAACAAAAAAACAAAGACAAAAACAAAAAACTAGCCAAACAGTTCTGCCTTCTAAAAATCCTAAAAATAATTGTAACTCAAATTCTAAAAATAATTGCTTGATTTTTTAAAACTATGCTAATATTTCCATTTGAAGTCTTCCCTTTGCTCCACTTATCTGAAATCCACCACTTTAACTGATAATTTGGGTGACAGAACAAGCATTTATTTGACACCTATAATATGTCAGGTACTATGCCACTATTTTTACATTTAATCCTCAGAACCACTCATGTACCAGACTGGCAGTATAGTTTTCACTCTACGTAACGAGGAGATAGTAGACCCATGCTTTTAAGAGATCTGTTTAACTCCTATTGTGGATTCTTCACCAGGATACACAATAGCTTAACTATTCTCTGCCTTGATTGCAAGTATGAATGCAAAGTTGAAACTGAAATTGATTTCCCAATGTATCAAAGTGAAGAATCAGTTAACTTTCAAATTAGAAGGGATGAAGGATTCATTTTTTATGTTCCATTGTGAAGTGGCAAGTTAGTATTATAAACTCCAGATCACATGATATGTATGCCATCCCTTTGATAGCTTATCATGTGTATCTCTTGTTACTTTTGAAACTATGCAAGAAAACAGTATCAGAAAATTTTTTACTTTGTGGTTGAACAAGAGTACACGGTTTATCATATTGAAGAAGTTAAAATTATTGAACATAGATTTAAATTTTTTTGTTTGGGGGCCATACCCAACAATACTCAGGGCCTGTTCCTGACTCTGCACTCAGGGATCACTGCTGGAAGAGCTCAGGAAGCCATTAATGGTGCCAAGGATTGAACACGGCTTGGCCACGTGCATGGGAAGCACTTTATCATCTGTGCTCTCTCTGGACTCTGTCATTATATTTTAATTATTTTTCATTTTACCTGTGCTTGTAATATAAGGAAGCATACATTAAAAATATTAATTTACACAGAGTATTGCAATAGCTATATATGGGGGTGTTTACAGCTTTTCCTGATCCAGGCCTTTGAAGATTAGTATCCCCTGACTCATGTTGTTGATTATAACTTGTAGATGTTTACCTGTTTTAATACTCCTCTTTTCCTCTCTTTCCCCCTTCTGTCTCTCATTTATTATAACCTTTCTGTGTAACCCTATTTTTGTTGGAAGTTGAAAATGGTCAAGTCCTCATGATTCTAATCTGGACTTCAGTGTAGCTTTGGAAACAGAGATTGGCTATAGATGATTAAAAAGGAAGATAAGATCACCATTGATGGCTCGCCAGTATAATGTGGGGACGTGTCGGGTGATAATAATAACTATGTTCTTGAGATCATTGCCTGGCAGGCAATCCTGCTCAGAAGTTTACATATATTATCTCATTTAAATTTCCCTGAAGTCCCATCCTAGGGGCCATTGAAACCGGGAGAGTTAAATAAATTGCTTGTGGTGGCATTCCTTGTAGTAATTCCGTCAGGATTGGAGTTCAGGTAATTTTGGTTCTTTGTCACCATGTGAAAATGTGATGAGGATTCAGAAGTGGGTGAAATTGAAGATCTGGTGCAGTCTCTGTGCGAGCGACGGAAATTCCTATTAGCACATCAATTCCACTTAGTATCTCTCAAACACTTCAGGTGTAGCTTCCCAGTTTCGGCCGTGTACTACCTTCATCATATTGAGATTAGCTAACTCACATAGCATTACTAATTATAATTAGTTCTCTAATCAAACAGCTGTAATTGTCCTGTTTCTCTCTCTATTGCATGTTTTAGCACCGTTCAAATTTGTGCAAGTCTTATTATGGTCCTCTCTTTTCTTATAGTTGCAGCCAAAGAATGCCGAGGTTTGATTTCAAAGTTTTCTTTGTTTCTTGAATTCTGTCTCAAATTCTTGGATGGAAACAAAACAGATCACTGAAGGTAATGATTCACCATAGTCTCAATCAGATAAAAATTATAGTTGTGAACAAAATGCACAGTTATTTAGGGCAAAGGAGGTCATTATGTACCTTAGCATTTATTATGAAGGCTTTTATTATGAAGAGAGTAAGAAACAATGATTCATTTGACCTTATCGTATACCATCCTATGTTTATGATTCTAGTTACTCTTTGCTGCTCTTTTGCTATAGTCAGCAAAAAGTCCCTGCTCTACACTGGTATATTGTTAGGCAAACGAAAGGTACCTTGCCAAAGAAAAATTAACAACCCTATGCTCAGTCGGAAGTTACCCTGAGCCAGTACACGAGCTTGACAGCTAGAAAACAGATCAATTGCAGCACAAATTTGCCAATAAGTTCATCCCATTTTGGAATCACACAAGTGACACCTTGATACAAAGTGGTATCACATGTGCTTGTCACTAGAGAGGAAATAATAAGAAGGAAGGCAAGCATTTTGCATAGTTTCTTACTTGTCAGCTACATAAAGAAGAAATCAACTCAGGAAAGTTATGAACACATGGCTATTAGGAATAGGAGTCTTATTTTTGAGAATGCACTCGAGCACTTAAATGGAATCTTCAGGCTATTCCCAGAGATGCACAGTTCAGCCTTGTGGGCCTGACATGTCAGTTTAGCCCATTGGTGCAGGCCCCCAGAGTCACCCAGTTTGTGCTCAGGAGCCACAGTCTATTATATTGGGGCAGGGGTGGGGGACAATTGAATGAGGGCCTTGAATATGGCATATACTTCCTGCCTAAGACAACTCCCTGGAAAATTTTAAAATAAATTTCAATTTTAAATATTCAGTTCCATTGACAAATAGTATCTTCAAGATTAAATACATGCTATGGAACTAGCTTAACATGTCATCAATACATTATTGACGAACATATTGCAATTTAAGACACAAGTCAAAAATAGGTATTTTAGGAAGTGGTTTAGCTCACTAGGACTATAACATATCAAGTACAAATTTTGAGAGTCTGATTTTACTTAGTATTCGTAGTTACTGTTTATTTTAATTCTTCAAGTTATAAATATAATCCCTAATGAAAAACTGATAGTATTCATATGTCAAAATGTCGATTTAGTTTTTATCTGAGAAAAATTATAACCAGTATAAAAGCTAAACTTTGTGGCCAATATAAAAATAAATTATTTTAAAAAATAAGTTATTTAAAGAAAGAAACAGAGCCAGGTTTCAGGCTGAGCCTGATTAATTTGACAGTTTTACTCTTTTTTTGCTTATAAATTAACATCTTACATCTGCTATAAAAGAATTTTTCATATTTGGCTGGCATAAACAGGATTTATGAACAAAAGTAGCAAACACAATCTTCTCTGTTCCTAGTTATCACATCTCTTTGTACAATCTCTTCTACTGAGAGATTTTTTTTTCAGTTACATGGATTCAAATTCTGCCTAATGTTCTAGATGTTAATCTATTGTTGTTCTCTCTGTAAAGTTTTTATTTGATTCAGTTTAGTATTACAACAATCTTCCTCTTCCATATCATCAATGCACATCCTTGTGGCATTGTTATGGATCTGATCTTGTTCAAAGATGCCTTATAACTACACAAATAAACTATTAGTTTTGATGCTGACATTGTATATAATTTTTAAGCACTTTTACCTGGAACATTTTAGGAATTCACTTTTGTTGACTAGATGAGCAAATGATTGACTTATTGAATGGACTATGCGATGTTTATTTGTATAATAAAGGTCATTTTAAATTAAACATATGAAAACTAGCTGTACTGCTTGCTGAGAACAATGACAACATTTGATTATGATATGTAAAAAAATCTGAAAGATTGCATGGTATATGGTATGGATTGAGTTGTATGTTTTTCTCCATTGCTCTCTTGAACTCAAATGTTGAAATATATACCACTATGTGCCTTGATTTGTAAGTAGGATTACTGCAGATATAATCAGTTAGCTGTCTTTACCAGGGTCCCTTGGAGGGGGTGAGTCTCCCTCCCTACCCCGAGCAGAGCCCCGGCAGCCAAAGACCTTCAGAACCCAGCCATTACCATGCTCAAGGCCATTCTCCTCATGCTCGGACAAGCCTCAAGCATGAAGGAACCGGCAGAGGTATACAGGTTTGTGGGACCCAAGGCAATACAGGTGTGTGGGACCTAAGATCTCAGGGCTGAGATCTCCAAGCCTGCTCAGATCGGGACTGGGCCTCCACCACCCAGATCCCCCATTTTCCAGTAGCTAGGCAGCCTCACCCACAAACTGCCCCCGGTGCTGTGTAATCCAATCAACAGCCAAGATCTAGAGGTTGCTAAAATCTCAGGGCTAGGACGAATGGAGACATTACTGGCACTCGCTTGAGCAAATTGATGAACAATGGGATGACAGTGATACAATGATAATCAGTTAGAAGGAGAAAGAGAGAGAGAGACAGAGAGACATACTAAAACAATCAAAACTGAGGATTTCTCATCTTAAATCATGAAAGCTAAAAGGAAGTGTCACCTTCCTTCAAGCACTAAAGAGAACCATCTTTTTTGGTTTATATATATGAAAATGTAGTGACTACAAAGGGTTTCTTTTAATGCATGTTTGATGTATTCTTTACAACTAAAGTTAAAGTAAAAGGCCCATGTCTTAGTTTTAATGAGTTATGCCCCCCAAAATTTATACCTTCTGTTCATTCCAAAGGAAGGGATTCAAACAATTTTTAGTCTAATCTTGTTGCTATAATCCAGTCTCCACACTTTGTCTCTTATGTCCTTAAAGTTCTTATCTGAAATCTACTCAGTTTTATCTTTATTTTATCCTGTTAGGGAAGGCCTCAGTCTTCTAAATTCTGATACCCTATTTGCTGACAACTTATCAACTCGGTCTTTCCCCTACTTTCACCAACACCAGTCTTTCCCCTACTTTCTTTTTCATTTTCTAACCTATTAACTATCTTGTATTTTCTGCTTCTATCAGGGTCAAAGGGTCTCTAGTGTTTTCTAGAGTCACTCAACTTACTTCCTCCTTGCTCATGCCAGCATGAAAACTGGGATGGCTAACAAGCCATTCTTGCCAAAGTCATCTTGGTATCAAAGTTACATGTGTTTTTGATGCCTTTTATCATTTTAATATTTGGCAGAGAAAGTCATTTCCTTTATTTAAAAAATTTTGGTTCCTTTATCTAGAGTTTATATTCTTTTTTTATTTTTCCTTTGACTCCTTTTCAGACTCTTCTTTGTGTATTTGCTTACTTTTTATTTATGTAGTTTTATCATCTGGATATTTTGTCCTTCATATTCAGCATATTTTTAATAGTCATATATTTTCTTGACTAAGTTTGTTTTTATTTTTGGCTGATGATACTTTCAGCAATTGATTTATAATGCCACTCTTTTCTTAACTCTGATTTATATATTTTATATTTATCTAACTGCTTATTAAAATATTACTTATTGTCTCATAAGTATGATAATCTAACATATCTAAAGTGGAATTTCTTA
This sequence comes from Sorex araneus, assembly GCF_027595985.1. Classification (NCBI taxonomy): domain Eukaryota; kingdom Metazoa; phylum Chordata; class Mammalia; order Eulipotyphla; family Soricidae; genus Sorex; species Sorex araneus. The sequence continues at coordinate 349,556,930 of NC_073313.1, read as the reverse complement.
ATATCTCTCTTACCTACCCTGTCTCCTGTTTTCTGAGTCATAGAGTGACATCAACATTTACCTACCTGTCACAGACATGGATGTGAGCATCATTCTGAATTCATCCATAGGATCAGATTTATAAGTCCATACTTCTCTGCCATTTGGCTGCTTTGTTGCATTTCTATAGTCACCCCCACTGTCCTTTTCAATTTTGTGACTGTAATCTTTTCTTAGGGAACTGAAAAAGATTTCAGAGAGGTTCCTCTAATTGCAGAATATTTCTTATGTAGATTAGGCTACATTCTGCAGGGACTGCTCTTTGTTTGTTGTTCCAAAACATAACTTTAATGTAAGGTTGTAACTGGCATTTTCTAAAGTTAGGGTGGGTTATATTATGTTCTATATTACAATAACTTGGAACTGTGCTCGTGACTGTCTTAAAAGTCATTTCACCTACTTCTCTGCCACTTCCTTTACTAGAAAAGGAAGTGTCTTCAGACTTCTCTACTGATTTCCTACATCTCTAACACCTTTTTTTGCCGGAATACTCTTCTCACTTATAGGAGCTTCTATTATACTCTAATTGCTCTTGTCTGCACCCTTGCTGGAGCTGTCCATGAAAATTGGAAAGTCCACTTATTATACAGACAATTTAGTCCTCTTGCTTATCTTCCTTTCCCATATCCAGCTATAACCATTCTTCCACGCAGTTCTCAAGCAATAGTGCCATGATGATGGTTGTCTAAATAAAAAGTCTACCACTACAGAGCTGGGGGTTAGCTCAACAGGCAGAAATGCATGTTTTGCATGCAGAAGCCCTAGTTTCAGACCCCAGCACCACACTATCCTGAGTATAAGAATTACCTCCATAAAAATGCACCACCGTGCGTGGCCCCGAAGCAAACAAAATTAAGTTTTGAGAAGTATCATATTTTATATCCTCAGACTGAAGAAGAGTAACTGTAGCAGATATCTTGTCTACCAGATATTACAAATTTTAGGTTTTGCTGCACATAGATATATTGCTTTTCACTATTTGACCCAGCTTCTGTGAGTGGTATTAGAGTTTATATTTTCAAGACACTCTTTGTCTTTGAATATTTTCTCTCTGCTTCTTGAAACACCTCGCTACCTGGTAATATCTTTATATCTTTGCAAATCTATGTTGCATGAAAACTATCACATTTACCTACAATAGGGTTCATTTATATCCTATTATACTCTGCCTCATTTGATTTAATTGTTCCTGAAATATTCTAAACTTTTCTATAAACTTAGATCTTCATGTCATTTCTTTCATAGAACAAAGTAATTTCTTTACAAACTTGAAGATAAAAGAAAGTCAACTTCATTTTTCCTTCTTTTTGATGGGTTATTTAAAAATACATTTAGTTAACATTTATAAAACATTGTAATATCATAATAATCACATAATTTTTAACAAAGGATTTTGGAATTACTTATGACTTCAAACAATTTTTATCAAATGGAGATAATTTAAAACTTTCTAGATAACAAAAGTATTTTATATTACTAGCTCATGTGAATCTTATAGTTACCTGAAACAATAGGTGACTATACCTACTTTGTCTTCATTTTATAGAGCACATAGGAGCCCCATAAACTAGGGATTATGGGACTTTAACAGAAAGCACACATTTATTTTTTTTCTTTTCAATTATTTTTTAAAATTTTTTTATTGAGTCACCATGTGGAAAGTTGCAAAGTTTTCAGGTTTAAGTCTCAGTTATACAATGCTCGAACACCCATCCCTTCACCAGTGCACATATTCCACCACCAAGAATCACAGTATAGCTCCACCCCATCCCTCCACATCCCTAGCCCCCCACACCCCTAGCCCTCCCTTGCCTGTGTAACTGAAAAAAAAAACAGATTCAAAAACTGTGTAATTGAAAGTAAAGTGAAAGTAAAATTTCACTTTACTTTCACTTTGATTGCATTAAATATTTCAACAAAACTCACTATTATTGTTTGGAGAGTCTCTCCCCTAAAGTCAGACCTGCTGAAAAGGAAGCATTTGACAATTTGTTTTCCATTGCTGAGAATGAAGAGGTATGAGGTCCAGTGACTGCCCCTAGTGGCCTCACGGTTTTGGGTTTCTGTATTTTAGTATTTTAGTAACTAGGTCCAGAGAAATATCTGCCAGGAATTGCATCACTGCAAACTTGCACTTCTCAATTATATTATATTTCACATATGAGTGCAATCTTTCTATGTCTGTCTCTTTCTTTCTGACTCATTTCACTCAACATGATACTTTCCATGTTGATCCATTCATATGCAAATTTCATGACTTCGTGTTTTCTGACAGCTACATAGTATTCCATTGTGTATATGTACCAGAGTTTCTTTAACCAGTCATCTGTTTGGGGGCACTCTGGTTTTTTCCAGATTCTGGCTATTGTAAACAGTGCTGCAATGAACATAGAAATGCAGATGCCATCTCTACTATACCTTTTTGCCTCTCCAGGATATATTCCCAAGAGTGGTATTGCTGGGTCAAATGGAAGTTCAATTTCTAATTTTTTGAGAATTGTCCATATTGTTTTCCAAAAGGGCTGAACGAGTCGGCATTCCCACCAGCAGTGAAGAAGAGTCATATAATCATATCAATAGATGCAGAGAAAGAATTTGACAAGATCCAGCACCTGTTTATGATGAAAACTCTGGCCAAAATGGGTATAGAAGGGACCTTCCTCAATATAGTCAAAGCCATCTACCACAAGCCTATGGCAAGCATCATCCTCAATGAGGAAAAATTAAGACCCTTCCCACTGAGAACAGGGACAAGACAAGGCTACCCACTCTCTCCTCTTCTGTTCAATATAGTACTGGAAGTTCTTGCAATAGCGATTAGGCAAGAAAAAGATATTAAGGGCATTCAGGTAGGAAAGGAAGAAATCAAGCTCTCACTATTCGCTGATGATATGATATTATATTTAGAAAACCCTAAAACCTCTACCAAGAAACTCCTAGAAACAATAGATTCATATAGTAAAGTTGCAGGCTATAAAATCAATACCCAAAAGTTCATGGCTTTCTTATATGCAAATAGTGAGAGAGAAGAAAGCAACATGATAAAAGCAATCCCGTTCGCAATTGTGCCTCAAAAAATCAAATACCTCGGAATCAGCTTAACTAAGGAGGTAAAGGACTTGTATAATGAAAACTACAAAACGCTACTTCAGGAAATAAAAGAAGACACGAGGCTGCTCATGGATTGGAAGAATTAATATTGTCAAAATGGCAATTCTCCCCAAAGCATTGTACAAATTCAATGCGATCCCTATAGGGATACCCTTGTCATTCTTTAAAGAAATGGAGCAGGTGCTCCTGAAATTCATATGGAACAATAAGCCCCCACGAATAGCTAAAGCAATTCTTGGGAAAAAGAAAATGGGAGGAATCAACTTCCAACTCTACTACAAAGTGGTAGTCATTAAAACAGCTTGGTACTGGAACAAAGGCAGAGCAGCAGACCAATGGAACAGGGTTGAATACTCTGACACATCCCCCCAAATATATGACCATCTAATCTTTGATAAGGGAGCAAGAAATGTGAAGTGGAGCAAGGAAAGCATGTTTAACAAATTGTGCTGGCAAAACTGGACAGCTACATGCAAAAAAATGGGCTTAGACCCCCACCTATCACCATGTACAAAAGTCAGATCAAAATGGATTAAAGACCTCAATATCAGACCACAAACCATAAGGTACATTGAAGACAAGGTCGGAAAATCCCTCCCCAACATTGAAGATACTGGTATCCTCAAAGCTGACATGCCACTGGCCAAGCAAGTGAAAACAGAGATAAATAAATGGGACTATCTCAAACTAAGAAGCTTCTGCACCTCAAGAGAAACAGTGACCAAAGTACAAAGACAATCTACAGAATGGGAAAGGATATTTACACAGTACCCATCTGATAAAGGGTTGATATCAAGGATATATAATGCACTGGTTGAACTCCACAAGAAGAAAACTGCCAACCCGATCAAAAAATGGGGTGATGAAATGAACAGAAATTGTCCCAAAGAAGAAATCCGAATGGCTGAGAGCCATATGAGAAAATGTTCAACATCACTAATCATCAGGGAGATGCAGATCAAAAAAACAATGAGATATCATCTCACACCAGAAAGACTGGCCCACATCCCAAAAACCAAAAACAACCGGTGTTGGAGTGGATGTGGGCAGAAAGCACACACTTAAAATTATCTTTGACTTTATAGGAATAGAAAAGGTTTCACAGTATGATTATCTATTTTTGCACACAAATCTATTCGGTCTTAAAACTAAAATAAACAAACTTCTAAGAATATAATTCTCCTATAAGTACACATTACTTTTTAATTTGTGGGCTTTAACCAGCTGTGCTGATGGATATGACTCTGTGCTTAAAAGTCACTCCAATCTGGGCTTGGGGAACCATATGGGGTGGCAGGGATCAAACCTGGATCAGCTGCATGCAAAGCAAGTGTCCTACTTGCTATACTATTTCTCTAGCCTCCAAAACACATTTTTTAAAAGAGAGAATTTGGGGGCAAGATAGCAGATATTTTTACTAGAACTGTATGAAGGTTCTTAAATTTCCTTTGCCATCATGTTAATCATTTGTCTAGAATGGTGGAAATCTGAATCGACCTTCAGATTTAAAGCTAAGGTTATCAACCCTGAATTAAGAGCATTCAGTCATATGATACATTTTAAAGGCTATAAAATTTAAAATATGGGCTAATGGCATCTTAAGTGATAAGGTTGCAAAAAATTTGGGGCTGAATTGGTCTTTTCATACTGGATAGCAGTATAAAATTTCAAAAGCTTTGATATATATATACGTACATATATATACTTAAATTATATATACGCATATATGTATGTGTGTATATGTGTGGTATATATGCATATATGTGTGTATGTATGTGGTATATATGTGTGTATATGTGTGGTCAGCACTGTGCAAGCACCCTTCCTACTGTACTATCACTCCAGCCCCTCTATTTTTATAGATGGGCCCATTCAGAATTTCCCAGTGATAATACTATATTTGGATTTGATACATGAACATTTTTTCACTCTTCATTCATGAAAATTATACATTTGCCATGCAAAATTTAAAGAATTATTTTTTTCTGATATTTAGACCTGTCTTCTTGCATTTCATTTTTTGTCTTTATTTAGAAAAATAAAAGTTGGCATCTCTATCTGAGCTTACCCACTTTATTTATGTGTTAGTAGATATACTAGTCTAAGATATCAAGTTATTTGAGACTAATGGGTATTGGCTACAACTGATGACTCCTGACATTATGATAAAGCGAGGATAAGAGATGTTAAGTGACTTGCTCTAGGTCATGGCTGGAGTTCAGGTTCCCAGACACTCAGACCAGGCCTATTCCAGTTTGCTTTGCTGTCTCCAAAACATAAGACAGAGACTTCTTTCCTTCACAATCAAATCTAAGAATGGGAAGCTGATATGTCCATTAGAATTCCGCTCACTCATTTACAAGACATTAAAAATTGAAACTATGTCTCCTTTGTCATGTAACTTTCCTTTTATTAATTATCTAATCATAACAGTCAATTGATTAATAACCCTTATTACATCTATTTCCAGCTTAGTGATAAAGTCTACATGGTTACTATAGTGTATATGAAAGAAATAAAGGACATTTTATTAAAGAGTACTAGAGCATTTAAATTGATAAAGCAACCCAGTCTCAACAGGAGTATTATGAGGAATTAATGGACTATGGCAGGGGATCAGTGGTGAAAAGGCTTCCAAAGGAAATTTGAAATAGTTTCACTCTTTTGCGTTGAATCTGTACAACATAATGTCTTAAATACAAATTTCATTCTACGATGACAGAAAAGCTGTTGAACAGCTGGAGTCCAGAAAGGAAAATAGAAAATGGTCTTGCCCAGGGTGAAATTCCAAATCATGCCATCAAAACAAATACCTGACTTTTTAAATTTATGTTATTTATCTTGAAACAGAGATTTCAAGATAAAGGAGTAAATATTTTTTAAAATAAGATCAATAATTTTCATTTTGTTTGTTCAGATATGTGAAAAGGTCAGTAACTGAATTCTTGATATGCTGTGTTCCCAGGAGACAGGGACACTGCAGTTATGTTTTAGCCTGGCAATTACCGCTAGTTTGCAAGATCAGGCTCGTTTTGTAATGCAAAACAATATGGTAAGAGTACAACAAAAATTGGGGTGCAACAGCTGCTGGAGCTGGCAAAATTAACTGGACCTGAAAGGGCATTAACTTAACTTTTTTTAGCCTATACCACATGTTTTCAGTATCTCCAGAAATATCAGTTTGGAGGTTGGTATTCTTTTCTGTGATACCTGCAATTTCTGCAGGGGGTGCATACTGCCACAAAAATTAAGCAAGAAGCAAGTAGAAATTGTCCCTGAAATTTGTCTGTTGCTTCAAGATTTTACAAAACATATTCAATCTATATCCACAATCATCCCTGTGAAAACATATGCAGTGCAGGAGGAAGCAATAGAGGTTGAGGAACATCAGTAGGTGCTTGTCAGGTAGTAAGTGGCTTAAGTGCAATGGAGATTTATGTTTCTGAATCTTAACTCTAACATTTTTGCCATACTATACTTCCAACTAAATGGACCATTAAAAATTATTACTTTGTGTTCTAGAAAATATTTCCATCTCAAGTTTGCACTACAAGCATAGTTGCCTCATTTGGAAGATGGTTATTGCTTTCTCTTTTATCCTGCATGACCAGATACTCAGATACATTCAGTCGTAGAGTAGGAATTTCTAGATTAGGGAATGAAGTTAAGAGACTGCCCAAAACACAACCTTATTTAGGGTCCCATTATGTATCAGTCATATATGTAATCTTCTAGATAAGTGTTCTCTCCATCATAGTCTGTTCTTCTCAAAGCTTCTTACCATTCAAAAGATCGTAGCTACAATAGATTGTTGTATTGTTACATCAGAGGAATAACTTTCAGAGAACTGAAAAAAAAGCCACAGAATGTAAATAGATAAGTGTTTATAAAAATTCAGAATCTAAGGCAATATGGAGATATTTATCTTGCCATAATGAATAAATCAGGTGACTCCCCCAAGTTCTCCAAGGCTCAATTCCAGTCGTGATAGAATAGCTCAGGTATTGATGTTTTGCCCTCCCTCTTTGATCTGACATTAACAAACTCAGGACATTTCTTAAGTTTGATTTCTTCCTGAAATTTCCTGTTAATGTTTGGTTTCTATAAACCTGGGGATCTCTTAGTTTCTATACACCTGGGGATCTCTCTTACTCTTAAAAGTACCTGATGATGTTATGACTTTAATATCTGACTTGTTTTTATGTTCTAGTCCTTTTTTTAAGCGTGAATAAAATTTACCATTTACTTCCATAAATAGTTAAGACTTTTCTTCTTTCTTCTGACTTATGATTATCCTGGATTCCAGAGAAATGTATGTATGATATATATAAAAGTATTTTGAGAAGGACAAATACTCCATCCATGATTATTTATTTATTCATTTATTTAATTGAGTCACCATGTGGAAAGTTACAAAGCATTCAGGTTTAAGTCTCAGTTATACAATGGTCGAACACCCATCCTTTCACCAGTGCATATATTCCACCACCAAGAACCCCAGTATACCTCACCTCCCACCCCACCCCCCCACCTGTGTAGCTGATAATTTTCACTTTACTTTCTCTTTACTTTAATTACATTCAGCATTCAGTATTTCCACAAAAAACCTCATTATTATTGTTTGGAGTTCCCCCCCCCAAAAAAAAAATCAGACCTGCTGAAAAGGAAGCATTTGATAATTTGTTTTCCATTGCTGAGAATGAACAGATATGAGTTCTATTGCCGCCGTGCGGTTTTGGATTTTTGTATTTTAGTAACTAAGTCCAGGGAAATTTCTGCCAGAAATTGCATCATTGCAAGCTCGTACCTCTCTTTATTTTTTTTTTATAGTTTATTTTTAATTAGTGAGTCAACGTGAGGGTACAGTTACAGATTTATACATTTTTGTGCTCATGTTTCTCCCTTACAGGGTTTGATAACCCATCCCTTCACCAGTGCCCATTCTCCACCACCAGTAAACCCAACATCCCACCCCCCCCTTCCCAGTCCCGTCTCCCCCCACCCCACCCTGCCACTATGGCAGGGAATTCCCTTTTGTTCTCTCTCTCTGGTTAGGTGTTGTGGTTTGCAATAAAGGTGTTGAGTGGCCATTGCGTTCAGTCTCTAGTCTATATTTGGCCCGCATCATCTTTCCCCCACATGACCAACAACCACATTTTACTTGCTGTTCCCTTCTCTGAGTTGCCCAGAATGAGAGAACAGCCTCCAAGCCATGGTGACAACCTCCTGGTACTTATTTCTACTATTCTTGGGTGTTCGTCTTATAGTCTATTATTCTATATTCCACAGATGAGTGCAATCTTTCTATGTCTGTCTCTCTCTTTCTGACTCATTTCACTTAGCATGATACTTTCCATGTAGATCCACTTATATGCAAACGTCATGACCTCATTTTTTCTAACAGCTGCATAGTATTCCATTGTATATATGTACCAGAGTTTCTTCAACCAGTCATCTGTTCTAGGGCACTCGGGTTTTTTCCAGATTCTGGCTATTGTAAACAGTGCTGCGGTGAACATATAAGTGCATATGTCACTTCGACTATACTTTTTGGCTTTTCTGGGATATATTCCCAGCAGTGGTATTGCTGGGTCAAATGGGAGCTCAACCTCAAGTTTTTTGAGAGTCGTCCATACTGTTTTCCAAAAGGGCTGAACTAGCCGGCATTCCCACCAGCAGTGTAGAAGGGTCCCTTTCTCCCCACATCCTCTCCAACAGCGGTTGCTTTTGTTCTTTTGGATGTGTGCTAGCCTCTGTGGTGTGAGGTGGTATCTCATGGTTGTTTTGATCTGCATCTCTCTGACGATTAGTGATGTAGAGCACTTTTTCATGTGTCTTTTGGCCATTCGTATCTCTTCCTTGGTAAAGTTTCTGTTCATTTCTTCGCCCCATTTTTTGATGGGGTTGGATGTTTTCTTCTTGTAGAGTTCAACCAGTGCTTTATATACCCTTGATATCAACCCCTTATCTGATGGGTATTGTGTAAATATCCTTTCCCATTCTGTAGATAGTCTTTGTATTCTGGTCGCTGTTTCTTTTGCGGTGCAGAAGCTTTTTAGTTTAATGTAGTCCCATTTGTTGATCTCTGTTTTTACTAGATTGCTTAGTTCCGTGTCATCTTTGAAGATACCTTTATCTTCAATATCCTGGAGGGTTTTGCCTACCTTGTCTTCAATGTACCTTATGGTTTGTGGTCTGATGTTGAGGTCTTTAATCCATTTAGATCTGACTTTTGTGCATGGTGACAGATCGAGTTCTAAGCCCATTTTTTTGCATGTGGTTGTCCAGTTGTGCCAGCACCATTTGTTAAAGAGACTTTCCTTGCTCCACTTCACATCTCTTGCACCTTTATCAAAGATTAGATGATCATACATTTGAGGTTGTGTGTGGGGATATTCCACCCTGTTCCATTGGTCTGCAGTTCTGCTTTTGTTCCAGTACCATGCTGTTTTAATTGTTACCGCTTTGTAGTAGAGTTTAAGGTTGGGAAGGGTGATGCCTCCCATCATCTTTTTCCCAAGAATTGTTTTAGCTATCCGTGGGCGTTTATTGTTCCATATAAATTTCAGGATTGCTTGCTCCGCTTCTTTGAAGAATGCCATGGGTATCCCCATAGGGATCGCGTTAAATCTGTATAATGCTTTGGGGAGTATTGCCATTTTGACAATGTTTATTCTCCCTATCCATGAGCAGGGGATATTTTTCCATTTCCTCATGTCCTCTTTTATTTCATGAAGTAGCGTTTTATAGTTTTCTTTGTAGAGGTCCTTTACTTCTTTAGTTAAGCTGATTCCAAGGTATTTGATTTTCTGGGGCACAATTGTGAATGGGATTGCTTTTTTCATGTCCCTTTCCTCTGTCTCATTGTTTGCATATAGGAAGGCCATGGATTTTTGGGTATTGATTTTATAGCCTGCGACTTTACTGTATAGGTCAATTGTTTCTAAGAGTTTCTTACTAGAGCTTTTAGGTTTCTCTAGGTATAGTATCATATCGTCTGCGAATAGTGAGAGCTTGATTTCTTCCTTTCCAATCTGAATCCCCTTAATATCTTTTTCTTGCCTGATGGCTATTGCTAATACTTCCAGTACTATATTAAAGAGAAGTGGTGAGAGTGGACATCCTTGTCTTGTCCCCGATCTCAGAGGAAAAGCCCTTAGTTTTTCTCCATTGATGATAATGCTCGCCATAGGTTCATGGTAGATGGCTTTGACTATCTTGAGAAAAGTTCCTCCAAAACCCATTTTGGTGAGAGTTTTTATCATGAATGGGTGTTGGATCTTGTCAAATGCTTTTTCTGCATCTATGGATATGATCATATGGTTTTTATCTTTACTTTTGTTGATGTGATGGATTATGTTGATTGATTTCCGAATGTTAAACCAACCTTGCATCCCTGGGATGAATCCCACTTGGTCATGGTGTATGATCTTTTTGATGAGTTGTTGGATTCTATTTGCTAGTATTTTGTTGAGAATCTTCGCATCGGTATTCATCAAGGATATTGGTCTATAGTTTTCTTTGTTAGTGGTGTCTTTGTTTGCTTTTGGTATTAGGGAGATATGTGCCTCATAGAAACTGTTCGGAAGGGTTCCTGTCTTTTCGATTTCCTGGAAAAGCTTAAGGAGAACTGGCAACAAGTCTTCTTTGAATGTTTGGAAGAATTCGCCAGTGAATCCGTCTGGACCTGGGCTTTTGTTTTTGGGGAGACTTTTGATTACCGTTTCGATTTCCTTGATATTTATGGGCCTATTCAGGTATTTCACGTCTTCTTGGCTCAGTCTTGGGAGGTTGTAGGAGTCAAGGAATTCATCCATTTCTTTTAGGTTCTCTTGTTTTGTGGCATACAGACTTTCAAAGTAGTCTCTGATGGTCCTTTGAATCTCCTTGGTTTCTGTTGTGATGTCCCCCTTTTCATTTCTGATTCGGTTTATTAGGGTTTTCTCTCTTTCTTTCTTTGTGAGTCTTGCTAGCGGTTTATCAATCTTATTTATTTTCTCGAAGAACCAGCTCTTTGTTTCATTGATCTTATGGATTGTTTTTCGGGTTTCCATATCGTTAATTTCTGCTCTAAGTTTTATTATTTCTTTCCTTCGATCTGGTTTGGGTTCCTTTTGCTGGTCCTCTTCTAAGATCTTGAGCTGCGAAGTCAAACTATCTATATAGGCCCTTTCTTCCTTTCTGAGGAAGGCTTGCAGAGCTATAAATTTTCCCCTTAACACAGCTTTAGCTGCGTCCCATAGGTTCTGGTAGCTTGTGTCTTCATTCTCATTTGTTTCGAGGTATCTCTTAATTTCTTTCTTGATTTCCTCCGTGACCCACTCATTGTTCAATAGTGAGTTGTTTAATTTCCAAGTGTTTGATTTGGTTCTCCGAGTCTGTGCATGATTAACTTCCATCTTCAGTGCATCATGGTCTGAAAAGATAGTTGATACAATTTCTATCTTTCCAACTCTATTAAGGTATAACTTGTGGCCCAGAACATGGTCTATTTTGGAAAATGTTCCGTGTGCACTGGAAAAGAATGTGTATTCTTTCTTTTGGGGGTATATAGCCCTGTATAGGTCTATTAGCCCTGTCTCCTCCATTTCTTCCTTCAGGGCCTTCGTTTCCTTGCTGAGTGTTGTTCTTGTCGATCTATCCAGAGGTGATAAGGCAGTGTTGAAATCTCCAACTACTATCGTGGTGCTAGTTATGTCCTCCTTAAATTCTGTTAGGAGTTCTTTTAAGTATTTCGCTGGTCGTTCATTAGGTGCATATACATTTAGGAGTGTGATTTCTTCCTGTTGCACATATCCCTTGATGAATATAAAATGACCTTTGCTGTCCCTTCTGATCTTTTTCAGCCTGAAATCAATGCTATCGGATACTAGTATGGCCACCCCTGCTTTTTTTTTTGAGGGGGCTGTTTGCTTGCAGGATTGTTTTCCATCCTTTGATTTTTAGTCTGTGTTTGTTCCGGCTATTCAGATGTGTTTCTTGTAGGCAGCAGAAGGTTGGGTTTAGTTTCCGAATCCATTTTGCCACTCTATGCCTCTTGATTGGTGCATTTAGCCCGTTAACATTAAGAGAGATTATTGTCATTGGATTTTGTGCCATTTTTCTGTAGGGTTTGTTGTTCTTATAGGTCTTTTTCCTTGTCTTATAGTAGCCCTTTGAGTCCTTCTTTTAAATTTGGTCTTGAGTCTATGAAGTTCCTGAGCTGTTGCTTGTCCATGAAATAATGTATGGTTCCTTCAAGTTTAACTGAGAGTTTAGCCGGGTAGAGTATTCTTGGTGAGGCATTCATTTCATGAAGTTTTTTCACTATATCCCACCATTGTCTTCGGGCTTGGAGGGTTTCTTCTGATAGGTCTGCTGTGAATCTAAGGGGTGCGCCTTTGTATATGATCTCCTTCTTTGATCTTGCTGCTTGCAGTATTGTGTCTCTATCCACGGCATCCATCATTCTGACTATGATATGCCTTGGGGATTTTCTATTTGGGTCCCTTTTAGCTGGCACCCTTCGGACTCCTTGTATCTGGATGTCCACATTCTCTAGCTCTGGGAATTTTTTAGCAATGATGTCTTTAATGGTGTTTTTTTCATTGGGATTGGTTCCGTGTGGTTCCGGCACTCCCATGATTCTTATGTTGTTTCTCCTGAGGTCGTCCCCTAGGACTCTAACTCGCTCTAGAGCCATTTTGAGGTCTTTTGCCATTATTCGCTGTTGCCTATATGCTTTGTGCAGCTCATCTTCAAGTTCACTGATTCTGTCTTCGGCTGTAGTCATTCTACTATTGAGGGCTCCTACGGAGATTTTCATTTCATCTACTGATTCTTTTAGTTGTGTGACTTCTGTTCGTAGCTTTGAAATTTCTGCTCTCATTTCTTCCTGGATTATCTTGGTGGAGCGTTCCAACGCGGCATCCATATCCTCCCTTAATTTATTGGATGTTCGTTCCATAGTTGTGTTGAGTTCATGAATCATCCTCACAATTTCCTCTCTGAATTCTCTATCTGAGAGGAGGTTGTATTTCTGGGAGGTCGCTGGTGAGGTTAGTGAGATATTTTCTTGGCTCTCTCCTAGTGGTGGGGATTTTCTCAGTTTCTTCATGTTGTTATGGGCTTTACTATCTGGAGCTCTCGTTAACTTGGGAGGAACCTCGACTAAAGATTTTTGGTTATGCTCTTTTGACAAAGTACTTTTCCGTGCAAGTTGATGTGTTCATTGACAGTTTTTGTGAAGTTAGGATAGGCTAGGTTAGTTGAGTATCAACATATAGTAACTAAGATGATGAGGGAGTTCTTCGGAGAAATGGGTTCAATCAATTGTAGTCAAAGGACAATGCGTGGAATGGCAAGAAAAATATCTGCGGCCGCGTTAGCGGCCGCCGCTCTGGAAACAGCCCACGCCCACTTTTAAGGCCACGCCCCCAAATGACAGGACACGCCCCTAACCTTTTCGGACACGGGAGGGCGGGATCAGGCGCGGTGGGCGAATGACTGGGACCTGCCCGGCGGGGAGGGGGTGCTCCGAGCTGTCCCGCTGCCGCGGGCGGGCACGGGACGCAGGGGGCGCTTTTCCAGGTGGCACAGGGTCTCCAAGGGGAAGAGCCAATATACCTGTCGGACACGGGAGGGCGGGATCAGGCGCGGTGGGCGAATGACTGGGACCTGCCCGGCGGGGAGGGGGTGCTCCGAGCTGTCCCGCTGCCGCGGGCGGGCACGGGACGCAGGGGGCGCTTTTCCAGGTGGATCAGGGTCTCCAAGGGGAAGAATCGTACCTCTCTTTAGTGGTCCTTCTAAGATGGCAGTCACCATGCCTTACCCCCAAACCAAAGGAAAAGTAGAGAGAGAAAAACCTTTCCCCTCCTGGGGTGGCATGGGGCCGTGGCTTAGTTTGCAGTCTAGAGACATTTCTGCAAGAAGTTGCTGGTACCAGCTATATGACTTGGGGTTCCAGCGAGTGCTTGCAACCATGTATCCAGACTGTGAACTAAGATTTTGCTCCATACTGCTCGAGGAAGGGAAATGATTCAATTTCCAACTTAAATCTCCCTGGACTTAATTACTAAAATACAGAAATTGTAAACTGCGCGGCTGCAGTAGCGGCCGCAAAACTTTTTATCTCTTCATTCTCATCAGTGGAAAACTAATTATCAAATATTTCCTTGTCAATAGGGCCGTATTCTTGGGGGATAAATTCCAACAAGAATAGTGAGTTCTGTGTTGAAACTCCAACAACAATAGTGAGTTTTGTGTTGAAATATGGAATGTAATCAAGGTAAAGAGAAAAGGAAGTGAAATTTATCAGTTATGCAGGGGGGGTGTTTGGGGGGTGGGGGGTGGGATGTATACTGGTTTATTTTATTTTATTTTTTTGGTGGTGGAATATGGGCACTGGTGAAAGGATGGGTGTTTTAGCATTGTATAACTGAGACATAAGCCTGAGAACTTTGTAACTTTCCACATGGTGATTCAATAAAATAAATTAAAAAAAAAAGAAGCTGCTGGTACCAAAAGTAGTTTATGGGATACAGGGCCAGCCCCAGCCGGGGCCGGCGGCTCGGCTCCGGCCGGCCGGGTTTTCGGCCCGGGTGCCCATGTCTCTGCAGAGCCGGTGGATGTGGAACGAGCAGGAACCAGAGACAGCTTTAGGAATTGGGGTTCCAGCAAGTGCTTGCACCCATGTATGGAGACTGTGAATTAACTTTGGCTACATGCTGTTCCAGGAAGGGAGATGATTCATTTTCAAACTTAAATCTTCGCGGATTTAATTAGTATAATATAGAAATTGTAAACCGCGCAGCCGCTACCGCGCAACATTTTATCTCTTCATTCTCATCAGTGGAAAACTTATTATCAAATATTTCCCTGTTAATAGAGCTGTATTCTTAGGGGATAAATTCCAACAAAAATAGTGAGTCTGTTTTGAAACTCTAACAATAGTGAGTTATGTGTTGAAATCTGGAATGTAATCAAGGTAAAGAGAAAAGGAAGTGAAATTATCACTCACTTACGGGGTGGGTTGGGGAGTGAGGGGTGGGAGGTATACTTTTTGTTTGTTTGTTTGTTTGTTTTTTGCTTTTGTTTTTGTTTTTATTGGTGGTGGAATATGGACATTGGTGAAGGGATGGGTGTTTGAGCATTGTGTAACTGAGATGTAAGCCTGAGAACTTTGTAACTTTCCACTTGGTGATTCAATAAAATAAATTAAAAAAAAAAACAAAAACAAAACAAAAACAAAAGTAGTTTAGCTGGCCTACGGGATCATGGTCATCCAGCAACGAAGAGGTCGCACACTTGTGGCCACCCAGTTCACATCTTGGCAGAGAGTGGCCCATGATTATTTATTTAAGATAGATTCAGTTAAAGTGCTTTGGGTTGAGGAAATTCATATGCATGTTACAAGAGCAAAGGAGAAAGAGAATTCAACTTGGAATTTGGAGTCTGGAGCTCCTATCTTGGTCTTCCATGAAGTTAGTTTAAAATCATAGTTAAGTCACTTTGTGGGTTTGAGGGATTAGTTGGTGTCCATGAATAAACCCATTATTCTGTGTATTCCATAGTAGAACTGCTTCACCTGACATTCTTAATAATCATCTATTATTCCCATATTTGTAAGCAAAAAGTCTATATACAAGTGCTCTTCACTATATATCTGGAGAAGATTCTGGATCAGGTACTTGGAGTACTCTAAAATAGTTTCAATAGAAAGATTCCTAATCCTGACTCTAGAGGTTGGAAAGGCTCATCAACTACGGTCTCATTTATTTCTGGCTATTGGTTACTTATGGAGTGGCAAGCATCTTAATTATACATTAATGAGGAGTCAATTACAATTAACTGCTTTCATAGCAATTAGTCACCATTAGCTTTTAAAGAAAAGACTATTTTAGCTTAAATTAGTTCTTATAGTTTTTCAGGCTGAAAAAGGTTAATGCTCCCAATCATCTGATATTTAGGACAGAAGTTTTCCCTTACATCAGGTCTCTCAAATGACTTGGGTCTCTTTTAAGAAGAGTGTTATGCCAGAGTTGACAATAAGGGATATGTCGTTGGACTCTCCTGTCTTGCTGATTCCCTAATCTTTGACAAGCTCCATATTTGAGTTGAGACTCTAGAATAAGTTGATATAAAACTCATATGAGACTAGATAGGAAAGAAGCAACAATAACCTGCACAATAATTTACAGATGACTATCAACATCATGCCAGATCTTGTCTCATTATCCCATAAAAGACACAAGCAAAGACAATTTCAGAACTAGCTCTAAGGAGATCTAGTATCAAACCAATACAATGGCAGAGGAAGGGTGAATGGGACGGAGTTATGACTTCATTATCATCATCATTATCATCCCATCATCCCATTGATTGTTGAATTTCTCGAGTGGTCTCAGTAACATCTCCTTTCATCCTAGCCCTGAGATATTAGAAGCCTCTTTCTACTCTTCCTTCCCTACGATGTTGCACTGGAGGCTCTTTCAGGGTCAAAGGAATGAGACCCAGCTTGTTACTGGTTTTGGCATATTAATACACCATGGGGACCTTTCAAGTCTCTTCCACGTGGGCAGGAAACTCCTGGTAGTTTTCCAGGTTCTCCCAGAAGGAGAAGTAGGCTATAAGATATCGAGCGGCTGCAAAACTTCTGGGAGTTTGCTTTTAAGTCTCTTGCTTTAAGATGTTGACCATTGATGGGATTCCACGGTGCCGGGGGCAGTCCCTGGTTGTGACAGTCTAGCTACTGGGAAATGGGAAATCCGGGCGGAGGAGGCCCAGTACCAATCCGAGCAGGTTTGGAGGTCTCAGCCCCGGGTCCCACACACCTGGGTTCCTCTGCTGGTACCTTCATGCATGAGGCTCATCCGAACTTATGGAGAGGAGTCTTGAGTATGGCTATGGCTAGGCTCTGGAGTAATGACTTAGATACAGAAACGGCAAAAGTTTCCAAGGAGAAATGAGTTATGCTGCTTTTGAGAAGACCTACAGTATTTGAGATCTTTCCCCCCATACCCTCCTCTCTCTCATTATATTTCTTTCCCCAGTGTGACTCTAGATAAAGGATTTTTACCTATGGTGCTATAGGAATGTTTCTTCCTTATTCCTACATTTTCCTGTGTTCTCTAGGGGATGACAAAATGCTTATGTTCATAACTCTGTTTTTGGGGGATATTTAGGATTTGGGGATGGCTGATGGCACAATCCCAGTTTATCCCCCAAAGGTAAGTGATTATTTATCCCTTCAAAGAGCAGATTGAAAGATGATAAAAACAAGACTAGTTATAATTTCCTTGACTATTAGTCAGCATGTGTTATGGAATCAGAATCCACTTGTTAGTTCCAACTTTTACACTGCCCCACCATCTCTATTTCCTGTACTCTGGTCCCAACACTCTTAAATATCCTTGTTATCATCATTTTCTTTTCCTTCACCCTTTTTTCTTTCCTTCCTTCACTCCTTTTTAGCTTCTTACTGAGAATAATAACTATTAATGGAACAAGAAATTGTTACAGTTATGGAGTGATGAAAACTTTTCGACCTATAGATCTTTTTACTCAGTTCAAAGGTCTAACAATTATATCCATCTTGTAAAATATAAAACATTTTCACCCCCGGGGACTAACAGCAGTTCATACAGCTACTCATAGAGTTTTCTTCTAGTTCAAAATCCCACATTGTTTGCATTGTGCCATGTTTTATTCTTAACACATTTGTCTAATTTTCTTTTGAAGAGAAGTCACTGTATCACTGTCATCCCATTGCTCATTGATTTGCTTGAGCGGGCACCAGTAACGTCTCCATTGTAAGACTTGTTGTTACTATTTTTTTTTTACACCGCACTTTTTCACTTTTTAAAAAATATTTTTTTAAGTTTTTATTAGAGAATCACTGTGATGTACAGTTACAAACTTATGAACTTTTGTGTTTGCATTTCACTCATACAGTGATTGTTTACCCATCCCTCCACCAGTGCCCATTCACCTCCACCAATGATCCCAGTATCCCTCTCACCACCCCCTCCCCATCCCCCATCACCCCACCCCACCTCTGTGGCGGGACATTCCCTTTTGTTCTCACTCCTTTTGGGTGTTGTAGTTTGCAATAGAAGTATTGAGTGGTCTTCATGTTCCGTCTATAGTCTACTCTTAGTTCGCATCTTCTAACCCAAATGGGTCCTCCCAACATCCTCTTCTTGGTGTTCCCTTCTCTATCTGAGCTGCCTTTCCCCCCAGCATGCGAGGCCAGTTTTCAAGCTATAAGGCAGACCTCCTGGTCCTTATCTCTACAACTCTTGGGTGTTAGTCTCCTACTGTTATTTTATATTCCACAGATGAGTGCAATAATGTTGTTACTGTTTTTGTCATATCGAATATGCCACAGGTAGCTTACCAGTCTCTGCTATGTGGGCAAGATACTCTCGGTAGCTTGCCAGGCTCTCCGAGAGGGGCGGAGAAATCAAACCCGGGTTGGCTGCATGCAAGGCAAATGTCCTACCCAATGTGCTATTGCTCCAACCCAATCATTCTTGTACCTTAACTATTTAAAATCATGAGCGTTCCATATGTTAGATATATGTTACTGAGAATCAAAGTATTTATACTATTTTGAGTAGAATAAAAGTGTCTTCTTTAAGAAAAGTGATTTTGGAGGCTGGAGCGATAGCACAGCGGGTAGGGCATTTGCCTTTCATGCGGCTGACTTGGGTTCGATTCCCAGCATCACATACGGTCCCCTGAGCACAGCCAGGGGTGATTCCTGAGTGCAGAGCCAGGAGTGACCCCTGTGCATCGCTGGGTGTGACCCAAAATGAAAGAAAAAAAGTGATTTTGTAAAGAGAGTTGGACTAGGAGTCAGTACTCCAGACTTCTAATATCAGAGAGTTATTCTCTAAGATAAGAGGAATCAATAAGGAAGAAAGCTTTTATGCACAGAGGACTCACATTTACAACACTCAGTGGTACTATTCACTTAAAAAGTGTATATTGCATTTTAGACTACATATTTATCAGTCTTTTCTTGCCAGTTTATCAATTAATTTTATGTCTGGTGTTGATATTTGCGTTAAATGAATTATATAACACACGTATTTAGTGCTAATTGCAATTCTTATTTATGTCAAACCACATTAATGTATTAATTGGAAGTTTCCTTAAGAATCATAAAATAGCAGACGGCTCTCACAAGGGACCAGTGTCCAGGCTTTCCCTGGAGTCCCCCCATCCCGCTTTCCGTCGCCACGCCTCCCTGCTTGCTCTCTAAAGGCGCCCCTATCCTGCAGGTAATCAGCAGACCCTGAACCCCGCCCACCGGCCCACAGGTGGCTCTAACGCTGGACCCGCGGTCCTGGCTTTCCGAGGGTGGAGTCCCCCCACCCCCAACCACCGCCACGTTCTGCATCCCAAAGTCCCAAGAGGCTGCCTGGTTCTCTGGGGGCGTGGTCTCCAAAATAGGGCTTGGCTTCATGCTGGAGCCGAGGCCACAGTTATTATTCTTTTATTTAAGCATAATCTGTATAACCTTTTTCTCTGGAAAACACACTGGCCATTTCAAACACTCTATTTCAAATAGTCCACTAGCTTATACTAACTTCTCAATAACTATCAGTGAACTATTTTGAATTTGCACAAAACCTTTGTAAGTAGAGCATAGGCTTAAATCCTTCACTAGAGGCCCCACATAAATCCAGAGGGGCACCTGAGAGTAAGGAAGAATTCTAGAATAGGATCAAGGCTACAATCATCAATTTAGCACAGCCAGAGCACCCTCCCCGCCTGCAGCAAGAGGGAATAGGGATAGACAATTAGGAGGACCAACTTGATACTTCCATAACAATATGAAGAAACAACGAAAATCCCCTCCACGAAGAGAGGATGAAGAAAAGATCCCAGAAACCGCAACAGGGGCTACCCACGTATACGACCTCTCAGATAAAGAATTCAGAGAGGAAATATTGAGGAGAGTCGATGTACTCCAAGCAACCATGGAAAAGACATCCAATAAATTAAGGGAGGATATAAATGAAGCATTGGAATGGTCCATCAAAAAAATGCAGGAAGAAATGAGAGCAGAAATTTCAAAGCTACGAACAGAAGTCACACAAATAAAGGAATCGGTAGATGAATTGAAAATCTCAGTAGAGGCCCTCAACAGTAGAATGGCTACAGCCAAAGACAGAATCAGTGAGCTTGAAGATGAGCTGCACAAAGCTTAAAGACAACAACAAATAATGGCAAAAGACCTCAAAATGTCTCTAGAGTGAATCAGAGTCCTAGGGGATGACCTCAAGAGGAACAACAAGAGAATCATTGGTGTACAAGAAGCTCAAGGAAGTAACCCCAATGAAAAAAACACAGTAAAAGACATCATAGCCAAGAACTTCCCACGGTTGGAGAAGGCAGGCATCCAGATCCAAGGAGCCTGTAGAGTACCAGCAAAAACGAGACCTGAATAAAAAAACTCCAAGGCATATCATAGACAGAATGATGGATGCTGTGGATGGGGATGCAATACTGCAAGCGGCAAGGTAAAAGAAGGAAATCACATACAAAGGAGCACCCCTTAGATTTACAGCAGACCTATCAGAGGAATCCCTCCAAGCTGGAAGACAATGGTGGGACATAGTGAAAAAACTCAACGAACTGAAGGCCTCACCAAGAATACTTTATCCGGCTAAACTCTCACTCAAACTTGAAGGAACCATACACTATTTCTTGGATAAACAACAGCTCAGGAACTTCATAGACTCAAAACAAAACTTAAAATTGGGAACTTTTTGGGACGTAGATTGTTTGGCTGAGTAAACAGTATATACAATTGCCTTAGAGGTGGTGTTGAAGATGGGAGATGTGTTTATTTACCAGTCACTAGCTTCTCCTCTGCACACACTGTGCCTTTCCTGTGGACAGGAGCAGATGAGGACCATAGCTAGAGAGGGAGGAGAGCTGACGAGGTTATCTGCAGAGGCAAGCTAAGAAGCAAGCGCCTTTTTTCCCCCTCAAGACATGGAATATCTCATTAACTGGCTAAAATCCTGAGCCTGAGACTCCATTCTCACCTCGCTGTGCTCATACCACCGTGACCAAATCAGAGGTGACAGATACAAGAGAAACCTGGATACAAACCACATACCAATTTAACAAAAGAGCCCTCTTGGGGTTTCCTTGGAGATCCTGAGGGCAGAGAAATGACACCATTTCCAGGTCTGATAATGCAGTTTTGGAAACCGATGCAGTGACCTACTCCATTTATATTGATTGCCTTAACAATGGGTAGCAGTTAAGGCACCCATTGCCTTGGGTTGAAGGGGGTGTTTTAGAGATTTAGGATAGAGAGCTTTTTGCCTTTTTCATGATGAGATATGACTTCAAAATTTTGACCCAGAAGGAGTCCATGCAGGAAGTGCCATAGAGAGCCGTCTCTGTGAGTCTTTTCTTAGCAATTTACCACCAAGGTTCTCTGGAGCTTAGCAGCTTGGAATATTAAAATATGCAACCACTAAAGAATCATTTTTTTAATATTCAGTTTACATTTGAAACATCTCTGATACAGTTTATCCTTACAGGGTGGCCTTTGGTAAAAGAGGTGCGTTAGGGATGCAAAAAGATCTAGAGGATGCTCCTAGGGAAACAGCGGGTCAAAAAAGATGTGTTTTGAGTAGCCAGCTCTGTTGGGAAAGATCTTTTTTCTCTGAATGCTCACGGCTGAGTTCTGTCTACATGCCTAGACTCTTTGGAGACTGACATGTTTCCTAGATGGCTAGACTTCAAGAAGTCATCCCAGCAAGAAGTTAATCTCAGCATGTATCCTAAATCTAGAGGCAGATTTCACATAAAGTTTGGCTTTTTACTTTCCATCTTTCATGATTCACCCATTTGCCTCTACTTGGAGCAGTTCACATGCCATACACCAGGCAGAGCATATGTCCAGTTTGTGGGAGGTCTCAGATAAAAATCCTAGCATGGTATATTTTTTTCTACAGTAAAACCAACAGGTGGGATACTGCTGATCTTCTGACTCAGACTATGCACAGCAGGGTGCTTATAACAACAAAATATATACAGGAGGCACATTTGAAAAGTTTCCCATTTATATGTGATAGGAGCAGTTTCACAGTGAAAGTGATGGGTATTTTTATTGTCTCCATATAATCAACTCAGACTTCAAAATAAGTCCATGGAAGGGGAAGATGAACTCAATAAAAATAAAAGCCTTGGAATTCACTGGAAACATATAATTTTAGACTAGTCATCCTCTGGATATAATTATGAAATTATTATTGATGTGTAACCAATGAAATTGCCTTGTAATGCTTTGATGCTTCTTCCATTTCTTGAAATAGAGAATATAGTCCAAATGAATATTTATTCCATGAAAAAGTTTCTGATTTCAAGAATAGTCTTGCTGCCTGTTAATACTTCCCAAGTGAACGCTATCCCTCAGGCTTTCTTTGACATGCTTGAACATTAGGCATCAGCAATTCAAATGGTGAAATCACTTTGCTAATAAATGAAATTCTAGAGATCTGTTTACCAAGAAGGCCAAATAGTGATTAGAGTGTTCTGCTGATTTGGAAGGGGAATAGAACAAAATGGGAGATGAGAAGAAATGGAAGTAAGACAGAGGATATATGAAGTGCATATACGTGAAAAATCCTGCAACCAGACAGCTCAAAAATCTCAAGAGATGGGGCTAGAGTGATAGCACAGCGGGTAGGGTGTTTGCCTTGCAAGCGGCCAACCCGGGTTGGATTCCCAGCATCCCATTTAGTCCCCCGAGCACCACCAGGAGTAATTCCTGAGTGTAAAGCCAGGAGTAACCCCTGAGCATCGCTGTGTGTGACCCAAAAAGCAAAAAAAAAAAAAAATCTCAAGAGAACCAACACATTCACCTTTGGTGCTGTCAGAAGTCTGAGGAATAATGAGGGATGAAAGCAGATGTATTACGCTTTTCTGCTTACAAAGTTCCTTCACCGGTATCCTTGCCTTTCACCTTCCTACCAATCTGCTAAGAAAGTAGGAGCAGGATTGAGATTCTAATTTTATTTCATAAGAGACTTGACTTGCCCAAGGAAAGACAATTCATTTATTTCTCTGTCCAACCCTTTTATTGTGTACTGAAGTGTGAGGGAGTTTGAGGGGTGGGGTGTCACACACTTGCAGTGGTCCTCTTATTTTGCAGTGCTGGAACTTTTACTCTGGGTGGAGATTCCAAGGATCACACAAGTAGAGCAAGAGACTCGCATGCATCCGCAATTGTGGGACCGTGCCAGGGATCAAAAATCATGACCTCTGACTTACAAAATGAGTGCTGTGCACTGGGCCACATCTCCAGATCCACAATTTGCTTTCTGACATAGCTATGGTAGAGTCCACTCTTACCTGTGAGCTTATGTTGTCTTCTACACTCCACATCCACAGTTCTGACAAATTCACTGTTCTTCTCTAGCAGGATAAGTTGTAAAGTACCTCTTCCACATTTGTACAGCCTTATTGGTCTTCACTCCCATATCCCATCTCTTCAGAAATCTCTCTTCTTAAGTTACATTTTTTGGTTTCCTTTGTTCTTTGAAAAAGCAAGTGTTTCCTGAAAGATCAATTCCTTGAAACAGTGCAGTATAATGAAGAGCAAAGAGAAGGTGCAAAGGGTACAAAATATCTTTCAACCTTGACTATAGTATTACACACAACTAGAATCCCTTCAGTTTTACATTTTTATTGAACTGTTTTCTCCATGACATCAGTTATGACTTAATCAAGGCACATTCTGTGATTTGTTGCTTCCCAAACACACTCTGCACTTTCTCATTACTTACCAACAGCAATCTCTCACACTCCACAAGAATCTTCTTCCTTCCACCTATTTTCTGTCTCCTTTTTTCTACCTTCATGTCCTTCTTCTTTTTGGAGTTCTATTTGGTAATAATTTAAGCAACAACTAGCATTCGTTGCAGGTGCATTATAATTGCACTACAGCTACTAAAATCTATTTTTCAGGGCCTCTTTACTCAAAGCAGTGCGTAGGGATTATCTTATAGTTCTTTAGAATTATCTTATAGTTCTTTAGATCATCTTATAGTACTTTAGGTCTTGATGATGTAATGGGTTTCTTTATATGAAAACTGATATTTGAGGAAAGCTATATTTTTCTGGAGGGTTTCTAAGAGAAAATTCATTTCCTTGTCTCTTCCACGTTGAAAGCATATAGATGCCATTCACATTCTTTCATCTGATTTTTCTCCAAATTAAAATCTTGGAATGTGAACTAAGTCCTTCTCATGCCAACATCTCTATATTCACTCTCATCAAGTCGTAAGAACCCCTGTTATGACTCCGGATCTGCCCAGACAATCCAGAATATTTCCACCATGTAATTGATGTTTATTTAATTAGCCATCTTAATTATATCTACAACCTTAATTCAACTTTTATGTGTATCACTTGTATCACTTGTCATCCCATTGATCTTCGATTTGCTAGAGTGGGCACCAGTAACATCTCCATTTGTTCCTGTCACATGCTACTGTAGCCCAATGATATCTGTTCACTCCAGGAACAGGAAGAGCCTTAAACCATTCATTTCAGGGTTTTGATGCAGAAGTCTGACCATCTAGTTGGTGGGTGGCCACACAGTATTTTGACGTCCCGTGGAATCCAGTTGGTAACAGCTCCAGTCCAACGATCATCTCTGAATCACATTATGTGTCTGGCCCATCTGATTTTTGACATCTTGGCAAACGAGACGGCATCCCTGATTCTTGACCATCGATGGAGGTCAAAACTCCAGATTCCTTCTCTCACTTGAGTGAAACGTGGTACTCCTAGCATGGCTCTTTCGATTCCTCTTTGAGATACCCGAATAGCATGCTCATCCTGCTTGCGTAGGGCCCAGGTCTCTGAGGCGTATGTTAGTGCAGGAAGAATGGTGGAGTCGAAAAGATGTGCCTGAAGCCGGAGGTTCTTCATCCTCTTAACCACTTCTTAGACCCTCTTGAGGGCGTTCCACGCTGTTCTCTTCCTCCTGCGCAATTCTGGCACCAAGTCATTCCTCATGTTGAGTTCTCGACTCAAGTACACCAAATATTAGCCAAGCAGCACAAATGCTGGGCCGACTTCGACCACGAGTGTGGAAAGGTTGGACTGCAACTGAATCTCAGCAAAACAATGTTCATGAAAAATGAACCAGTCCCTGCCATTCCATTTGCTCTCAATGGAACTAACATCTCCAAATGCAGCAGCTAACTTTTATGTGTAAGATAATATATTAACAGGTTCTGGGTACTAGAATTTGGACCATTTTGGGGGGCCCATTGATTGCCATGGATTTCACAAAGCACTTACTACCTAGTAATGTGTTATTTGTCATTTAATTTCATCCTCTAAACAATGACAAATTTATATTATTATTCATTTTTTTCTTTAAAAAATTATTTTTATACTAAATTTTTCAATTATAAAAGTGATTTACAAAGTAATTGATGAGTTTTAGACATGCAATGTTCTAGCACCAATCCTTCAACCAGTATTAACTTCTCTTCAACAGTGTTCCCAAGTTCCTGCCAGCCACCCCAGTGTTGACAGGCTCATTTTAAAGGTTGGTTGTTGTAGTTTGGATCTGTAAATTTGTTGCTTCTGTGGCTCGGATATGCAGCTATCTCACTCCCCCACATTATTGATGTACCTGAGGCCCATGATCCCTGCTCCCCCGTTAATTCCCTTCCTCATCTTCTTACCCGCCCCCCACCCTGGATTTCTTCTCTGCCCCTCTCCACTCTACACTCTTGGGTCAAGGGTCGAGTTTTGCTACAGACCACACATAAGTGATATCATCCCATGATCTGAACAATTATTTAAGGACGCTAGCTGCCATTTACCTTTTAGATTAAAAAACAAAAACACTGACATTAGAGAAAGTTGCACAACAAAACAGCAGCTGCTAGGAGAGATGAAGTCATGAAATTTGTTTATAAATGGATAGAAATGGAGAGTATCATGCTAAGTGAAATGAGTCAGAAAGAGAGGGACAGACGTAGGGACTGCACTCATTTGTGGAGTATAGAGTAACATCACATGAGGCTGATATCCAAGAACAGTAGATACAAGGGCCAGGAGGATTACCTCATAGATGGAAGACTGCTTCTTGAGCGGAGAGAGAGAAGGCAGCTGGAATAGAGAAGGGATCACTAAGAAAATAATGACTGGAGGAATCAGTCGGCATGGGAGATGCATGCTGAAAGTAAATAATGGACCAAACATGATGACCTCTCAGTGTCTGTGTTGCAATCTATAATGCCCAAAAGTAGAGAGAGAGAGTATGGGGAATATTGTCTGCCATGCAGGCAGAGGGAGGGTGGGAAATGGGGGTGGGTATACTGGGGATATCGGTGGTGGGGAATATGCACTGGTAGAGGGACGGGTGCTTGATCATTGTGTGATTGTAACCCAGACATGAAAGCTTGTAACTATCTCACAGTTATTCAATAAAATTTAAAAAAAAATTTAAAAAGAATGAATAACCATCTCTGGGTTATAGAATCAGTAATAAGAAGAGAAGATTTTGAACCAGATTTTGACCAGAGGCCTCTTCTTAGTCCAGTGACTAGAACCAACACACATGAGTATTCTGGACAATTAAACTAGTTGTTCTGCTTAACTGTCAACTTTACAACAAACTTCTATATCTAACATTCTAAATGCTTGCATAAGTAGATAGTCAATACTAATTTAGGATATACCCTCTTTCTCCTGTCCTCTGTCCTATGGTGGATACCAGTGGTTTCAATTTTTATATACTCATTGAGAACTACCTCTAACCATCACAGCCATAGTCTAACTGGCCTTCTTGGTTTCCTTTAGACCTTCCACTATGTTCTTCTTTTGCTAGGTGCATTTATTTGTGGCCATCTTGATTAAAACTCTTCAAGTTTTCCATTGGCTTTCAAAGGTTTCCAATTATCTTAAGGAGAAAGTTCTTTCCTTAGTATAACTTCGACCTGGTGTATTTTATATCTTCAGGTTTATCTCTGTTAATTAGCCCCTTAAACACTGTGCTCCATTTAGATACACTATTGAGCTTCTAGGTATATTTTCTTAAAATAAATCACCCTAACTATTCCTCATGCTCTCCTTTGCACGCCACATCAGAGAATCCCTTTCCCAGAAATCCTTTACTGCTCTCTCTGATTGCACACAAATTAAACTGTATCATGCTATTTCCTCTCTATCAATTACATATACAAGCTATATTTGGCGAGCAGTATGGATTGTGGGTCTTGTTTATATTTTCTTTCATAGAATTTAGCACCAAGACCACAAAGACGAAGTAGTTAGCAGATATTTATTAAAAACAAATGAAGTTCCCTTTGCCACCCCTCCAAATCATTTCTGTGGTTTCTCTTGTAGTAAGTCTCCCACTTTGGAAATTCCTAAGCCTGCTCATTTACTCTCAAGACACTTTGCCCAGAGGATCTCTAACTCCATGGCTGTTCTAAACACTTTGTCTAGCTGTATAAACCAGTTTGGTCTGAAATTACATGTTCAGCTGCTCATCAAATAACTTGGGTATCTATGTCTCACATAACTGGAATGACCAAGATTTCTTGATATCCTCTTTGAGCTACTCTTTGCATAGTGACAAGTCATTTATCCCATTTATCAAGACAAAGGCCTCAGGTCATTTTTCATAACATTTAAAAAGTTTCTTTTTCCCACATATCAATGAGTTTGTTATGTTGCAACATTAAATTATTTTCCAAGTCTATGCATTTTCCCCAACATTCCACTGTTCTCTATGGAGCTTCCAGCATTTTTCTCCTGAAGAGTGGCGATCTCTCTATATGATCTCTCTGCTCCCATCGCAGTCTATTGATCCATTCTTGACACAGTAGCTGAATTGAAATTTTATGAGCACAAATCAGTCCATGTCTCTCCTGGTCTAAAACTTTCCTGGGGAATTCCCATTGCAGTTAAAATAAAATCTAAACCCTTTATCCAGCTTCAAAAGTTCTGTATGAGCTGGTCTTTCTTTGACATTATGAGTCACCGGCTAGCTGTTCTGGATTTATTTGTACTTCTCTAACACCTCAAACATATTTCTACATTTAGTTCTTAGTATTTGATACTTCATTTATTTGAATTCTCAGATTTCAGATATTTTCTAAGAATCTTGTTCAGTTCTTAATCTAATATCATTTCCGCAGTCATTTCCACCCTTATCCTATCATCTGCCACTCCTCCCATTACCTGGTCTATTTATTTGTATTCAAATATATTAACATTGGTAGCTCCTTGTTTAGTTTATTTGTGTAATGATTAAGTCTTTTTCATAGGAAGCTAGGAGAAAAATCACCAACTCCTTTATTGTTGTAACTTTAGAGACTCACCATCGTGGACAATGATTCAATCCATGTCTTACCACTTCCTACCACGTTACCAATGACCCACTCTGGGGCTTACCCCCATATGCTACAAGGTTGTTCTCAAGGGCTCTCACTTCCCAAAGCAGACCTTATATTCTCAGCTCACTGCACACTCACCAACTGCAATGTTGCGCTTTCTTCCAGCACAGAGCAGGGACCTTCTAGTATCTAGTGTGACTTCATAACTCCTGCTGCTCTCGTGGGGTGCAGATACAAACAGAATGCATATTGTAACTCTTTTCCCCATTTTAAACTGAGTGAAAATATTAATATGCCTTTTAAAAATTTCTCTGAATCCCCATAACTCTCTGGATCCTTCACCAAAGAGAGAGAGAGAGAGAAAGAGCGAGGGCGAAAGCAAGAGTGAGAGTGAAAGAAAGAGAGAGAGAGAAAGAGAGAGAGAGAGAAAGAGAGAGAGAGAGAAATATGCCTTAAGCCCCAAGCTGAGGATCTCCGAGCACTAAAGATTGTATACTACTGAAATACCCCATCAATTCCTATATAAGATTTGTAGGTTTCGAATACTGCTTATTCACTGTCCCGTTAGTGAGTCCTAGACTCAATGCTGATTTTCTTAAAAACTCTGGCTATAGACACTTAAGGAAAAGAAACTCCAAGTGAACATGCTCCCCCTGCCCTAACTTCCTCCCTTCTATTTTTAAAATGACCTCCAATATCTTTCAGAAGAATTCCTATTTGATTAAAGTCTGAAAGAACTGAAAATTACAGGACAGTCACTTTATCTAAGTGTATTATCCAGAGCAAGTTCCATCTCCCTTCAGAGCAAGACCCCTGGTCACGGCTCTGTTCGCTGTGCAGTGAAATCGGACATTGTTCATTAGTCCATAATGAAAGCATCAGCCCTGAGGACTGCATGCTGCAGCAAGGGCCTCTGGGCTTCAACATGCAGCCACACTTGAACAATATGGTTTGAACTGCAGGTCCACTTATTAAGAGATAATAACTCTTTCCCCCCACACTAGCTTGCTTTACTTTTAGAATATAGGACATAATACTGTCACTGTCACTGTCATTCTGTTGCTTATCGATTTGCTTGAGTGGGCACGAGTAATAGTTCCATTGTGACACTTGTTATTGTTTTAGGCATATCGAATATGCCACGGGTAGCTTGCCAGGCTCTGCAGTGTGGGCGGGATACTCTCGGTAGCTTGCCGGGCTGCCGGACTTTCTGAGAAGGATGGAGAAATCGAACCCGGGTCAGCTACGTGCAAGGCAAACACCCTACCTCCTGTGCTATAATACAAACAGCATAAAAACACGTTTTAATTATATTATCTGTAAGACTTCCAATAAATGCAGGTTATTACAATTTCAGTTTGAAAGGAGCCATAAGTTACTCTTGAATTTTCAAATATGAGTTAAGGGGGACTCATCCCTAGGACACCCCTAATTATTTCATTACTCAAGGCTACTAAAAAGTAGATTTTTTAAACAGTTGCCCTGCATACTTGTTGCGCGGGTAAATTTTTAATAATTTTTAATAATACGTTTGAAGTGTTTGTAATCTGATAGGTTCACAATAATTTACATGTATGTTTGAAGTTGGTTTTTGAGCCTTCTCATGAACAATAGGATAGGAAAGTTTTACACAGTCACTTGTAAAAGGCTGCATTTTAAGTCTTTTTCTTGCATCAAAACGTGTAATTTGGCCCCTGATAGAGTGGAGTTGATTATTGTTTACGATTGTTGTTGCTTCATTGAAGTCAACTTCATTAGCCACCGAGAATGACACTTCTCAGTGGAGTAACAGCCTTGCACACAGCTTCCTGCCTTGTCACTTTAGTGCGTATAGAGCAAGTGTTCTACTGTAAATATCCCTGCCTGGTGAATCTCGATTCAGAGCATATTGCCTACTCATTAAGCCTATTTAGTGTAACAGAATTGAATTCTCTTTTTGATGTATAACTACTGACAACATGCAGTTCCTACCCATCCCTACTCTTCCATCTCTCCAATATTCAGGTAAGGTTATAACAAAGCCCTGTGAACCTCCAGCGGCACCATAACGAAATTAAAATTATGCATGCTCAGGACAAGAATGCTGCATAGATACTTTCACTGTAGCCTCACGCCTTTCAGACATACAAACCAAAGCCCCTTGTCCTTCCTCTCATTCCAGCGCTTACCCAGCAACTTTGTGTGTGTGTGTGTGTGTGTGTGTGTGTGTGTGTGTTTGGGGGTGTGGTGATAGGGTCTATCTTGCTCTACTCTAGAGTATCCCATTAGTTGAATAATAAATCTTTTCATACCATCTTAGTACATGTGAAACATCAGTCTCAGTAACAGAAATCTTGGGTGAAGTTTTGACCACAGTCTCTGTTGGGCAACTGCAAACATCAGTTTTCCCTTAAATTACCTAATATTGAAGGAAAAGAAACAGAGAAACAGAGACATGAGGTTGAAAGACCTGCATCCGAGTTTTTTCTTTTTTAGTCATAGTGAAATGATATATGTTTTCTCATTTACAAAAAAGAAGCACTGTGGTAAGCCACCAGTCTTTAATGTTTCTAAAACCCTATTCCCCGGCTGCCCTAGTCCCTTGGAACCAGCGCGCCGCTGGTCCTGCAGATGGGTCCGATGAGCAACCCCCAGAACAAGGGTACAATCACGCCCCGCATCCCCCACGGGTCCTGAGCACCTTCCAACCCACATGCCTCCTCTGAGCTAGGGCCTCGGTGTCAAGGGGCCTGGAGTCCCTGCAAGGGGGCGTGGCCTCCCTCCAAGGTAGAGTTGCCTCCAGGTCCCCGGGCACGCCTTCCAACTGAGGGGGCTTGGCCTCCCTGACACGGGGAGTGGCCTGCAATCCAGGAGTCCCCGCCTCCCTGCCAGGGGGTGTGGCCTCCAAACCAGGGTGAGGCCTCCCTGCCAGGGGAGCATGTACAGGTGTTCCCATGGTTCACACTATATTGGAATCCCATCAAATATGGTGCAGTAATTATTGAAAATGTCTCCTGTGGCCGAGAAGCTGCCCTGAGGTCCGGAATGTGGCCTAGACCATGGTGGTGGCTGGGTACTAGAGGTAGTGGAGGTCAGCGGTCGAGGTATTTATCTGGTGCAGGTAGCGGGGGTTATCTGGGTGTGATCCCTGGGGCCCCGGAGATTGGGGGAAGCAGGCAGAGGATTTTAGTTTCCGAGTCTCATTGAACCTGGAGTCCCAGGTCACAAAGTTCTGCTTGGTGTGGGGCGTGGCCTTCCGGCGTGGGGCCCTGGCTTCCAACCAGGGGGACGTGGCCTTTTGTGTGGGGCTCATGCGGCCGCAGTTTTTTTTTCCTTTCTCAGCACTCACTTGGACTCATATCTTGACCTCCATCAGGAAATTCTTGGGAGAATAGCTAGAATCTGGAAAAAATCTGAGTGCCTGAGAATAGATGACTGGCTAAAGAAACTCTGGTAAGTCGACACTATGGAATACTATGCATCTGCACCAAGAAGGCCATGCCCCCAAGCTGTTAGGCCAAGTCTCCCACCAAGAAGGCCACACCCCAAGCAGGGAAGCCATGTCCCCAAGCCATTAGACCACACCCGCACCAAGAAGGCCACGCCCCCTGGGTTGGAGGCCATGCCCCCAAGCCAGGAAGCAACACCCAGTGGCCAATTACAACACCCAAAGGGAAAGAGAACAAAAGGGAATGCCCTGCCACAGAGGCAGGGTGGGGTGGTGGGGGATGGGGTGGTGGTGGTGGGAGGGATACTGAGAACATTGGTGGAGGTGAATGGGCACTGGTGGAGGGATGCGTAAATAGTCACTGTATGAGAGAACTGCAAACACGAAAGTTTATAAGTTTGTAACTGTACCTCACGGTGATTCACAAATAAAAAGTTTTTAAAAAATCACACCTCCACTGCCCAGCCACGGCCACACTCCAGGCCACTCTTCAGACACTCAGGCCTGAACCTCACACATGAGTGAAGTCCCACAGAACCAGGTAAAGCAGACTATAGACCAAACATGATGGCTACTCAATACCTGTATTGCAAACCACAACACCCAAAAGGAGAGAGAGAGCAAAAGGGAATGCCCTGTTACAGAGGCGGGGTGGGGGGAGGGGGAACAACGGTGTCAGGATGGTGGGAGGGTTGCTGGGACCATTGGTGGTGGTATGACTGAACTGTAAGCACAAAAGTTTGTAAGTGTGTCATTGTAACTCAAGGTGATGCACTAATAAATAAAAATTTAAAAAATTTTTAAAAAGTAAAAATAAAACCCTATTCCCATATAGTGGTTGCTTGTTAAACTGGTTCAATGGGATAAAGTGACTAGAATATAAAATAATTCTCTTATTTTATGTGTTATACATTGCATATTATTAAGTATATATGTATAATGAATGAAATGGAGTGATAGCACAGCAGGTAGGTCTTTTGCCTTACTCATGGCCAACCGAGTTCGATTCCTCTGTCCCTCTCAGAGAGCCCGGCAAGCTACCAAGAGTATCCTGTATACACAACAGAGCCTGGCAAGCTACTTGTGGCGTATTCAATATGCCAAAAACAGAAACAAGTCTCACAGTGGATATGTTACGGGTGCCCGCTTGAGCAAATCGATGAACAAAGGGATGACAGTGCTACACAGTGAGTGCTATACAGTATAAAGAATATTATGTCTGTGGTTATATTCTATTTATGTTACATTTGTCAGTATTTAGCAAAAATTATTTTTTTAACCTTTCTGTCCTATACTCTTTTATCACTAATAAAAAAATTCAGTAATAATTCTTCATCTCTCCATCTGTTTGTCCATGCCCATGTTGCTTAATTACACCTGGTGTATTGTTCAGATATCTTACAAGAAAAAAAGGAAATGCTGTATTAAATTAAAAATCTCAAAAAATGGGTTTGCTGTTGGAATTATGTGCATGAGAACCATTATTAATAACATTTTAAACCACAGAATTGCAAATGAAGTATTGAAAAAGTATTCATGCCAAGAGAAAGGTGTGGTGTGGATATAGGGCTAGGAAGGGGGTGGAATCAAATAAGTTTTCAGATGTTTTCATCACTAAAACTGTACAGTTTAGTCTTTGGGGCTGTCACTGACCATTTAATTCCTCAAGACCAATGTGAAAAGAGAGAACCAGGTTTGGGGTTTGGGTGAAAATGAGCACCTGCCTCATGACAGAAAATTAGTGTGATGATTTACAAAATACAAATATGTCTTTTGTAAATGATCACTGTGAAAATAAGGGAGTGAGCACCAAAGAGAAATAGACTGAGGTTATATGTGGGTGGGGATTTCACAATCCGAATAAAAAGGCAAACGTTAAAACAGAATCAATCTTTGTAGGTGGCTATGAATATATTATACTGTATAATTCAGGATATTTCATTTTGAAGAAGGAATTAATGATAGTTACCATAGTTTCCTTTGCTAGGAGGCTACAAAACTATAAATGTTTTTCTTTTTTTAGTTTAAGCTTATTTGCCCTATGCCAATTCTCTGTTGCTTTCAAAGAAATATTTAATAACCTTTTTATCACCTTTAATTCAACACATAGAAAACTTTTTATATTTTATTTACTTTTATTGATGTAAAACTGACATATAATATTGTATTAGTTTCAGGTGTTTGACAAAATAATTTGAAATATGTGTATATTGCAGAATGATTACCACAATAAGTCTGTTAACATACACCATCAATTGTAGCTACAATTTTTTTTGTTATAATTTCAGGATTTTTCCTCTTAATGCCTTTTAAACATATAATACAGTGTTGTTAAATATAGTCACTATCATCATCATCATCATCATCATCATCATCATCATCATCATCATCATCATCATCCCGTTGATTGTCGAATTTCTCAAGCGGTCTCAGTAACATCTCCATTCATCCTAGCCCTGAGATTTTAGAAGCTACTCTCTACTC
This sequence comes from Sorex araneus, assembly GCF_027595985.1. Taxonomy (NCBI): domain Eukaryota; kingdom Metazoa; phylum Chordata; class Mammalia; order Eulipotyphla; family Soricidae; genus Sorex; species Sorex araneus. The sequence continues at coordinate 349,522,490 of NC_073313.1, read as the reverse complement.
ATCCTTCCAATGATACCGCACTGGAGTCTCTTTCAGGGTCAGAGGAATGAGACCCAGCTTGTTACTGGTTTTGGCATATTAATACACCATGGGGACCATGCCAGGCTCTCCCATGTGGGCAGGAAACTCCCGGTAGTTTGCCAGGTTCTCCCAGAGGGACAAGTAGGCTATAAGATATCGAATGCTTCCAGGAGTTGGCTTCTAAGTCCCTGGATGCTGGCCGTTGACAGGATTACTGAGCGCCGAGGGCAGTTCTTGGGTGTGATCGCCTAGCTACTGGGAGATATAGTCACTATATAATAAGATAATCTTCAGGATTTAGTTATTTTATAGCTAGAAATTTGTGTCTTTTAATCTGTGTTGCCTATTTTGCTCATCTCCTACCTCTGGAAACCACAGATCTGTTCTCTGTATGAGCTTGATTTTTTGTTTTTGTATGCTTTCTTTTAAAATTTTCATATACAAGGGGGATAAAGTGATATTTGTCTTTGTCTTTGTCTCTGATTTATTTAACTTATCATAATGGTCCCAAGGTCCATTGTTATCAGAAATAGCAAAATTTCCTTCTCTTGTGCTGAATGATAGTGTGATTGTGAGTCATATTTCCCTTACCCACTCATTCATTCATCCTTCAATGGATATTTACTACATTTCCATGTCTTGGCTACTGTAAATAATACAGCAAGGAACATGCTGGTTTAGCATTTTCATTTCCTTTAGATAGAATGCTCAGAAACAAAATTGCTTTATTGCTGTATCACCTGGTGTCTCTCTCTCTCTCTCTCTCTCTCTCTCTCTCTCTCTCTCTCTCTCTCTCTCTCTCTCCTTCTCTCTCCCGCTCCTTCTTTCTATACTGTTATCTGGATCACAATAACTTGTTTTGAAATTGACCCTGTCCTATTTGATGGTATTTTATAAAATCTGAAAATTAGGGGCCCTCTTACAATGATATGCCTTCACATTTCATACAGTGTGGGATTTCCCTGACATTTTGGACCAGTAAACAACTAATATTCTCTAACACTTTTAGTGATGATGAGACAATGGACTAATAATAATTTTTTCTTTCTTATTTTCATTATCTTTGGGGGTAAACACTGCTGTGCTCAGGGATCACTCTTGCCAGGTTTTGGAACCATACCAGGTGCTGGGAGTAGATCCCAGGTCAGCAGAGTGCAAGGCAAGCACTGTGCCCAATCTCTATGAATCTTTTTAAATTATTTTTCACAAAAAAATCCTCTATTTGAGCTTGCCTATTCCTCATTTAATTTTATTTATGAGTTTATTCTAAATATTTGATCCTTTATTCATAAGCCAGTAACAGTTTTGCTCAAGGAGCATTTTCTCTTTTAATCTTAAACAACCTTCACCCCATTCTCTTGTATTCTTGCTAGCATTTGTTGAAATCTTTTAAAATTTGAAGTTTACCTATAAAATTTGCCAATTGCTTGTAAAAATAAATAACCTTACCTATATGCTCTAATTCTGATAGTGGGGATTGAATTTTGAATTTTACTTTCTTTTTAATATCACAATTCCCCAAAAAAGAGGCAATGTAGAAAACCTCACTACCCATGATGAAAGCAAGGTTGTTAGGCCACTTGATTCATAGAGGGCCACATCACTAGTAAGAGACAGATGTTATACCCGTACCTAGATCTATATTACTCAAACTCAACTTTGTTTTTGACAACACTGTGTGATCTTCTCATCAAAGCATTGTTTACAACCTTTGACTGTGTTGAATGATAACAAAACATATTATGGAATGTCTGTTTTTTTTTTAATTGGAAAGTCCAACAAGTTTATTTTTTTCATTTTTGTTTTTTTTATTTATTTTTATTTATTTTTGATTGAATCACCATGTGGAAAGTTACAAAGTTCTCAGGTTTATGTCTCAGTTATACAATGCTCAAACACCCATCCCTTCACCTGTGCCCATATTCCACCACCAAAGACCCCAGTATACCTCCCAGCCCCCGCCCCCCACCCCCATCCCTGCCTGCTTAGTTGATAAATTTCACTTCATTTTCACTTTACTTTGATTACATTCCATATTTCAACACAACATTCACTATTGTTGGAGTTTTCCCCCAAGAAAGACAGACCTACTGCTTATGCAGCATTTGATAATTAGTTTTCCATTGCTGAAACTGGAGAGATATGAAGTCCCGTTGTTTCAAGTACATAGAGTTTTTCCCCCCTTCTTCCCATGCCACCAAGTTTGTGCCTGCTTAATGAATAGTCCTCATATTATGGTTGACACCACGTCGCCCTATGAGAAAAAAGGATATTTCCAGTTCTCTGCCGGCGTGGGGCTATGGCTTAGTTCAGTCTAGAGACATGGTTACAAGTAGTTTCTGGAACCGGAAGTAGTCTAGTTAGGCTCCGGGTTCTGGTTGATCAGCAACATCGCAGCCACTCAAAAGTGTGGCCACCCGGGTCGAGTCTCGGCAGAGCATGCGCTGGCATTGGTCCAAGACTTCACAAGTGTCCCACTGTTCCAAGTATATAGGTTTTCTTTTTTTTGTTTTTTTTTTCCCTCCCATTCCCACGCCTCTAAGTTCGTGCCTGCTTAATAGACTTCATAATATAGTGGACACCACACCGAGTTTCTCCCAGAAAAGGGAAAAGAACCGAGAAAGAAGGATATTTCCTCACATCGGCCGGTGTGGGGCTTTGGCTTAGTTCACAGTCTAAAGAAATAGCTGCTACTTTGATTACCTTCAATATTTCAACAAAAAACTCGGTACTATTATTTGGAGTTTTCCCCCACAGTAAGATCTGCTAAAAAGGAACCTTTTCACGTTGTTGACAATCAGGAGATATTAGGTCGCGCGGCTGCTATTGCAGCCGCGCAGTTTGGGATTTCCATATGAGGTCCAGGGAAAATTATTTTGGTAATTGCATCACTGCAATCTTTTACTTCCCTTTCATGGTGCTCATATGATGGAGAAGCCTGGAGAGAAGAACCGTGCCCTGCTGGAGGCCCAGGGGCCAGTAGCTCCGATCACACAGTTTGGAGGCATTTTTGGGGCACTGTTTGTGTCCAAAGGAGTTCAGTTCCCTTCGGGGTCGAGCTCGCGCGGGGGCAGAAAAAAAAAGCTGGAATGTCTGTTGATTCTGGTTTCTGTCCCTAAAAGCAATCCAAGACAACACCCCATTCTCCCACACTTTGTTTCTAATATCTAAAGTGTATTGCATGGCTGCTTAAGTTTTCATAGTTATATATCTTGTTATATATCTGTATATCAGTTTTCTTTATTTCACCCTATTTTCATTTCTGGTCTGTACCCCTTAGGAAGGAAGCACAATTTTCCTCCCAGATTGTGCAGAGCATTACAAATTTATGACAATTACTTGCATTTGATTTTCATAGTGAAATCTTTTTTTTAATTCAATTTTTTATTGAATTGCTGTCAGATACAGTTACAGTTTCCTGACTGGTTTCAGTTCACTACCCATCCTTCCACCAAGTGTACATTTCCCATTGATACCCCCCCCACATTCCTCCTGCCCCCCCCCAACATGCCTCTATGGCAGGCACTTTTCTTCTTTCTCTTTCTATCTCACTTTCTCTTTTTCTCACGCTCTCCATCTCCTTTTGGGCATTATGGTCTGCAGTACAGATACTGAGAGGTCATCATGTTTGGTCCTTTACCCACTTTCAGCACACATCTCCCATCCAGAGTGATCCTTTCAACATCATTATCAAGTGGTCTCTTCTCTATCTCAACTCCCCTCTCTCCCAGCCTTTGAGGCAAACTTCCAATCATTGACTATTCCTCCTGGCCCTTGTTTCTACTATCTTTTGGTAACAGTCTTATACCATCTTTTTTTTTATCCTATATCACAGTGAGTGAAGTCATTTTATGTCTGTCCTTCTCCTTCTAACTTATTTCGCTCAGCTTGATACTCTACATATCCACCCATCTATGACCTAATTTCATGACTTAATTGTCTATAGTATAGTATTCTATTGTGTAGATGTACCAATGGTTTCTTTAACCATTCATCTGTTCTTGGGTACTAGGGTTGTTTCCATATTCTGGCTATTGTGAACAGTATTGCAATGAATATATAAGTGCATATGTCATTTCTGCTGTGTTTTTATACCCTGGCGGTATATTACCAGAAGTAGTATTGCTGGGTCCTATGGAAGCTCAATTCTAGTTTTTGAAGGAATGCACAAATTGTTTTCCAAAAATGCTGGACCAATTGGCATTCCCACCAACAATGAATGAGAGTTCATTTCTCCCCACATCCACACCAGCTCTGGCTATTCTTATTCTGTTTGATGTATGTCAGTCTCTATGGTGTAAGGTGTTATCTCATTGTTGTTTTGAGTAACTTCTCCCGGATAAATAGTGCTTCATAGACTCGAAAGTGAGCTACTTTAAGACAAACTCAAAAACGAAGTGAGCTACTTTAAGACAAGACAGGCCACTCAAACACATCAAACTCCTGCATAAATATGGAATCAAATCCCATAAAAATAATCTCTCTCAATGTGAATGGGCTAAACACACCAATTAAGACACAAGGTGACAGGATGGATCCGAAAACACTGTTCTGCCTGTAGGAAACACATCTGAATAGTCAGAGCAAAAACCGACTCAAAGTCAGGGGCTGGAAAACAATTCTAAAACAAAGCAAATAACTCCCTCAAAAAAAGCTGGGGTGGCCATAATAATATCACACCACATAGACATTAGACTGAAGGAGGTTATAACAGACAGTGGAATAACCTGTCTAACTGTTAATGAATAGGTCTGTCTAACTGTTTTTAGGTAATTTCCCAGGTTTAGACTAACACAGTCATGTTGATAAATTTGTGAGAAATAAGCTCAGTTTTTATATCATTCTTGATGATGAGATGAGAATGGCTACTTTTGTGTGAATCCATTAGCTAGCATAAAATGTGCCCTAAAAGTAGTGGAAACATAGGAGCTCCTCAAAAATATTCTTTTAAAAATACACATGAGATCAGATACTAAAAATGCTGGGAAAATTTCAAAGGTCTCACTGTTACCATTAGTTCTTTCTTGGGTTCTTAAAGTTTCACTCTTTAATTAGAGACCACTCCTTAAACTTTGTGAAATAATATTAAGTCACAAAGGTTGTCTTTGATCTCACTGAACAGCTCTCAACTTTTAAAATACAATTATAATCTCTAGCAAATCATAGTGTGTATTTTGACAGCTTACTAGCAAGAAAGGGGTGTGTATAAGCCAGTATCCTTCCCTATCATTTCATTTTCTTTGTTCCTAGATTAATCAGATAAGTGTGGGAATGAGTTCTGACTTTCCCTTTTGGATGTCTTCCTGCAGAACAAGATAATCTAGTCAAAGAAGCTATGCTGTCCTACCAGTCTCTGGAGTCAGAAGGAAGGGAGACTAGCTGAGGAGGAAAGGAGAATGAAGAGCATGAATCAGCTTTAATATTGAAAGTCCTGAGCCCTGGAATCAGACAGTCCATGGTTGATAAAAGTCCAAGATGAACCATTCTTCTAAATGTAAAAGATATCTCACCACTGGAAGTTCCATTGTTCTTATTACTAAAAGAGAGACTGCGTTTCTTTCTCGTGGAGTTACTGTGAGATCAAAGAAGATGGAGTGTGAGATGAGCTCATTATAGAGCAAATGTTGAATGTGTATTAGCTTTCTTTCCAAACTTTCTGCACATTATTGTCTGTCTTACCGAAGCACTTTTTTGGAAACACACTCCATCTCAGTCCCCCACAGCAACATTTTCATTTAATGATTTTTAAAGCTATATAAATGGCCAAAGAAAATAAATTTCTATAAACATTAATTCATTTATTCAACTAATAGGTTTCAATTGAAAACCTTAGCTATGAGATGCAGCTTTCTTAGCATGTGTTTTTAAAAAAATTTTTTTTGTTAGTGAATCACCATGAGGGTAGTTACATATTTACACATTTTTATGCTTGTGTTTCCCTCACACAATATTCAAGAACTTATCCCTCCACCAGTGCCCATTCTCCACCACCAATGAACACAGTATCCCTCCCACCCCCAAATCCAACACCCCCACCCCGCCTCTGTGGCAGGGCATTCCCTTTTATTCTCTCTCTCCTTTTGGATGCTGTGGTATGCAATAGGGGTATTGAGTAGCCATCGTGTTCAGTCTCTTGTCTACTTTCAGCACTCATCTCCCTTCTCGCGCGGGTTCTCCAACCACATTTTACTTGGTGTTCCCTTCTCTATCTGAGCTTTCTTTTTCCCAGCATGTGAGGCCTGCTTCCAAGCCATGGAACAACCTCCTGGTACTTATTTCTACTATTCTTGGGTGTTAGTCTCCTACTCTGTTATTTTATATTCCACAGATGAGTGCAATCTTTCTATGTCTTTCTCTCTCTTTCTGACTCATTTCACTTAGCATAATGCTTTCCATGTTGATCCACTTATATGCAAAGTTCATGACTTCATCTTTTCTAACAGCTGCATAGTATTCCATTGTGTAGATGTACCAAAGATTCTTTAACCAGTCATCCGTTCTTGTGTACTTGGGTTTTCTTCCAGAGTCTGGCTATTGTAAACAGTGCTGCGATGAAGTGCAGATGTCATTTCGACTATCCTTTTTTCTTCTCTGCGATATATTTCCAGCAGTGGTATTGCTGGTCAAATGGGAGCTCAATTCCTAATTTTTTGAGAAGCATCTATATTGTTTTCCAAAAGGGCTGAACCAGTCGACATTCCCACCAGCAGTGTAGAAGGGTCTCTTTCTCCCCACATCCTCACCAACAGTGGTTGCTTTTGTTCTTTTGGATATGTGCCATTCTCTGTGGTGTGAGGTGGTATCTCGTTGTTTTGATCTGCACCTCCCTGACGATTAGTGATGAAGAGCATTTTTAATGTGCCTTTTGGCCATTCATATCCCTTCATTGTGAAAGTTTCTGTTCATTTCTTCGCCCTATTTTCTGATGGGGCTGAATGTTTTCTTCTTGTAGAGTTCAACCAGTGCCTTATATACCCTTGATATCAACCCTTCATCGGATGGGTATTGGGTGAATATCCTTTCCCATTCTGTAGATTGTCTTTGTATTCTGGTCACTGTGTCTTTTGTGGTGCCGAAGCTTCTTAGTTAAATCTAGTCCCATTTGTTTATCTCTGTTTTCACTTGGTTGATCAGTTGTGTGTCATCTTTGAAGATAACTTTAGCTTCAGTATCGTTAAGGTCATCCCCTATGACTCTGATTCACTCTAGAGCCATTTTGAGGTCTTTTGCCACTATTTATTGTTGTTTGTATGCTTTCTGCAGCTCATCTTCAAGCTCTTATTCTGTCTTCAGCTGTAGTCATTCTACTGTTGAGGGCCCCTGCTGAGGTTTTTAATCATCTACCCATTTCTTTGTTTGTGTCACTTCTGTTTGTAGCTTTGAAATTTCTGCTCTCATTTCTTCCTGCATTTTCTTGGTGGACCATTCCAATGCTTCATTCATATCCTCCCTTAATTTATTGGGTGTCTGTTCCATGGTTGCTTTGAGTATGTCGACCATCTTTAAGCTTTCCTCTCTGAATTCTTTGTCTGAGAGGTCGTATATGTGGGTAGCCCCTGTTGAGGCTTCTGGAATCTTTTCTTCATCCTCTCTTTATGGAGGGGATTTTCGCTGTTTCTTTGTATTGTCATGGAAGTATAGAGTTGGAACCTACTGGTTGTCTATCCCTATTCACTCTTGCTGAAGGGGGATTCTGGCTGTGCTAAATTGATGATGGTAGCCTTGTTCCTATTCTAGAATACTTCCTTACTCTCAGGCACTCCTCCTGGTTTATGTGGAGTCTCTAGTGAAGACTTAATGTTATGCTTTCTTTACGAAGGGTTTGTGCAGCTTCAATTGTTCACTGATAGTTTTTGTGTAGTTAGAATAGTCTAATGGACTATTGGCATAGAGTGATTTAGATGGCCAGAATGTTTTTCAAAGAAATATGTTATATGGATAATCCCTCCAGCAGGAGGCCATGCCCCCTTTGAGGCCACGCCCTCCAAGATGCAGGCCATGCCCCCAGTAACCTCTTGGGCCGCTGGGATGCCAGGACAGGAAGCTCGGTGGGTGGGTCAAGCAGCGGTAAGGCTCATGAGGGCCAAGCTCGCGCTCACACACCTGTCTGGGGAAAGGAGGAGCTGGGACAGCAGGCAGGGATGCTGGGATGCCAGGAAGGGGCACTCAGAGGGCGGGTCAAACGGTCAAGCTGCGGGAAGGGTAATCTTCCTTAGCATTTATATTTATTATAAGATTAACCAAACATTTGTATTATATTAGAAAAAATCATCTAAGAGGCACATTAAAAGCACAGGTTCTACAAAAAAGTATAGTAGAAATGACATCTGCACTTATAAGTTCATTGCAGCACTGTTTACAATAGCCAGAATCTGGAAAAAACCTGAGTGCCCGGGAACAGATGAGTGGTTAAAGAAACTTTGGTACATCTATACAATGGAATACTATGCAGCTGGTATAAAGGATGAAGTCATGAACTTTGCATATAAGTGGATCAACATGAAAAGTATCATGCTAAGTGAAATGAGCCAGAAAAAGTGGGACAGACATAGAAAGATTGCACTCATCTGTGGAATATAAAACAACAGTGTAGGAGACTAATACCCAAGAATAGTAGTATATAATGCCTCTGAAGCTGGCCTCACACGCTGGGGGAAAGTCATCCCAGATAGAGAAGGGAACACCAAGTAATATGTGATTGGAGATCCCATGCGGGAAGGGAGATGCATGCTGAAAGTAGACTAGAGACTGAACAGGATGACCACTCACTACCCCTATTGTAGACCACAACACCCAAAGGAGAGAGAGATATCAAATTGGAATGCCCCGCCACAGAGGTGGGGTGGGGGGGATGGGATGAGAGGTGGGAGGGATACTGGGTTCATTTGATGGTGGAGAATGGACACTGGTGGAGGGATGGGCTATCAAACATTGAATGAGGGAAAAACAAGCACAAAAATGTGTGAATCTGCAACTGTACCCTCACTGTGACTCACTAATTAAAAAATAAATAAATTTAAATAATTTTAAAAAATTAAAAAAACAGGTTCTAATATATTTTATATTTGACTGTAAATACATTAAGATGCTGTGAAGGGAGTGATAATTACTTTATGTGGAAACATTGAAAAATAGGCAGAAGCATATGTAGAAGTTTGTAAAGCACTCAAAATTAGGAGAAATTTTACCACCAAATCAGTTTCCACCAGTTTTTGGTGTATTTACATCTGTATACACCTGAATCAAAAGGAATTTGTATTATTTTGTGAAGGGCTGGAGCAATAGCACAGTGCGTAGGGTGTTTGCCTTGCTCGCAGCCAACCCAGGTTTGATCCCTCTGTCCCTCTCAGAGAGCCCGTCAAGCTGCCAAAAGTATCCTGCCCACACGGCAGAGCCTGGCAAACTACCCGTGGCATATTTGATGTACCAGACACAGTAACAACAAGTCTCACAATGGGGACATTACTGGTGCCCGTTCGAGCAAATCTATGAACAACGGGACAACAGTGCTACAGTGCAAAATAATAGTTGGATTATGTTAATAATTACCTTCTTTGAGTATTACTATATAGAGCTACATTCTTCAACCATTTTACATCTGCAGACCGACATCTGTCCTGATTCAAGGGTTCTTAGTTACAATGTAAGTGGAAGACCAAGACAGCAGATCAGTCACATTTGCAGACTGGTACTGATTCGTGGTCTGTTGTTGTCTGTTGTTTGAAGAATAGTGGCGTGGAAAACCTAGGACACAAAGTGAGAGTTCCCTTTACCTTCAAGAATCCTATCTCCAGTTGTGCCCAGAATCCATTCCAGAATCAAAGACTAGGCTCGTCTGACAGATCTCACACATATAAATAGATGTGCCAGACTGAAGTATCTTAATGCTATTTAATACTTAGATTATTAAATTACCTTTTGCCTTTCTGATTATGCAAGATAAAGTACTCTGCTTAAATTTTGATTTACCCAAAATTCTCTATAGGGATAAAAAACATCTATCAAATAATTCAAACAGCTTTTATTCTTAATGATTGTTTTTCATTGTAAATTGATTAAATGACATGGTGTGGGCTTCTCCTGTACAAGACTGAATTTCTCTTCGCATCCTGGGAAAAGACAGCAGGAGCTGATCTACATTGTTGAAGTAAATTAAATTTGTGAGTATTCAGACAAAGCAATTATTTTTTAAACTCTTGCTCACTTATTTTCTGAAGAACTTAAGATTGGAATTCAGGCCGGAGACAGTGGGAAGAAACTTGGGGGTTACCATCTGGGGTCATTAGTAAGCAACTGGTGCAAAAGCACTGCTTCTCTGATCTGCCAAAAGAAGTGGGAATGTCTATTTCCAGGTCAACTTCTTAATAAGATTAGAATGATCATGAGAAATAATAAAAAGTGTGAGCACATCTAAAACACATTACTTTTGTGAATGTTACTCTAGCCATGAGAAACAGAATAAATTATAGTAAATTTTAAAAAGAAAAACCACAAGTACCCTAGTTCCATCTCAGACTTACTGAGTTATTCAACCACCTCTAACTCTGCCTTTGTACCTCCATTTCAAGTAGAAGAGGGCTTAAAATGGCAAGGGAAAATGTATGCATGGAATAGACCACCCTCAAACACACAGTGAACTATATTTTCAGATGCAGTCTGCTACTGGTAAGGAGTCGGGTTGTGCTGTGGTTTGCTATATGCCCCTCAGTAAGAAATAGTATGTTGAAAACTGTGGCAGGAAAAGGGATGCTAACTATGGATAAGAGATAGAGTAGGGTAATAGGGTTTTTGTCTCTATTTGATATTCAAAGATTATATATTTGAATAAGTCGTCTCCCTCTCTGATCTTCAATTTCCTGACCTGAAAAATTAAAATCTCATGATACGGTGGCTCTTAATAATTTTCAAGGTACGGATACTTTGGTGAGATATTTAGACTTGAATTCTGACCCAAACATTTGTATATGATCCCTTGTAAATAAGTAGATGCCTCATTATTACTTATTTTCTTCTCATCTCATGTAAATTACAAGGTTCTGTGTGTCTGACAGCTCTGATTTTTCTGATATGTCTGATTTGTCTGATTTGCCTCCTCCTCTTTGTCTTGCTTTCAATTAAAAAAGAACAAATTTGTATTAAATGTAGAGAAACCTAAACTTTGATCAGACACTTCTAGGTCTAAGAACGCTGGAAAATATTTATTAGTTGGCACCTATGAGAAAATATTGGAATATTAACCATTTTGTCAAACTAGTTGCAAAATACAATATACACTTAGAAATATTACGTTAGGATTTCTGCCATCCTGAGAATCATCCAGGCTCAGCTTATTTGTTATCTTTGCAACTTTTGTTGAGGATGAATCTCAGGTCCTGTACATTTAAGCCATTAAATCTACCTTCCTCTTCCTTATAATAACAATGAAAGCATTTTCATTTAGTAACACATATTTTGCTATTCAAGGTTCAAAGAAATCTTTATATATTGCATACCAGCTTTAAGTAATTCATTGAAATATGCTTTGATTATAAAGTTGATGAAGACTAGTCTTGGGAAAATTACGATGCTTGTCCAATTTAATGAAAACAGGATTCAAGAATTCAGTCCTCTGTACATTTTCCCTTGACATCTAGGAACATATTTTGATAGTTTTTTGTTCTAATTTATTTTCATAGACTCATAGTTGTCTCAGATATGATTATTTAATAAATTGGCAGAAACTAAACAATAAAACACAGGCATTATCCTATTTTTATTATTTCATTTTTTGTAAGGTTCTTAAAATTCAGTTAAGTTCCATTTAGTGACAAAAATAGCTTCCCAACCAAGATACTGCTAACTTCGGTCTTTAAATATGTTATTTCTAAGTTGAATGTAGGTGTGACTTCATAATAAATGTCAAATCACCTCAATCTGAAGTTCTGACTTATAGATGAACTCTAGGCATTGAGAAAGTTATTGATCTGAATTGTATGTTGACTGATAAGTTCTGATGCAAGTTACAAAAATAAATCAAGCATGTAAATTAACTAGCTCTCACCCAGGTTCATCCCACTTTCCTCATTAACGAATCATGGTAATTTTGCTCATTTTAACATTTTGTTTTTTCATTTTGTTTCTTTCCAACATTTTTTCAAACATCCTACAAATTGGAATTTCTGTATTAGTTTGACATATTCTTACACCAAATTTTGCCATGATATAATGTTTGCATTTTATTAATCATAATACTTTGCATTAATTTATTTAATTTCTATGTACCTGTGTGGTATAGTAATAAAAAAAAGCATGTCTCCTATAGCATGACACAAGGCAAATATTGCAAGACTATTACTGTGTCAATAAGCAGTTTGAGATCTTATCTTTGAAATCCTTTCTGCCAAGTACAGAACTCAACATTTTCTCTACATTAAGATGCCATTTTTGATTGATTGCTTACTTTTGGGCCTCACCTGGTGGTGTTCAGGAATTACTTCTGCTTCTGTTCTCCTGAATCATTCCTGGCAGTAAATTGGGGACCATGTGTGGTGCCAGGGATCAAATCGGGGTCAGCCACATATAAGGTAAGTTCTAAATTACTACTCTCAGGCCCCTGATAGCAGGTCTTTGCCTAGTTTGTATAATCTGTGAACTGATCACCTAATTATTTGAAAATTATTAACACTTATAATTTACCCAGAATGCTCAGTGGGGTTGTCTATTGTTGTTTTAAGTACTACTAAAAGATGTACCCCAAAAGCTTCTTTAGTAATTTGGCTTCTGAAAATACAAACAATCTCAGTTCAATTACATTTCTTCCTATTTCTGCACTTATCCCAGGTTATACTTTATGAATTTTGGCTCTTGGAGAATTCTGTTCTTTGTTCTGCTTGTTGATGTATTTTTGTTAAGTGTCCAAATGAGGGAAAAAAACACCAAGAAGAAAAAAAAAACGTTTACATGTTATGATTTATTGTCAAAATGGTTACAGTGGTGAGTGGGGATTCACTCTAGTTTATGAATAATATATTTACACTATTATGTCTCCCGGTGAATTTATAAGATTGATGTTCAAAAGAGAGACTCTAAGTATGATGAATTGCTACCACATAAAGGTAGTCAATCTTCATCAGCTTACATTCAGAATGAGCTGGAATGCTTGCAGAAATGCTTTGAGAGGTTTCCAACTGGTCTTTCTGCTGTATTCGTACAATTCCGCTGGGATAAAAAGAGATGATGAACATCAAATACACATTTTAAAAAACTGTGGGTGGGTTCACTAGCAGTTTATGGTGAAATTATAAACACAGGAGAGGAGACAAAAAACTCTGACTCAATACCGAGGGTTTTGAAGTTACTGAAAGGTTGAAATATTAGCACTTGACCAGGCACTGAACACAAATAAGCAGTGAATTTCACTCTAATCCAGTGTAGTGTTAGAGAAATGAATTTAGAGCTAGGCAGCATCAATTATCAATAAAATGTCTGCTTTGCAGTTAGAGGTATAATGCTTATTTCTTTATTAAGCTCATGTTTATGAACTATCGACATGACCCAAGCACAGCTAGCTATAATATACATCATATAGCATTTGCATATTTCAGAGAACAAATTCGACAAGACTCTGCTTAGTAAACTTACAGACCAGAACCCAATAGCTAGTAATTAAACATGTGGAGATTTGAAAGGTAAGAAAGGATTACGTTGAAAAACAAAATAGAGTAAAGAGGATGGGAAAACAAAAGTAACAACAGAAGATTTGCCTCTTTTTTGGTATTTATTAGGGAATGTCCCATTGATAAGGGGATGTCTGTGGTTTCCCATGATGGCAGTGAAGGAACAAGTCACGTGAGTTTATCTGCTAGGAGTATTCTAGGTAATGAAGTAATGGGGGCTTGAAAAAGTGCTGGGGTCTTCTCCTGGCTTCTGCTCAGCGTGCTCCCTCGTCCAGTAAGGGGCCGCAACTCAGAGTCCTGAGGACAGGGCTGAGCTTCCCTCCTGCAGAGAGAAGAGGGGAAAGAGCAAACCTATGTCAGGGCCTCCACAGAACCGAGAACTGAGAAATGAGCACATGAGCACCGTGGGGTCCCCTCAAGCAGTTCTGATTTATTGAGCAAACAACAAAGTTTATATAGATTTGAATATTTGCAGTTAGTCACGTACAGTGGTTCGAACAAGCATGCCTTTCATCTCAGTTATATAGATAGGATTACATTGTTTCATTATAGTTCTACCACTGTATCACTGTCATCTAGTCGTTGCTCATCGATTGCTCCAGTGGGCGCCAGTAATGTCTCCATTTGTCCCTGTCACGTGCTACTGTAGCCCAATGGCATCTGCTCGCTCCAGGAACATGAAGAGCATGTTATTAATGTTTTTGGCGTATCGAATACGTCATGGGTAGCTTGCCAAGCTCTGCTGTATGCCCGGAATATCCTCGGTAGCTTGCCAGGCTCTCTGAGAGGGGTGAAGGCTTTGAGCTTATATAGCTGAGATGGAAGAGGCTTGTGGGTGTGGCTCCTACATCCCTAACTTTTGGCCATTTAATTTCTTGCTAAACTTGGCCCCAAGTTGTTGGGCTTTGGCCAAAGGCACAGCAGCAATTTTGGGGTATCTGGAAGTCTAAAGTCACCATCAGGTTGCTGATGCACTTGCCTCACGTACAGGTTGACCAGCTGGCAGCACCATACACCCAAATAGTTCTATATTGTTTCATTATAGTTCTATAGATAGGATTATATTCTTCCTTTAATCATAATGGATAGGCTGTTACCTGCACACCTACCTGGCACATCCTTTCCCAGGGTCCTGTCCCAAGGCATCATTGACCTGTGATAGTAAATATACATTGCAACAGGCTTCTGAATGCTCTGAGGACACCCACCCAGGTCACGCTCAAGGATTAATATGACACTTCAAAGCAGATCAAGAGGGGCTTTTCTACCCCGCTACCTCTTCTACCCCTTCTTCTTCCCTTCTACTCCCACACTGAAACAAGATTATTCTCTTTCATTTTCTCACCTGTCTGTAACTTTATCTTCTTCTGTTTTTTTGGTTATGATTGTTTTCATTTTATTAATCCCAACAAATAGGATTGCATATTGAGATGATGTTGTAGAAGCATTGGAAATGATTGGAAATCAAAGAATGCCTGTCTTCAAGGAGCACTGACGGAGAGTGAAGGCAGGACCGTAAGAAGGAACTTAAGCTAAGATGAAGGAGTTGAGGACAGTAAATAGCGGTTGAGGAAATTATTGACTTGAGGTCAGTAAGAAGTAGTGGAGAACACTAGGAACGATAGGGTGACTATAAGAAGGAGTAGGAGACACTGATGAGTGGAGGTACCCAGGTACTAGTTTTACTGAACGCCTTTTGCTGGCTGGAAGCTTTGACAGGCTCAGAGTGGCTATATTCTTTTCACAACCTGTAAAATTGGTTCTGTTCCCATTTTGCCTGAGCTAAGTATCTCAGAAATGCATCAAATAATTGCCATAAGCTACAAATTTTCTTTTTAGTTAAATTTTGGGGCTCACGAACCATACTCTTGTTTAAGTCTCCAAGGTGGCTATCTGCACAAAACAAGTACTCTTGTTAAGTCTTCCTAGAAGTTTCCTTCTACCCCCACACAGAAACAAGATCTATTCTCTTTCATTTTCTCACACGTCTGTAACTTTATCTTCTTCAGTTTTTTTGGTTGATTATAATTGTTTTTATTTTATTTATTTATTTTTGCTTTTTTTGGGTCACACCTGGCAATGCACAGGGGTTATTCCTGGCTTTGTACTCAGGAATTACTTCTGCCGGTGCTTGGGGGACCATATGGGTTGCTGGGGATTGAACCCAGGTCGGCCGCTGTAAGGCAAACACCTACTCACGGTTCTATCACTCCAGCCCCTATAATTATTTTTAATTCAATGGCTTTCTTCTCTACCACTTTCAGGTACTCATCTCTTCACTTTTGCCAGGGTCTCTCTATCTCCTCCTGAACTTTCAGGAGACCAACAGGCATGAATAAACGGAATCATTCTCCTCAAGAATCCTTCATACAGAGGATACCTGTCCATGGGATTTATATAAGTCAAGTGAGATGATATAAGTACAATTAGAGAAGCAAATAAAGTGACCATTGAGTTTGGATAAGGAGTTCTTTCTGTTAAGAGAAGATGGTACAAGCTAGTAAAAGTGCCTTTGATTAATGCATGAAGGATGAATGATACTGAATTAGGGAAATGAGGGTAGTTGAAAAAATACATTCCATTCCAAAGACCTTGAACACACAGATATATACACATATGTAGTTAAAAGGCTTGAAGTATTGCAGGAGCTATATCAACAGCAATGTCTGAAAAATATTATTGCTAAAGTGAAGCAGTAGTTCATAAGATGACAAGGAGCTAGAGGATAACCATTTAAATTTTTTTTAACATAAGCAGAATGAGGTATTGAATATGATCAGTTCATTTTAGTGAAATTATTCTTTCTCATATAGGAATAAGTTGATGTAAATTTTCACTTTGAAAAGAACAATTAAATATGAACTTTGAAAATAAGGGTATTATAGATCATACCCCAAAGATAGAAACAAGGAAGATAAAAGAAAAAGCCCTGATTTATCATTCATCTTCATTTAAAATGGTACACCTTAACATCTATTGTCACTTATTACGAATAAGAAATTGATTTATGTCCTTTATAGAGATACTATCTTGTTTAATTCTTTTTTTTTTTTGCTTTTTTTGGGGTCACACCTGGCGATACACAGGGGTTACTCCTGGCTCTGCACTCAGGAATTACCCCTGGCCGTGCTCAGGGGACCATATGGGATGCTGGGATTTGAACCCGGGTCAGCCGCGTGCAAGGCAAATGCCCTACCTGCTGTGCTATCTCTCCAGCCCCTATCTTGTTTAATTCTTAAAAGACTGCATAGGACAATTACTCTTTAAATATTAAAATTAAAATAAATTTCCTAAATAAGTAGTGAGGGTAGAGTGTTGAATTATATTGTTAGGACCACAAGGAAGCCTAGATCCATGTATAATTCTCTAAGTGTGGTAGAAAGCAAAAGCCTAACTGAATCATATAGCAATAATCTAACAAACTAACACCTTCTAGTATTTCTCCTTGTCCTACACAATTGATCATAAATGAAGTATTTAAACTGCCTTCTCTCAGTAATCTTCGAGATCCCGGTAAACCTCTATCCTCATTAATGGGTGCTATGCTACATCAGTGAATTCATATAGTTAATCATTCTCCTATCATTATCACCTATTTATGATATTTTGAAATGGGAATGGGTCCAAATGGAAGGCTATCTCCACTTTTAATTACCTTCCCACCAGTCAGTTCATCATATATTTTCACTTCCCTCCCCTCCCCACCTTGTAGGAAAAAAAAATCTTAGTTCCCATGATCACTCAGAGTCAGCAGTATGAAAAGAAGAGTCTCTGAAGGCTGTATGATGATTGCTGTTTAATTCTAAATTGGAATCCTTGAACTAACTTCTCTTTTCATCTATTTCAATTCCTGTCATTTACATTTAAGAAAAAGTGCTCAGGCCAAACTTGCCTCTTTGTATGAGCTGGTATATTTTAACAGTGATTTGGTTTGGTAACTCCAACACTTGCAGATCTCTGTGACTCTCCTTCTCTTCCCAGGGGAGTACCGGTTTTGTTTTATTTGTTTGCATATTTCTGAATTTGCTTTTCCCACTATCCTTCCTGACTCTACTTGGGCCAGCTTGAAGCACATCTTTGCACTTTATACATCTTCCCAGTGTTTGATGCATGTTGATACATTTGTCATGACTCCCTATAGACCCCTTCGCCTGTGTGTTCTGCTGGGGGGAGTTAAGGGAGGTAATAGATATCTTGAACTCTGATTCTAGTTCCTCCTCTCACTGACCTGTGACAACTTCTGGGCTCCTCCTCTGTAAGGGAGAAAGACTTGCCAAGTCATGGAGATTATATTAACTGAGCCTTCCAAATCTAAAAAGTATGTGTCTCTGTTTGTAATAGATAACAGTATCCTCATAAAAGGAGAATAAATTCCATTTTTTAAAAGAAATTATGTTCTACTCCTCAACTAGGGCAAATGACATCCTGGAAAGTGTGCCCAATAGTCAGAAGTCACTTGTAGAGTTTTTTGCTGTGAAGATAGTTCCAGAATGTTCCTGGGGAAATCTTTACAGCATATTGGCTTCAATTTTCTCATCTAAAATTAGTAAAAAGACTGCTTCACATACTGGTGGTGAGGATTAAATGAGGTTATTTACAGAGGTACAACTTGTATGATGTAGAAAATGTTTAGGTTACAGTCCCGCAGAGATGTTCAACTGTGATTACAAAGGAAGTTTTATCTGGCTGGGTCTGACATAACTAACTCTAAGGACTTTCCATTGTTTGAAATGAGGAGTTATTTTGTTGCAGAGATAGATTTTAACACATTTAACTCAGTGGTAAGGCTGCTGCTGAGTGTGCAATCAAGGGCTGTACTGAAGAATCTATAATTAACTCTGCGTTTAATAGAATCTCATTCATACTTGGCAATATTTAGTACAAGAACACGTGTAACCCTACTGGCAGTTTCAACCTAAGAACCAATGATTTCATAAACATATCCATAATCATTAAGAAGATGTTTCTAATAAACCACAATGAAATTTATTATTTCTCCTCTAAGACCCAAATGGATTTGCAGCTGATAAGGATCAGCTCAGTTTATCCCCTTCTGTGAAATTGCCCGTTCAGAGCTGCCCACCGCAATATCATCTAGAGTGATTTACAGCAAATTAGCTGAAATGACTTCACATTACAACCCTCTGACACTTCCCAGTGGTTCTGTTTCTCAGAGTCCTCAAAATTTTGCTTTTGTTTTTGAAATTCAGAAGCTCTTAGGACAGTTGAGAGAGTCCAGTAAAATGTAATGAAATTAATTAAGAAATGCAAAGGAAATGAATTTCAAAGACAGAAATTTTAATTTGTGTGCTGAAAGTCAGATAGTGAAAACAGTAAAGGGCATAGAGAAAGATATAGTGATTCAGTGTACATTAACCTACAGTTTTTATTGAGCACCTGTGTGTGAAGGAGTTCAGAATATACTATGGTTACTGGCTTTCAAGAACTCTGAGAAACTTTTGAAGAAAGAGATAGCACCCACTCTACATTAGTCTCTATGATCTCTAATTGTCCCATCTTTGACAGGAGGGAAAGAATATATTGCTCTGGGCTATTATTAGGACAATTTTTGTTCACTTTCTAGACAAATCTCCCTAGAGTTGGACTCTCTGGGTGGAATGAGAAACATCATCTCAAATCCAAGCTCTTTCTTCTAGAATGTACTCTGAATGTTTGAACCATGGATTTTCTTTTCTGCCCCTACAGGCCAAATCTCCTTTCTTTTTGGATGCTGTGATTCTCTTCTCCAAATCCATACTTCCACTCTGAGTGTTGCCATTAGTCTATGTTCTATTTTAGGCCAGTGGTATGACCAGCGGTTGACTGTGAGTAGGGATTGTAAACTGAATTGGTACTGGGGTGTCTGATACCTGCTATGCAGTCTCATATTAGTGCTGAGAAGAGGTTGGTGGGGAGAGATGAACAAGCTGTGTGTTTGGAAATGTGGACTAGTTTTTTCTCACTTGTCCCCAAATTTCAAGAGCAATTCACTACTAACTTTCAACTTAGCATATCAGCATAAAGTTGTAGCTTTCAAAAAAGTAGGTTGGCTCATATTTAATGCTTATCACTAATTTTTTATTGGGAGTATTGGGTCATACCTAGCAATGCACAGGACTTCTGGCTCTATGCTCAGGGGTCACTTCTGTCTGTGATCAGGGGCACACTTGTGGTTTCAGGGATTTGAACCAAGGTAGGCTACTTGCATGGAAAGAGATTAAATCCCTGTACTCTCTGTCTAGATCCATGATTATCATTTTTATTTAGGATATATGATGCTCCATTTGTACTCTTCCTCAGGCCCTTTCAAATATCAGAGGCTTTCTGTCCTTGGCAAAACCTCTTTCATAGTATCTGGGTGCTTAATATAATAGCATATAATCCTCCAATCTCTGAATTTATATTTACTCATTTCCAAGTAAATTACGGTGACTGTTTGCTAGAAAATAGAAAGCCAAAAGAATAAAAAGTTCACTATCTTTGTTTTGATCTATGCTATAACTAGGAATGATCACATTCCTGCATGTTTATCTCATGTTCTACTTTAATTTCTAGGTAAATTTACACTGCTTCCTTCCTTCAATCTTTAAATTAAGTAACTTTTACCATCTGTTGCCAGTGATTAGCCAAATTTTGCCTTGATCCATAAGAATCCCTAAAAACCATTCTCTTAGAACAGGGGCCAGAATTATGTCCCATGAGTATCCACATCCTCATATTTGCTATGCGTGAATATGAACCTTAGGTGGCAAATTGAAGTTGTAGATATAATTAAAGATCTTAGTTTAAAACTCTTGTAGTTTATTCAGGTAGAACTAATGTAATAAGAGTGTCCTTGTAAATGAAAGTAGGAAGGAAGAGAGTCAGAGGAAGATGTAAAGTTCACAACAAAATTTGAACTAATTTTTGGACTGGGGCCATTAGTTAGGGAATATAGATTATTTCCAGAGGTTAAGAAAAGGCAAGGAATTGTTTTCTTACTTAGAGTCTTTAAAAGGAGTATTAGTGTCTCCAAATTTAGATATTCATTATTTTAAAATACTTTTTATTAAGTCACCATGGATTACAAAGTTATTCATGATTGGGTTTCAGGCATACAATATTTCAACACCAATTCCTTTACCAGTGTCCACTTCGATTCACCAATACCCACCTCACACTTGTTCTCTTCCACCCACCAGCCTGTTTCCGTGATTAAAAAATATCTTCTAGCACTGGGAGTTACAGTACTGTTACTGATAGAGTTCATGCATAACACCTTTCGGATTACATCTCCAGTTAAACACTTCTGTCCACTATTGGTGCAGTTCTCTCTTCCCTGTTTCATTCCACTATTCTCCCCATGCTTAGAAACGGAGCATGAGAATTGGTTTTCAGTAGAAAGCAAATTCAGATTTTTTTAAAACTCATGGAGATTCACCTCAAAATGCTATCTATCTGACTTTAATTCCTCAATTTTTTGTGGCTTATGCCAACAATTTATTCACTTTAACTGTAACATAAGCCACAGAATAAACAACTTTGGTTTTGAAAAAAAAAGACATATAAACTTAGACTAGTCACAGCCTCTTTGACCTATGTTTGCTCATCGGTAAAATGCAATAAAAATACCTTCCTCAATAATAAATGGGTGGGAAAATAACATGTTTTAAAATGTTGAAGATTTGTCAACTACGCCTTACAAGTTATTATTATCATTTTCAAGGTAGCTTCTTTATGTTTTGCTATATTTTGCTGTTTGCTTTCCAGAAAAAGTTCTACTCAGAAGAGATCCCCAAGCATAAAATTCTTATTTTATTTACAGTGAAAAACATTGTATCTTTTGCTTTCATATCAAAAAAAGTTTTTGAAATTATTCTATAGCTGTTTAAATAACACTTCCCATTCCTACTCAAGATTTTCAGTAGTTTAAAACTAAAGTGAAAAGTAATAAATCTTAAATTTTTTTTATCACCATGTGGAAATTTACAAAGCATTCAGGCTTAAGTCTCAGTTATACAATGATCAAACACCCATCCCTTCACCAGTACACATATTCCACCACCAAGAATCCAAGTATACCTCCCCTCCCCCCGCCGCCCCCCCCCGCCTATGCAGCTGATAATTTTAACTTTACTTTCTCTTTACTTCAATTACATTCAATATTTCCCAAAAAAACTCACTATTATTGTTTGGAGTCTCCCCCCCCCATAAAAAAAATCAGGTCTGCTGAAAAGGAAGCATTTAATAAATTGTTTTCCATTGCTGAGAATGAAGAGATATGAGGTTTTGGATTTCTGTATTTTAGTATTTTAGTAACTAAGTCCAGGGAAATTTCTGCCAGAAATTGCATCATTGCAAGCTCCTACCTTTCTTTAGTGGTCCTTATAAGATGGTGGTCGCCATGCCTCCCCCGCCCCCCCAAAGGAAAAGCCAAAAGAGAAAAACTTTTCCCCTCCTGGGGCGGCATGGGGCTGTGGCTTAGTTCACAGTCTAGAGACATTTCTGCAAGAAGCTGCTGGTACCAAAAGTAGTTCAGCTGTCCTCTGGGATCATGGTCATCCAGCAACGGAGAGTTTTTGTAGAAATGTTTTGGCTGTTTTTGTAGAAATGTTTTATGCTCATTACAAAAAGTGCAATTTTAAAAAGTGTGAATAATATACAATGCCTCAAATCATATACTCAGGCTTAATCACAACCACTTTTAGTAAATATTCTTCTAAGTACTTCTCCATTCATAGTCATAAGTGCAGAAATTTTTCACTTTTTCTTTTATAAATTTTTCTTATGTAAGTTTTTTTTCCTATCAGTCACAACCATAAATATTGCTACTTTCTTCATTTAAGTACCTTTAAGATAAAGCAAGAATTTATTGAATTTTATTTGTAAAGCAACATGAACTCAAAATCCTAGATAGTGGTGGAATGTCTTAGACACTTGGGTGGTGGTGAGGTGAGTGACTTTGTGCTTCAATACCATAAGCATTAGCACTATTTTAATCATGTTTCATAAACTATAGTAAATCATAATAAATAAATCATCATATAAAATGTTGTATTAATATATAAAACATTGCATTATACTTATTGATTTAAACCAATTCTGCTCACCTTATACTACTGTTAATATTCACTGTCTTTGTATTTATTTTTGCTATTCATCAATTTAATCTTTGCAGTGCATTGCATAAAAGTATTCAATACTTATCTTTTCCATTCTGACTTATTTCACTTCTCATAACTCCCCTGCATTCAACTAACTTTGTGTGAATGAAAATTTTCATCTTTTAAAAAGGAATTAAATAGTACCTTAGTCACTAGTGTGTAAATGTTTTATCCGCTTTATCCGAAAACATATACCAAAAGTTGTTTTGGTTGGTTGCATATTTTGGCTGTTTTAAATGCTTCTTCAGTATTTAGGGTGCATCAACGGCCAAGATCCAGAGACTATAAAACAAAGCTCCCAGAAGCAGCTTCTCGACCTCCTACTGTCTAGTGTTCTATCTTTGAGAACCTGGCAAGCTGCCCAGAGTATACCTCCTGCAAGGCAGAGCCTGGCAAGCCCCCCCTGGCATATTTGAAATGCCGAAAACAATGATGGGTCTCATTCTCCTGACCCTGAAAGAGCTTCCAATGTGGCACTGTTGGGAAGGACGAGTAAAGAGAGGCTGCTAAAATCTCAGGGCTAGGACGAATGGAGACGTTACTGGCGCCTGCTCAAGCAAATCGGTAAACAACGGGATGGGGATGACAGTGACAGTGATAGCTTTTTGTGTGTGTGTTAAGATTTTTGAGTTCTTTTGATAGATATACCAATGAAAGGTTGTTGAATCATATTTCAGCTCTCTCTTTAGTTTTTTGAGGAACATCTGTCAGTGTGGAAATAATAATGGTTTAAGTAGGTGACTCAAATTCCCTCCCCAAAGTCCAGATCACTTTCTTTATTCATGCATGAAGTCCCTTATCCTGTTTCTTAACAACCAGGGTCCAGGGTACAATTTTCTGGTCTTGTCCCTAGCTCTGTCCATTGCCTCCAGTTGATGCTGTCTTGGTCCTGTCCCAAGTTGTCTTCCATCCAGAGTATTCCTTCTGGGCCTGAGGTCTGCATCCTGACCCCTGGATGATGCCTTCTGTCCTGTATTCTGTAACTAGGCTTCTCCGGTGCTCAGTGTCAGAGACCGGGGCACTGGTGAAGATTCAAGACATGTGGTGATAGAGAATGAGTCCTTTTACTTTAGTTTCATGCTATTTCTTATATTTCAGTCATTTCATTTTTGTTTCGGTTGGCTACCTTTTGTAGCAGGCAAAACTTCAAAGGGGCAACTAAATGAACTGGACTTCCTGGCACTCTTCCTTCCTACCCACTTGCTTATTACTGCTGTTTTTGTATAAGCCATTCTCTTAAGGGTGAACTGGTATTTCACCATAATAGTGTTCTGCATTTCCCTAATAATCCATGACAATGGAAGGTTTTACAGTTGCATACAGTTTTATAGATGCATACTAGCCATCTATGCATCTTCTTTAGAGAAGTGTTTAATCACATCTGCTCGTTTTTATTACGTTGTTTTATTTTTGTAGTATGAACTCTTCATTAACCCCTTTTTGATGTATTATGGGAGATATCTATTCCCACTTAGAGGATTATCTTTTTATTCCATTGAAATCTCCTTTTACTACACAAAGCTTTTTAATTTTTTAGGGAATATAACTTTTTTTTTGCTTTTTGGGTAACACCCGGCGATGCTCAGGGGTTATTCCTTGCTCTGCACTCAGGAATCAATCCTGGCGATGCTCAGGAGACCATACAGGATGCTGGGAATCAAACCCGGGTCGACCACATGCAAAACAAATGCCCTACCTGCTGTGCTATCGCTCTGGCCTATGGAATAACGGAATATAACATTTTTTATAGTTATTTAAATGTCCTATGCTGTTGGAGTATAATGTCAAAAAAATCTCTAATTCAATGTCATAGAATGTTTAATCTGTGTTATTTTTATGCATTATTTTGTTTCTGGTATGCATTTCATTGCTTTCATTCATTTTAAATTGATTTATGTATCTGGAATTAGAGAATAGTCTAGTTTCATTTGTGTGTGTGTGTGTATGTGTGTGGTTTTCCCAATCATTTACTGAAAAGACTTTTCTATTTCAAATGATCTTAGATTCTCTGTCATAAATTACATGTAAACAAATTTGTGGATTTCTAAAAATGTCTGCATTTCCTCTAATATCATACAATATTGAATATTATCACTTTTAAGTGTAATGTAAAATTTAATAACATGGTCTCCAGTTTTCTTTTTCTTCTTCAGAATTGACTTGCCATTCAGGTATTTTGTGGTACTACTAAAACATTAGTTGGTTTTGTACATTTTTAAAGAGGTTCATTAAAATTTTGATGATATTGAATTCAGTTTGTATATTTTAAAAAATATGATGCATATTTTAACTATACAAATTCACCTTACCAGTGTACAGGAATGTATTTCCATTCTTAATGTCTTATTCTATGTTTTTAAAACACTATTTTGAAGATTTTCTTGAGAAGTGTTTCACTTAGTTGGTTAACGTTTTTAATATAGTTGATTATTTTGACTGCAATTTTAAATGGATTTCTTTCTTAATTTCTTCTTGTTCACTATTTTCAGAGAGTAATGCGCAGATTTTTGTATATTGATTTTGTAAATAGCCTACTTTGCTACTCATTAATTGTTTCTAATAGCTTTTTAATGGAATCTTTGGGGTCTTTGATCGCAGATAGTGATAGTTTCCTTTTTTCTTTTATGATCTCTATGTCTTTCATTTCTTCTTGCTGAGTAATTGCTCTGACTAAGATCTTTAATACTCAATTAAGCAGAAGTGGTAGGTGTGGACAGTTCTCTCTTCTTCCTGATTTTAAATAAAATGCTTTATGTTTTTCACCACCAGATATTAACTGGGGGTTTTTAGTATGTGTCTTTTAGTGTGTGAGTGTGTGTGTGTGTGTGTGTGTGTGTGTGTGTGTGTGTTTAAGGGAATTACTCAAATATGTTCAGGAGTCCTGGAGGCCCGTGCTGATGATGCTTGCCCGGTCAGGCTGGTGGTTCAACGCTAAAGGCCAATGATGCACTGCTCGTTGGGCCCTGTGGCACAGACGACCATCAGAACCACCCTGACAGTGCTCAGGGACCTCCAGGGGTATATCATATGACCTTTATTATGTTGAGATGTGTTCCTTATATCCCCATTTTATTGGGATTGTTTTATCATTATAAATGTCTATTGAATATTGTCAAATGCTTTCTTGGCATCTAATGACATTGTCATCTGATTTATTTTTGGTCTTTTGTAGATATAATTTATGTATATTTCACCATACTTTTAGCTGGGAATAAGATCCCATTTGAGGGATGTCCTTTGAGGCATTTTCATTTCAATTTTATTTTCATTGAGAATTTTTGTGCCTGTCTTTATCAGAGATATTGATCTATAGCTCACTCTTTTTATGATGTCCCTGTCAGGTTATGTTATTAGAGTATTGTTGGTCTCTCATAAAGTTTATTTGATAGTGTTCCTTCTTACACCTTGGAAAAACTTTTCAAAGTATAAGCATAATTTCTTCTTTGAAGGCTTGGTAAAATTTGCTAGTAAAATCATTTAGTCTATGACTTTTGAATTTTATTAGTTTTATTTTGTCTTTGTTTTTGCAAGTATTAATTTTCATACTTGTGATCAGTCATATTTTCTGTTTCTTTTGGTATAGGTTTAGTAACTTGTATTTAGAAAAATTCAATCATTTCTTCTTGGTTACTAACTTGTTCAAAGTAGCTTCTTATAATTCTTTGGATTTCTGCTTCTTCATTTAGTACATATATAAAACAAGTATAAAATATTATTTTTATAGTAAGCCTTTAATCATCATATAATGTCCAGCCCTGTTTCTTATTACTCTTTTCAGCTAAAATAATCAGTTTTCTTATTGTATTGTTGTACTTGCCTTTTTTACGGGCAATTTTACTTACAGTCTTACTCACTACTTGTGAGTAAGATTGTTTTTCAATGTTTAAATTTTATCTTGTATTTATTTGTGTTGAGGGTGAAAATGGTTTTTAATACTTAGAAAAAAGTTTAGTTTTATTTTTACCTATTCTGCTAATCTATATCTTTCAACTATTAAATTCCCCCTTTGGAATTTAAGGTAATTTTTGAAGTATAAGTATTTATTGCCATTTTATTTTTTAAAGACGGTTTTTGGATTTCTCTATGTTCTTTTGTTTTGTTTTCTAGAAGGGTTTATGCTCAGGGCTTAATCCTGGCTTTGTATTCGGGGATCACTCAACTGTGTTTAAGGAACCATAAGTGATATAAGGGATAGTACTGGTATCAGCTATTAGCAAGACCAGAACCTTACCTCTTGCCCTATCTTTCTGGACCCCTCTCCTCATTTGTTTTGGTATGTACGTAATTTATTCTAATATTTTAATTCTACATTGTGTTCTTTATCCAGTTTCTTGTGCTTTTCTTTATAGAGTTTTGTTTTAATATTGTCCTGATGTTTATATATAAAGTTCTATTATTGTTGAGCGTTTGCCTTGCACGAAGCCGACCTGGGTTTGACTCCCCTGCCCCTCTCAGAGAGACCGGCAAGCTACCAAGAGTATCCTGCACACGCAGCAGAGCCTGGCAAGCTACCTGTGGCATATTCGATATGCCACAAACAATAACAAGTCTCACAATAGAAACGTTACTGGTGCCTGCTGGAGTAAATTGATGGATAATGGGATGAGAGTGTTACGGTGCTATAGCGATATTTTTGTATTTTATTGGCAGACTAATATTACGTTCATTTCAGTTGGTCACGTTTTTAATTTATCCATGCACTCCCACTCATATATTGTAAACCTTGGTGTCTCTTTTATGTGAAATTAAAGAGACATTTTTAACATTTCTTTCAAGATCAGTTTGGTGGTGATGAATTGTTTTAGTTTTCTTTGTAATGGTCTTTATTCTTCATTCTATCCTAAATTATAATCTTTCAGGATAGAGTATCCTTAGTGGAAAAATCCTTTTCCTTTAGAAGTTTGACTCTCTCAAGACATTTTGTTTTTCCTGTTTGCTTTCTGTGAAGTCTACAATAATTCATTTTTCCTAGATGCTTATAAAAGTATGTTCTCTAGTTTTTAACTTTTTAATTAAATCTACTTTGGGATGTCTGCTTGGGATTATTTTATTATATTTAAATCTGCTTGGGATTATTTTCATTTGGACCTATTCCAGGCTCTTGTATTTTAATGTTCATTTACTTTCTCAACTAAGGGAATTTCTCATTGGTGGGTGGCCACTCGGTCTTTTCTCACATCACTTTTGATCCTTTTCCATATCCCCTACCCATTCTTAGGATCTCTAGAATGCAGGTATCAAGTACATAAGACAAGTAGACCCATTACATTGTTTGCACATTTTGCAATTTTATTTTGCTATTCTGATTATGTGCGTTATACCATAATACTCTCCAACCATCAATTATTTGGATAATCTCTTTACATTTACTCTTAACACCCTTTATTATTTTATAGCCATTCATTACTATATTTTTAAGTCCAGGATATGATATTTACACTTGTATCACTGGTCACTTGTCATCCCATTGATCTTCGATTTGCTCAAGCAGGAGCCAGTAATGTCTCCATCGTTCCTGTCATGTGTTTGTGTAGCCAAGTGGTATCTGCTAACTCCAAGAACACGAAGAGACTCAAACTATTCGTTTAGGGTTTTGAGAAAGAAGTCTGACCAACTCGTTGGTGGGTGGCCACTCGGTCTTTTGATGTCTCGTGGAATACAGTTGGTAAGAGCTCTAGTCCATTGGTCATCTCTAAATTGCACGATATGTCTGGCCCATCTGATTTTTGATGCCTTGGCAAATGAGACAGCATCCCTGATTCTTGATTGTCGATGAAGGTCAGAACTCCGAATTCCTTCTCTCACTTGATTACAATGTGATATTCCAAGCAGAGCTCTTTCAATTCCTCTTTGGGATACCTGAATAGCATTCTCATCCTGTTTTCATAGGGCCCAGGTCTCTGAGGTGTGCAGGAAGAATGGTGGAGTCAAAAAGATGTGCCCAGAGTCAGAGGTTCTTTGTCCTCTTAGCCACTTCTTCAATGTTCTTGAAGGTGTTCCATGTTGCTCTCTTCCTCTTACGCAGTTCTGGCTCCGAGTCGTTCCTCATGTTGAGTTCTCGACCCAGGTACATATAGCTGCTGCATTTGGAGATGTTCATTCCATTGAGAGCAAATGGAACGTTAGGGACTAGCTCGTTTTTCATGAACATTGCCTTCGTGAGATTCAGCTGCAGTTCGACCTTTCCACACTCATGGTCAAAGTTGGCCAACAGTTATGCTGCTTGGCTAATGTTTGGTGTTATGAGAACAATTTTATCAGCAAAGTGGAGGTGGTGTAGTTGCTAAACATCTATTTCACTCCCATTTCTTCCCATTCCAGCTGTCTCATGATATTCTCAAGAGTGGCACTGAAGAGTTTTGGTGAAATGGCATCACCCTACCCAACCCCTCTCTTTACGTCAATGATTACTTCCTTGTAGAATGGTGAGATCCTGGTGGTGAATCCGTAATACAGATCAAGGAGGGGCTTGATGTACTAAGTTTGAATGTCCTCTCTGGCTAGGGCTTCGATTACCACTTCAGTCTCAACAGAATCAAAGGCCTTCTTTAAATCGATGAACGTTAGACAGAGCAGCACCTTGAACTCTCGCAAAACTTCAATGAATTTTCTGTGCTTGCACCATCAGGTCCTCGATGAATACTTCAGATGCCAACATATGTGTGTTGCAAGTACAGACAGTCATTTTAGTCCTTCTTCATTTTTTTTTATTTTATTGAATCACCATTTAGAAAGTTACAAAACTTTTAGGCTTAAGTCTCAGTTATACAATGCTTGAACATCCATCCCTTCACCAGTGCACATATTCCACCACCAAGAACCACAGTAAACCTCCCCCCTAACCCCTCACCCTGCCAGCCCCCCACCTCGCCTATATAACTGATAAATTTCACTTTACTTTCTGGGGGTGGGGGGGACTCCTTCTTCATTTTTGCACTCTAGTTTATCCCTGAGATTTTATCAGCCTCTCCTTGCTCATCCTTCTTAATGCTGCTGTATTGGGGGCTCTTTCAGTGTCAGGTGAAAAAGGCCCATTGCTACTGTTTTTGGCATATCGGATACACCATGGGTAGCACTTGCCAGGTTCTGCTGTGCAGGAGGGGTACTCTCGGTAGCTTGCTGGCTCCCTGAGAGGAATGGAGGCTTTTAGGGCAGACTCTAATCTCCCTTACAGGTGTTCCCATGAAGCTGCTGTTTGGTCCAGAATGTGGCCTGGAGCTTGGCGGTGGCTGGGAAGCGGAGGTAGTGGAGGTCGGCAATGAGGTATTTATCTGGCACCAGTAGGGTGGGTTGTCTGAGTGTGATCCCTGGGGCACCAGAGATTGAGGGAGGCAGACAGAGGATCTCTGTTTCCGGGTCTCTTTGAGTCTGGAATCCAAGGTCACAAAGTTCTGCTTTACCTGGTTCTGTGGGGCTCACTCATGCGTGATGTTCAGCCCAGGTGTTCAGAAAGCTGCCCAGAGAGTGGCAGTGACTGGGTATTGGAGGTGTGATTTTTTTAAAAAAAATTTATTAGTGAATCGCCATGAGGTGCAGTTACAAACTTATGAACTTTCGTGTTTGTATTTCAGTCATACCGTGATCATTTACCCATCCCTCCACCAGTGCCCATTCTCCTCCACCAATGTTCCCAGTATCCCTCCCACCATCCCCACCCCCTCCTCCACCACCCCACCCTGGCTCTGTGTCAGGGCGTTCCCTTTTGTTCTCTCTCCTTTACGGTGTTGTAATTTGCAATAGAAGTATTCAGTGGTCTTCATTTTCGGTCTATAGTCTACTTTTGGCACACATTTTTTTAACCTGAATGGGTCCTCCCAACATCCTCTACTTGGTGTTCCCTTCTCTATCTGAGCTGCCTTTTCCCCCAGCATGTGAGGCCAGTTTCTAAGCTGGGGGGCAGACCAGCTGCAACTCTTTGTGTTACTCTCCCACTCTGTTACTTTATATTCCACAGATGAGTGTGATCTTTATATGTCTGTCTCTCTCTTTCTGACTCATTTCACTTAACATGATACATTCCATGTTTATCGACTTATGTGAAAATTTCATGATGTCATCATTTCTAACAGCTGCATAGTATTCCATTGTGTAGATGTACCAAACTTTCTTTAACCAGTCATCTGTTTTTGGGAACTCCGTAATTTTCCAGATTTTGGCTGTTGTAAACAATGCTGCAATGAACATATAAATGCAGATGCCATTTCTACTATACCTTTTTGCCTCTCTGGGATATATTCCCAGGAGTGGTATTGCATGATCAAATGGGAGCTCAATTTCTAATTTTTTGAGAATCATTCATATTGTTTTCCAAAAGGGCAGAACCAGTCGGCATTTCCACCAGCAGTGAAGAAGAGTCCCTTTCTCTCTGCATGCTCGCCAACACTGGTTGCTTTTGTTGTTTTGGATATGGGCCAGTCTCTGTGGTGTGAAATGATATCAAATTGGTGTTTTAATCTGCATCTCCCTGATGACTAGTGATTTAGAGCATTTCCTCATGTGTCTTTTATCATTTGGATAGAAATCATTCAGATTTCTTCTTTGAGAAAATTTCTGTTCATTTCCACCCCCCATTTTCTGATGGGGTTGGATGTTTTCTTCTTGTAGATTTCAACCAGTGCCTTGTAAATCTTTGATATTATCAGATGGGTATTGGTTGAATATCCTTTCCCATTCTGTAGACTGTCTTTGTGTTTTGGTCACTGTTTCTTTTGAGGTACAGAAGCTTCTTAGTTTAAAATAGTCCCATTTGTTTATCTCTGTTTTCTCTTGCTTGGCTAGTGGCGTGTCAGCTTCAAAAATACCTTCAGTTTCAATGTTGTGTAGTGTTTTGCCTTGTCTTCCATGTACCTCATCAATTCTGTTCTGATGTTGAGATCTTTAACCCACGTTGATCTGGCTTTTGTACATAGTGTTAAGTAGAGATCTGAGCCATGTTTTTTGCATGTAGCTGTTCAGTTTAGCCAGCACCATTTGTTGAAGAGGCTTTCCTTGCTCCACTTCACACTTATTGCTCCCTTATCAAAGATTAGATGATCATATATTGGGAGGTAGGGGTGTCAGAATCTTCAACCCTGTTCCATTGGTCTGCGGTTCTGCCTTTGTTCTAGTACTATGTTGTTTTAGTTATTACCGCTCTGTAGCAGAGTTGAGGTTGGGGAGGGTGATTCCTCCCATTTTCTTTTCTCCAAGAGTTGCTTTAGTTATATGTGGGGGCTTATTGTTCAATATGAATTGTAGGAGTGTCTGCTCCATTTCTTTGAAGAATGTCATGGGTATCCTTATAGGGATTGCATTGAATGTGTACAATGCTTTGGGGAATATTGCCATTTTGACAATGTTAATTCTTCCAATCCATAAGCAGGGGATATCTTTCCATTTCCTCATGTCCTCCTTTACTTCTTGAAGTAGCTTTTTGTAGTTTTCTTTATACAAGTCCTTTATCTCCTTAGTTAAGCTGATTCCGAGGTACTTGATTTTCTGAGGCACGATTGTGAACGGAATTGCTTTTTTCATGTCACTTTTTTTCTCTCTCGTTATTTGCATATAAGAAAGCCAGGAATTTCTGGGGAGGTGTGATTTTTACAGAAAAAGAAAATAGAGAAGCACAACCTTTTTTGTTGGTGGTGATTTTTAAAAATTTTTAAAAAATTAAATCACCGTGAGATACACAGTGGCAAAGTTGTTTGTTATTGGGTATCAGTCATAAAATGTTCCAATACCTATCACTTCACCAGTGTACATTTTGTACCACCAGTTTCCTTTCTTCCACCCTCCACTCCCCATCTGCCTCTACAGAAACATTGTCTTCTCTCTATTTCTTTCTTTCTCTCTCTGTCTCTCTCCTTTTGGGCATTATAGTTTAGAAGCTTTTTTGTTTGTTTGTTTTTGCTTTTTGGGTCACGCCTGGTGATGCTCAGGCCTGATTCCTGGCTCTGCCCTTAGGAATCACTCCTGACAGTGTTTGGGGAACCATATGGGATTCTGGGAATCGAACCTGGGTCAGCTGTGTGCAAGGCAAACACCCTACCTGCTGTACTATTGATCCAGCCCATGAGAAGCACATTTTTAAGAACGGTGAATTGCATAATGGTGTGTGCCTGAGTAATGAGAAAATTTTCTATGGGCTGGTCTCCTGATCTCTTATCTGTAAACCTAAACCACAAGTTTCTGAGTCAGAATCCTATCTGTCCTTGTTTTAGGCTTTTAGGTGAAGGATAAGATTAAGATCAGCAGAAGAGATTGCTGTTTTGTTTTTCAGTTCAGCACTTAATTTCTTTTGGGTGATTTCATGGCTTCTCCCACAGTCCTGGTTTTCTCTGGGGGAAAAATTTTCCATTTTTGCCTCTGAACAGGTCACTAATCATAGGCTTTCCCTCTTACAAGTTACAGCTTCCAGAAGGCGCCCCAGTATTCCAGTTTGCAATTATTCCTGCCATCTCTAATGTCTCCTGCTGTGAAGGCACTGCTCCTCCAGGCATCTGCTTTGTTCTCACAGACAGTATATCACCATGTTAATTGTTTAGTTGAAAAATCTATGGGAATATGGGATATGTTCAATATCCTAACATCCAACTTTCCAGAGTTAACTACCGATCAATCATAATTTCAAAGTATAATAGACACAGAATATCATGTCTTCTGTACATACCATAGGTTTATTAATCGTCCTCTACATTGAATACTCAATCTTTAGATTCTAGACAAACACACTGCAAAAGTGTGCAGTTACACATTTTCAACTCTTACATTTGTACCGTGCCAACTTTTGGCCATCACGCATGGTAAGGTCAGACCAATTGGTGAAATATATATATATATACCAAATTGTTTGCAACTGACTGGTTTGTACTACTTAGTTAGAATCTATGTGTTTAGCGTCAGCCCGCCACCTTGCCTGTCTAGACATCTCTTCTGGGACTACTCATTGCCTGAAAACACAGTTCTTGTGCCTAATGCAGCCTTTTCCATGGCACTAGGGCAGATCCCCTCACTCTGTGCTGTGCTTTAACAGTTTTGAAACTGTTAAAGTAAGGTTCATTATTCTCTGGCCTCAGTCATGCATAAGAATTATACAAATCATTCACTTTATAAAGCGATTACAAATTTCATTTCAAGAGAAGTTTTTTCAAGTGAAAATTGTAAGATGTGGACTTAAATCATAATTCACCAGTACTAGGTGAATTCACAAAAGACAAGCAAGTCTTTTGTGAATCTATTGGGAGCAAATATTTCTCATTTTTTAAAATTTTCATTCCTTTTCTGATTGCAAAATTGAGTGTTTTTTTAGATGACTAATGGTCTTTTCTAGTTTTTCGAAAGTGAAACTTTCTGCTCAAAAGTTATCCTCTGAATTGGCTTAATCTATAGCATGCTTACTTAGGTTTTATAGTCTCTGGATGTTGGTTGTTGATGGGATGCATGACACAAGGGGTGGGGCAGTTTCTGGGTGTGACTGCCTAGCTACTGTAAAATGGTGAATCTGGGTGGAAGAGGCTCAGTCCCGATCCTATCGGAGCAGCCTTGGAGATCTCGGCCCCGGTCCCGAACACCTGGGTTCTTCTACCAGTTCCTTCATGCATGAGGCTTGTCCAAACGTGTGGAGAGTAGCATTGAACATGGCTGTGACTGGATTCTGGAGGTCTTCAACTACCGGGGCTCTGCTCAGTGGGGGGAGGGAAACTCAACCCGCCCCCTCTGAGGGGCCCTGGTGAAGACAGCCAGGCAGGCGCGGGGGCAAGAGACTCTGTGTCTCCTATCTTATGGGAGCTTGGTTTTATAGTCTCTGGATGTTGGCCATTGATGGGATTACACAGGCTGGGGGCAGGTCAAAGTACATGTATAATTTATATTTTGACTATCCTGACATATGCTAATCTTAAAGAGATTGCTTGCTAATTTATACTCTCATATTATAAAAACTATAGCCTAAATTAATATATTTTAAAAGGGTAACTTTATCTTTAAAGTATAAGATTAATTCTGGGAAGAAGATTCAAAAAGACTGGAACACAAACCTTGGGTTTAATACCCAGCACTACATGTTCCCTCCCCTCCCCCTAGCATGGCCATATGTAACCCCTGAACACTAGTGGGTAGCACCCTGAGGTCATCCCTTTGAATGCTCCAAAGACCAAAATAAAGTAATTAGTAAATGAAAGTACATAAAACCAAGCTCCCCTAAGAGAGCCGACGCAGAGTCTTTTGCCCCGCGCCAGGCTCTCTTCACCAGGGCCCCTAGGAGAGGGCGGGTTGAGTTTCCCTCCCCACTTCAAGCAGAGCCCCGGCAGTTGAAAACCTCCAGAATTCATCCACAGCCATGCTCAAGGCCCCTCTCCACATGTTTGGATGAGCCTCATGCATGAAGGAACTGGCAGAGGAACCCAGGTGTGTAGGACCCAGGGCCGAGATCTCCAAGGCTACTTGGATTGGGACTGGGCCTCTTCCACCCAGATTCCCCATTTTACAGTAGCTAGGCAGTCACGCCCAGAAACTGCCCCTGGAGCTGTGTAATCCCATCAATGGCCAACATCCAGAGACTATAAAACCAAGCTCCCAGAAGCGTGGCATTCACAGCCATGGGGCATATGATAGCCTAGTTCTGCCTCTTGGAGAACCTGGCAAGCTACCAAGAGTTTATTGCCCACATGAAAGAGCCTGGCAAGATTCTCCTCACGTATTTATGTGCCAAATACAGTAACAGTGATGGGTCTCATTCCCCTGACCCTGAAGAGCCTCTAATGCAGCACCGTTGGGAAGGATGAGTGAAGAGAGGTTGCTAAAATCTCAGGGCTAGGATGAATAAAGATGTTACTGGGCCTGCTTGAGCAAATAATTGATCAACAGGATGACAGTATATACATACCTCTGGGAGAGCCTGGTAAGCTACAAGAGTATCCCGCCTGCATGGGGAGAACCTGGCAAGCTACACGTGGCATATTTGATATGCCAAAAACAGTAACGATAAGTCTCATTCCTCTGACCCTAAAAGAGTCTCAATCGTTGGGAAAATGAGTAAGGAGACGCTGCTAAAATCTCAGGGCTGAGAGGAATAGAGATGTTACTGGTGCCCGTTCGAGTAAATTGACAAACAACAGGATGATAGTGATGCAATGATACTTACTTAAACAGCTCTATAAAGTATTCACATACCATACAATTAACCATTTCAAATATAGCATTGTAGCACTGTCATCTCATTCCTCGATTTGCTCTTGCAGACACCAGTAACATCTCCATTATGAGACTGGTTGTTACTGTTTTTGGCATATTGAATACGCCACAGGTAGCTTGCCAGGCTCTGCCGTGTGCACGAGATACTCTTGGTAGCTTGCTGGGCTCTCTGAGAGGGTGGAGGAATAGAACTCGGGTAGGCCCTTGTGCAAGGCAAATGCCCTACCTGCTGTGCTATTGTTCCAGCCCATTTCAAATATAAGAAGAATTAATGATTTTTAATAAATTCAGATAATTTTAGTCATCATCAAAGCTCAATTTTATCATTTGTAGCATCACAAAATGGAATTCTATACCTATTAATGATAATTTCATATTGCCTTCCTGACAGTTATGAATCTGTTTTCTGTTTCTTTAAATATGCCACCTACTAATATTTCGTTTATTTATGGCATAAAAATATAGATATTTTGAGACTATTATAATTTAATTTAATGTTTTCAGGTTTATCAAGCTTGTAATGTGTATGAGTATTTCATTTTTTAAATTATAGACTGTGTAGATGGGTATGCAGTATTTTATTTTATCTACCATTTATTTATATTTATACCACTTATATGGGTGATATTTGAGTTTTTTTCCTTTGTAATTAACATTAATAATGCTTCTATAAGCATTCATCACAGGATCCTGAAATTCTGCATATAAGTATATTCCTGAAACAATTTAAATAGATATTTATAATATCTATCTGGCACTTTGAAAGCATTGTGGATTATGCTATCTACAGTGGGGAAGTGACACATGTATCCTTAGAAAGTAGTGAGTGGATGAAACAAATGTTGCATAGGTAAACAATGGAATATCTTCAACCTTAAGAAGGGGAATTAATTCTGATACATTCTATAACCTATATTAATCACTCTTGAAGAAATCATGAACAAACACTGGGACCAGAGTTGTAGTTCAGTAGCATATCACTGGCCCTGTACATGTGAAGTTTTGAATTCACTTCTGCACACTGGACCAAAAAAAAAGTAAAAAGACAAGTATTGTATTATTCAACTTTGATTCCACTTACATGGCATAACTACAATAGTGAGAATGATAAGCAGAAATTAGAAGGGTGGTTTGGCCGAGACTGAGGGAGAGGGAGAGGTAAAAAGAAAATTTTAATAGGTATGGAGTTTCATATTTACAGGATTGGAAATGCTTTGGAGATGGATATTAATGATAGTTGAATATTAGAATGTACTCAATATCACTACATTAGCTACTTTAAAATAGTTAAGATGGTAAGATTTCTCTTACCTTAAAAAGACAGCAAAGTAATTATATATTTTATGTGAACATATATTTCTGTTTCTGTTTGTCTTATAACCAGTAAAGGAATTTCTGAGTTATAAGAAAAACTCTTTGGTCAATAGTTTGAGGAAATGCCAAGCCAGTTTTCAAAGTAGTGGCTGCCAAAACAGAGTTAACTCAATTGTCTATTGACAAAAAGACTAGATTAGGGGCTGGAGTGATGGCACAGCAGGTAGGGCATTTGCCTTGCAAGTGGCCAACCTGGGTTCTATTCACAACATCCCATATGGTCCCCTGAGCATGGCCAGGACTAATTCCTGAGTGTATGAGCCAAGAGTAACCCTTGCGTATCGCCAGGTATAACCCCCACCCCCCGCCAAAAAGGACTAGATTAAGAACTTCTGTATATATACTTAGTTAAATATTACTAAGTATTTTTTTAAGTAAAAATCATGCCTTTGGAGATAGAGTGGATGGAATTTCAGGTTGTTATGCTAAGCAAGTAAGTATGGAAGCTAAAGACAATTATTGATGGTTTTAGTTACATGTGGAATATGAATTACTAAAACAAACTGTCATGAAATCACAAAATTAAATTGAAGAGAGTATAAACTATGGTAGCTACTAGAGAGAAAGAGAAAAGAGAAGGGGGCTGAAAGGAAGAAGCAGAGGGTTTGGTTTTCTGTGATGTTACAACACTGGAATTTTGGTGATGGGAGGTGGTGACGATTACATAATTTAAGACTGTGAAGCTAATTCCCTGAAGTAAGACAGGTAGAAAGAGTTTTTAAAAGATTAACAGATATACTATTTTATATTCCTGCAAGCAATGTGGAAAAGTTGCAATTTTTTTTCATATCCTCACCAACACATGCTATTTTCTCCTTTTTGGAATGCAGCCCTTATAATTGGTATGAAGTGCTATATCATTGTGGTTTAATTTGCATTTTCTCTAATGTGTAATAATGATAATCATCTTTTTATGTGCTTGTTAGCCATTTATGTATCTTTGGAGAGATATCTATTCAGATTCTCAATTTGCTAATTTTTTGAAATCTTAATATTCTTATGTCATAAACACACTGTATTCAGAATTCAACCCTTTAGCAGACAAGTGATTTCCAAATATTTTCTCTTATTTTGTGTTATGGTGCATATTGTAATATTTTGATAAAATTAATTTGTTTCCTATAAAAGTCTTATCATTTAAAATATGTAATTTGTAATATAATTCAACTTTGTTTTAGTGTAAAGTTTTAAGTGTTAGTAAATACAGATTTTATTCACCCACAACTATTACCAAGTCATAGGATAGTTCTTTTATACACATAAATTAACTTATAATATCGCCAATCTATTTTCTGATCCTAACATTTAACTTTTATAACATTACCATAAAAATCAAATCACACACAATAAAGTGCTGGATAAATTTTGATTTTTAGTGAATAAAATTAAATCAAGTAGTATATATGTGTGTAAATGTGCATGTTGGCTGTATCCTTACATGTATATTTATCTAATGCCAATATTTTGTTCCATACTTTATTTCTGCTGATGAGCTCATAGTTTTAGTTTTACTACTGTCAGTTAATTTTAGGTGTAACTTTCTTTACACTGTATTTATTTTGATGTGAGATATATCCACAAATATGTCACATTGAAATCTTGCCACCGGAACCAGTGACTTAAATTTTCTTAAAGTCAGGAATCAAATTTTCTAA
The DNA here is from genome assembly GCF_027595985.1 of Sorex araneus. Lineage (NCBI taxonomy): Eukaryota > Metazoa > Chordata > Mammalia > Eulipotyphla > Soricidae > Sorex > Sorex araneus. The sequence continues at coordinate 349,483,472 of NC_073313.1, read as the reverse complement.
AAAGACAATTTATATTAGATAAAGTTAATGAGTGAAGAAGTTACAAATGGATTAGATTTTTGTGCCCTAACCCTGTTAATAAAATATTTTCTTTGGAGCCAGAGAGATAGCACCGCAGGTAGGGCATTTGTCTTGCACTCAGCAGACCTGGGTTCGATCCCCGGCATCCCATATGGTCTTCCAAGCACCTCCAGGAATAAGTCCTGAGTGCAGAGCCAGGAGTAACCCCTGAGCATCCCTGGGTGTTACCCAAAAAGAAAAAAAGAAGAAGAAAAAATATTTCTTCAAGTGAAATTTTGCTTAACATAAAAGCAGAATTTTTTGTTTTAATTGTGGATAAAAGTTCTGTTCATGCCTCCCTCTTTCCTTCATGTATAGTCTGGTTATCAGTGACCTTTCATTACTTTTCAGAGTTGATTCAACTATTAGGAGTAGCATTAAGTCATTAGTCATCAGGGACAGTATCAGGATGAAGAAGCGGAAGGAACCAGAGAGACAATATGCTTCCTTACACAGCTTTTCTTTCACGGTTTTCCAACTCTTTTTGTTATCACCTTGAATTTGGCTGCTTATAGTTCGTAGCTGGGAGAGCTTCCTAAGCATGGTCCTTGCCAATAGCTAGAGATATACCCTCCTCAAGGAAGCTCAACCTCTTCTTTAAGAAATTTTCACTAAAGACCACCCAAAGATATGCACATACTTGATAAATTAGGAATTAATTCATTTTGGACCTTCATTAGTTCTGAAAAATAAATCCCTTCACCTTCCCACAAATATTCATGAAAAGCATCTTAAAGATCCTTTATAAACTCAAGGAGGTTATACACAGGGCATGGCCACTAAGGGTCGATGATTCATGGGTGTTCTCCTTGGGTTCGCACTCTTCTGCTAGAAACAGATGTATGTGATGACAAGTAAGAGTGGGACCTGAGGTGGAGGTAGTTGTGATCCAAGGAATCAAAGGGGACTTGTAGCAATGAGTACAATGAAAGCCAATGACTAATCTGGGAAAGTTCCAAAATAGAGACTTGTGAATTAAAGAATCAGTCAGGAGAGCAGACACTGAATTCTGAAGTCAAAAATATATTAGTAGGGAAGGTTACAACGTATTTAAGTCATCAGCAAAGGCACAGTGGGTTAAACTCAGAAGCAGTGGTGCAAAAGCTGCAGCAGCCCTTTAATGCTACTCTTGAACCTCGTTTCCTGGTCCCATCAGCTACTTGTAAAGGGTTCACATCTAATGAAATTGTAGCAAGCACTGTCCCAGTCGTCCAAACTCAGTGTGTGGTTTCATTATGTTTCTGTGAGGATAAAGTGCTTTGTTAAATCTAAAGCTCTGAATAATGACAAAGGTGAATTGCTCCTATTGTCATTGCATTAGGTGGTTTTCCTCAGTCTTTCTTGTACCACTCTTGTCTTTAGCTCCCAATATTAACCTGTCTGATCTCCTGCCCAATACTAATGTATTAAGGGTGTGCAGTCTCTCATTTTCGCTCCCTTCCCTGAGGTTTGCTTAGAGGACACTGAGAGAATGTATACTTAGAAGCTATTTGATTAGGGTCCACAGAAATTAGGTATGCTTTATTTTATAAGGAATCCCTAACTTTCACTCCTCAGTATTAGACAGAGGTTTGTTCAAGGCAAGTAGGGCCCTGCCGAAATACAAGTCTAAGATGATGGTCTTAAGCACATTGCATTTTGCTTCATGATGCAGCTGTTGATATGGGTCTTTTGGTTGGGATGGAGAGAGAAGTTAACCTCTACTGAAGGAGAAAGTCAGACCAGAGCCCAGTGGCTGGAGCATTTACAGGGTGACTACTTATCAGTATCAGGCCTATTTTTTATAAGCATGAGAATGTGAGAGCTAAGAAATCGAGTCAGCATTTTCAGGAGCTCACTATGAATCAGGCATTGCTTTCGGTGCCTTTTACAAATGAACACATCTGTTCCTCATAAATGTTTTATGAATGACAGTTTATGCCCATGTTGCACATAAAAAATTGTAACTCTAAGGTGGTGAATTACTCAGGAGTGAGAAGGTCCTTTGCAATGCCTTCCTCTCTCCCTCTGGAACAGCACATACATGCCTGCTCATTTATGTTTCTACCAACTCCTCCACGAGCAGAGGCAAAACTTGGCAGTCGAAGAAGAGGCATATGACGCAGAGTCAGAGAAGCTGGTGGTAGAATCCTCAGGCACTGAAACTCAGGGGGAAAACATCTGCCTTGTCTCTGGGTGAACGGAAAGGATCCATTTAGAGACCTTTTTTTTTTCAATGAAAGGAAAACTCATAACTAAGGTAATAGTTCACCAGGAGAAGATAATGGGAAGTTATTCTGGCTGACTTGATGAGAGGCAGTAGGATTTCTCTCAAAAGGTGTTTTACAGATTCCTAAACCCAAGTCTATAAGCTCATTCCAACTGTGAGGCTGGAAGGGCTGTGTGCCAAGGAAAGCAATTAGCTCCACAAGCACATACCTGTCAGAAGGTAGGAACTGTTTGGGGTGTGAGAAGTTCATAGGTAAGCAAGATGATTTCATCTTGGAAATCACTCCCGATTGAGTGCCTGTGCTTGGTGCTTAGTCAACATGTGGATCACACAGGGTGTTTGACTGCACAGAAACCAAATCATTGTGGGCACTGAGATTCCATCGAGGGCTTCATGAGAAATGGGGTTGTGTGTGTAATCAGAACAGTGGTTTTAAATGCCAAGACGCAACACCTTGGGTTGCTTTTTGTAGTTATTCATAAGGAAACTTTATTCAGTGTAACTTGTAGTAATGATCCTTGGAAGGAAGAGGAGCAGTTTAAAAGATATTAGAGAAGAAAGGTAGATATGCAGTTAAGAAGTGAAGACTCATCCCGGAGAGAGAGAGAGGTGGGGGGGAGACAGAGACAGAGACAGAGAGACAGAGAGGAAGAAAAACAGGTGAAATTCTGCAGGCTTTTCTCAGTCACCTGTCAAATTAAGATGCAAGTGTTAGAAAAGTGAAAAGCCAAGGGGAGGACAAAAATTATGTCCAGCTTGCCACACTTGGCGTGTGGTGTTGCTGAAGTTCCTGACTGAACCCAGTGAGGTACTGAAGACATTATGCTGAGAGCCTGTGAGGGGAGAAGAGCAAAGTTACTCTTCACATCATCTCTAAGAGGGTATGGCAGAGCCTCTTTGGATCTGTAACACATGCAAGGGCAAAGAGTGGGGAGACAGGGGTAAGTAGGTTCCAACCACACTGGAGAGTCAGCTGGTGAGTTGAATAGCTGTGAACCAAGTGATGGAAGCCAAGAGACCATCCAGGGGCCAGGAGGTGTTGAGAACAGCATCCCAGAGATGCCCAGGATTCATAGTCAGTGGAAGACCTTAATGTAAAACACCTTAGAGTTCTTTTTATTGAGATCATATTCGTATACAGCTAAAACATAGAGTTTTAGGGCTACAGTTTCTCACCATAGCAACTGTACATTTTATGCAATACTCAATATCAAATGCCTAGTCACCATCCAGCACCAGCCAATTGAAATCTTTTCTATTTTACCAATGACCTTTCATTTTGATAACCACCACTGTGTGATCAGAGTATAATAGTTTATTTTTTTAATTTTATTTGTTAATTTACTTATCAAAAACTAGACCAAAAAAGTGATACCATAGAGTATTTCTCCTTCTGATTTATTTTGCTTAGCATAACCTCCTTAAGGTCCACCCCTATTGTTAAAAATGACATGATTTCATCTTTTTCTTATATAAATATAACTGAGTAGTAGCACTGTCATCCCATTGTTCATCGATTTGCTTGAGCGGGCACCAGTAATGTATTCATTGTGAGACTTGTTACTGTTTTTGGCATATCGAATATGCCACGGGTAGCTTGCCAGGCTCTGCTGTGCGGGCAGGATACTCTCGGCACCTTGTCGGGCTCTCCGAGAAGAACAGAGGAATTAGACCCGGGTCGGCCACGGACAAGGCCAATTGACTGCTAAGGAGCAAATATAAGGTCACAGGAAGAAGTATGACAACAGTGGCATCAGAGTTTTGAGTTTAGGGATATAAGGCTCAGAATCCCTATCACAGGCTTGACCTGGGAGCTCCAGATAACTCAGCCTGTTAGGAGCATCACGTTTGCGATTTTTATGTAAACTGATGAATGAGGCAAGGGAATAGAAAGAAACATCTTTTAGACAGAAACTTCTGGGTGCTTACAACTTTTCATGTATCATTCAATTTGCATATCTCAGAAGCCAGAGAATGAATTTCTATCTTTTGATTATGAGTGGGAAATCTGAAGCTAAGAGAGTGATGTGCCTTATCCTAAAGTACTGTTCATAGTTTTTGGATTAGCATATTTCTGCTTGTCATTTTTTTCCTTTGGTTTGTCTTTCTGCTACTATAGAAAGTTCAGCAGTTCTGGTGGCACATTTTGTTTTTAGTTTTAAATACAGCTAAAGCTTCTTTTAATTGACTTGTCAATTATAGCTGAGTAGAAAATATATTAAATGGAAAAGTATAAGGGCTGGATATTGTAGCGTAAAGGGGTACATTGGAACATGTCCATGTGATACATTAGTATAAGGGCAATTTTGAAGCTAGTAGAAATGATTTAGAGGCATGCATTTTGTTTTATTTATCCACTCAGTTTGTTTAAATTGAACTTTATTTGGTTCTATTAACAAGTTTTCCTTCTAAGAAGGTTTAGTTTAAGTTCTTCATACTGGAGATGAATAAAATCAAGCTTTGTCCTCACTCAGGACAGGTCAGTCAGGTTTGGTCCCGACTGACACGTCCTAAAACTAGGTTGCAGAATCTTCATGAAAAAATTTATAATGTCATGTATGTACTTTAAATGCTGCATTAGTTTATTAGCAATTGCCTCCCAAATGCTGTGTTTCTATATGTCACACTGGGAAATTTTTGTATAGCACACTGTGAAGTTTTTTCAAATATTTATTTACATTGTGGTACATAATTTAACATTTTGAAAATGCCACTGATATAAAATAAATTTAACTCATATTTCTATTACTTAGAAACTGGTTTATCTGCAAAATGTTTCTTTGTTTTCGAATCCTTAACTTAAAGCAGCTAACAAAATAACATAAAACATAATTCTGCTATTTGTATGAATATTATAAGACCATTTTCTACTATACATTATAGCACTTTTTGATATTTAGTATAAAAATTTTCAAATGTTTAAGCATATTTAACCTCTGCTTGTCATTGCTATATTAAAGAAAGATTTATTTAAGCATTCTGCTCAAAAATATGATGATTTAAGTTTATAAAAATATAAATTTTAGATAAGAGTGATTTATTGGCAATTTCTGATGTTGGAAAATTTAAAAATACTTCAGCAGATAGCACTTTGAAATTTGTTATAATTGAGTTTTAATTTATAATAGCAAAACACTGAATTGAGGCTTATTTAACAGATGTTTTAGTTGGTAATTAAATCATCAGCAAAGCTGTGCTAATGGAAGGAGGGAAAGTGAATGTCATCATCATAGTGAATAAGAATTTTCTACCATCTTTCTCCAAAATAACAATTTAAACACTCATCTGCAGATGAGATGGACTTAATAAAACTACAAGATTTTATTAGAGAAGTGTCAGCTTGCCTTTGGAGCAAAATTTTCTGACATCAAATGCATTGAAAAGAATAAAAGGGTGCTATGTATAACATCATTTCTACTTTAGAAGCACAGCCCAGTGTGTAACAAACTTTTAGGACCATTATTTCTGAGAGGATTCCATAGGAGAGAAATCATACAGGTTTGAGTATTAAACAACACCCTAGGGAAAGAAAAGGAGGGAATCTTGGCATTTACTCTGGCATTGTAGGATCAAGAAAAGACATGCAATCTTAAAATTCTTATGCAAGAGACAACAAGATATTTGGAGAAGAAATATCCATATAAAAATCCTGAGAAAGCCCTTAATTCTAGCAAGGCTAATGGAAAGAATTTCTTTCCCAAAGCAGGTATTAAAAACTGGAGGAAATGAATGTTTCTTTAAAGACAAAGATTTTAGGAATATGAAAAAAATCAAAGAAATAACTCCAACAAAGGAACACGATGATCTCTCAGTAAATAGAAGAGAACTATGATTTAACTAAACTATAGTCAAAATAGTTTTTTTAAAGGAAGTTCAGTGACCTACCAGCAAATTCTATAAGAGAATTCATATTAGTTTTTAAAACTCTCATACAGTGAGAGTTGGAGAGTGAGTTCAAGAATTAAGATTCATGCCCTGTTCATAGTCAACTCCAGTTTGATCTAGACATATGGTCCCCAAAGTCCTAGCAGAGTGATCCCTGAACACAGAACCAGAAGTGATGTCTGAGTACTGAGTACTGCTCTGACTTCCAAAGTGAAATAAATAAGCAAGTAAACAAATATATAAAAGTTTTTTAAATAGACAAAGTCAGAAGTTTAACAATTATAAAATTTGTGAAACAAAAGCTGAGACAACCTGAAACTGAAGAACACAATTTAATACATTAAAAATTGAATAAAATATATGATCATCTAATCTTTGATAAGGGAACAAGAAATATGAAGTGGAGCAAGGAAAGCATGTTTAACAAATTGTGCTGGAAAAACTGGACAGCTACATGCAAAAAAATGGGCTTAGATCTCCACCTATCAACATGTACAAAAGTCAGATCAAAATGAGTTAAAGACCTCAACATAAGACCAGAATCCCTAAGGTACATTGAAGACAAGGCCAGCAAAACCCTCCATGACATTGAAGCCAATGGCATCTTCAAAGCTGACATGCCACTGGCCAAGCAAGTGAAAACAGAGATAGATAAATGGGACTATCTCAAACTAAGAAGCTTCTGCACCTCAGGAGAAACAGTGACCAAAGTACAAAGACAATCTACAGAATGGGAAAGGATATTTACGCAGTACCCATCTGATAAAGGGTTAATATCAAGGATATACAATGCACTGGTTGAACTCCACAAGAAGAAAACTGCCAACCCGATCAAAAAATGGGGTGATGAAATGAACAGAAACTTTCCCAAAGATGAAATCCGAATGGCTGAGAGGCACATGAGAAAATGTTCAACATCACTAATCATCAAGGAGATGCAGATCAAAACAACAATGAGATATCATCTCACACCATAGAGACTGGCCCACATCCCAAAAAACAAAAGCAATCGATGTTGGCGCAGATGTAGGGAGAAAGGGACTCTCCTTGAGTGCTGACTGGTTCAGCCCTTTTGGAAAACAATATGGACGCTCAAAAAATTAGAAATAGAGCTTCCATTTGACCTAGCAATACCACTTTTGGGAATATATCCCGGAGAGGCAAAAAGGCATAGTAGAAATGACATCTGCATTTCTATGTTCATTGCAGCACTGTTTACAATAGCCACAATATGGAAAAAAACAGAGTGCCCAAAACAGATGACTGGTTAAAGAAACTCTGGTACATCTAAACAATGGAATACTATGTAGCTGTCAGAAAACATGAAGTCATGAAATTTGCAAATAAGTGGATCAACATGGAAAGTATCATGTTGAGTGAAATGAGTCAGAAAGAAAGAAACAGACATAGAAAGAACGCATCCATATGTGGAATATAAAGTAGCTAAGAGGCACAAGCTTGCGATGATGCAATTTCTGGCAGAAATTCCTCTGGACTTAGTTACTAAAATACTAAAATAAAGAAATACAAAACTTCGCGGCCATTATTGTGGCCATAGGACCTCATATCTCTTCATTCTCAGCAATGGAAAACAAATTATCAAATGCTTCCTTTTCTGCAGGTCCGACTTTAGGGGGGAGAAACTCCAAACAATAATAGTGAGATTTTTGTTGAAATATTGAATGTAATCAAAGTAAAGTGAAAGTAAAGTGAAATTTATCAGTTACACAGGCGGGGTGGGGGACTAGGGAGGTGGGGGTGTCGGGGGGACATATACTGTGATTCTTGGTGGTGGGATATGTGCACTGGTGAAGGGATGGGTGTTCGAGCATTGTATAACTGAGACTTAAACCTGAAAGCTTTTAACTTTCCACATGGTGATTCAATAAAAGAATAAATTAAAAATAAACAGAAAAAAGTTCAATAAAAAGCAGCAACATCAGAATGGAACAATCATAAAACTATTATATTAAATAGAAGATACATTATCAAACCATTGTGCAGATATAACTTTAAAAGGAGTGCAGAAAGCTATTCCAATGATGTGATGCTAAGAGAAACAATTCATACATTGATGTCTCAGTGAGAAAAGAGAAAGGGACAGAAAGCTTATTGAACAGTGACTGAAAAATTATCAAATACACACTTTAGAAAGCTACATTTTTACGTTCATTGGACATACATAGAGTCAAAATGACAGGATGGAAAAAGATGTTTCTTACTAAGAGCAACCAAAGATTGAAAAAAAGAGTGACGGTACCCTTCAGACCTCCTAAATCTGGGTGTATGGGTGTATGTGCTGGGCAATTGGGACAGAGAAGGGACCATTATGGCAATAACGGTTGGAAGGAATAGCTCTGGGTGGAGATGTGTGCTGAAAGTAGGCAAACAAAAGAGAGAAAGAAGAAGAAGAAGAGAGAGAGAGAGAGAGACAGACAGACAGACAGACAGAGACAGAGACAGAGACAGAGACAAAGTGCCTGCCGTAAAGACAGGCTGGGGGTGGGATAGCAGGAAGGATACAGGGGACATTGGTGGTGGGAATGTACACTGGTGGAGGGATGGGTGGAATTATCAAGATTAATCATTAAATAATTGTAAAAAAAATCAATTAATAATGAGGTTATATGTGAGCCCAAAATTAAAGCACTCTTAATACATTCAGTAAATACATAACTGAAGAGATAAATAGAAAGCAATAAAATTAACACTAGAGTTCTTCATCAATTACCTTTTTTCAAAGTTAACAGATTATTCAGACAAAAATCAATTGGGAAATATATATTATTAGATATAATTATAGTTTATCATGTATGGGACTGAAAAACACACCCCATGTATTTGATCCCCAAACAGAGTACATTTTCTTTTCAAGCACAAATAAAACATTTTCAGTATAGATCATATTTTGGGTCGCAAAATAAGTATTTGAAAGTTTGAGGTCAAGATCATACCAATTATTTTTCCAACCACAATGGTTTAGAAGTAGAAGTAAAGTAGCACTGTAGCACTGAACACTCCCATTGTTCATCAATTTGCTCGAGCGGGCACCAGAAATGTCTCCATTGTTAGTCATAGGGCATTTGCCTTGCACAAAGCTGACCAAGTTTGATTCCTCTGCCTTCTCAGAGACCAGCAAGCTACCGAGAGTATCTTGCCCGCATGATAGAGCCTGGCAAGCTACCCATGCGTATTTGTTATGCCCAAAACAGTAACAAGTTTCACAATGGAGACGTCGCTGGTGCCCACTCGAGCAAATCAATGAGCAACGGGATGGCAGCGACAGTGACAGTGAAGTTCTAAGTGGAGATAAGAGAACCCTGGTATACTGTTGGCAGGAACTCCAATTGATAGTCATTAAATTACACAGGATTAAATCTTCTCAAATAATTCAAAACAAAACTAACATGATCCAGAAGTCACACTTCTGAGACTATAATGAAGTAAAAATCAGGATCTTGAAGGGATAACTGTATTCCTACATTCATTGAACAGTATTTGAAAGAGCAAAGATAAGGAAAGAACCAAAGTGTCTGGTAACAGATGACTAAATGGAGGTCAAAGAGATAGATAAACAAGCTGAGCACGAGTTTTGCATAAATGAGATCTGGATTTCCCTGGCTCTGCATGGTCCCTTGAGCACACGAGAAGTGACACTCAAGAAGGTAGCCAGGAATAATTCCTGAGTACTGTAAGGTGTGGTCAAAAAGGAAAAAATGAATAAATTACAATTATGTTTCTATATAAAATCTGTGCATACATTAAAATATTATTTTAATATTTCTTATAAATATCGTTTATAAATAAATGCAATCTTTTAAAAAAGTTAAAAAGCAAGCTTATTAGAAACAGAGTGCAAACCCAAAACTGAGAGGCCGCTAAGTGTGGTCACTCGACCTCATACCTCTTCATCCTCAGCAATGGAAAACAAATTATCTAATGCTTCCTTTTCAGCAGGTCTGACTTTAGGGGAGAGACTCTCCAAACAATAATAGTAAGTTTTGTTGAAATATTGTATGCAATCAAAGTGAAAGTAAAGTGAAATTTATTAGTTACACAGGCGGGGGGGGCTTAAGGTGGGGGGGCTAAGGGCGTGGGGGCGTTGGGGTGGGAGGGGGCGGGGTGGAGCTATACTGGGATTCTTGGTGGTGGAATATGAGCACTGGTGAAGGGATGGGTATTCGAGCATTGTATAACTGAGATTTAAACCTGAAAACTTTGTAACTTTCCACATGGTGGCTCAATAAAAAATTAAAAAAAAAGAAAGAAACAGAGTGCAGTAGTTTCTCGAGATTTGGTGAAGTGGGAAAGTGAGAGAAGTTGGACAAAGGGTCCAAGCTTTTAGGTTTTTTAAAACATTATTTATTTATTTATTTTTGCTTTTTGGGTCACACCCAGCGATGTATAGGGGTTACTCCTGGCTCACACACTCAGGAATTACTCCTGGTGGTGCTCAGGGGACCATATGGGATGCTGGGAATCGAACTCAGGTCGGACGCGTGCAAGGCAAACGCCCTACCCGCTGTGCTATCGCTCCAGCCTCCCCAAGCTTTTAGTTTTAAGGAATGTTATGAGATCCGAACAGGCAGGATGGTAACTACAACTAATTATTCTAATTAACCTTCTATTGTGTAATTCACAAATGCTGAGGCATTAGATTATATGAAGACTTCCATATAAAATAAAGATAACTTTGAAATCTAAGGTTGTGTATTTTGTGTATTTTGATACAATTTATCAAGTATGCCCATTATTAAAAGCTATTTTCATTATTAGCGTGAAATTCCTGTATACTATCCAAACCTACTGGAAGCTTGAGTTGTCAGTAATGGGTATATGTAACAAATTGACACAGTAGAATAGCTAATAATAGCGCTGTTTTCAAAGGACAGTCTCTGCAAGAGTATATCCAAATCCATCTAAGTTAACTTGGTCCATTTAAGTTTCCTGCTATTCAGAAATTATGCTCCTAGCTCTATACCTAATATTGTCTCTTCTGTATCACAATATTAGAAAAAGTTGGTGTTGTGTTTATTTTCTCAAACATTTCTATCATAATCTTTAATAGCAAAAAAACTACAAGTGATATTTAATTTATTGAAAAACATGTATTATTTTCTCATTTTCCATTTAATCAGGTTAGTAGCAGCCTGGGTCTAAGAATCTAAAAAAAAATTTGAGAAGCTTGGAATCTTCTGCAGCTCAGTGAAATTGTGCGATGTGCATGTTAATGGTGTGATGCATTCCCCATCTTCCATGCAAGGGGAATGGATTCTGGCAGTTGCTGGTATCTTAAAGGGATTCACCCAGCACTATGGCTTCCAAGACACCATGCTGGGTTAGGAACACACTCCAGAGTATAGGGTTCTTCTTAAAGGTAAATATTTTCAAAACCCGGCAATATGGAATTAAGCTTTTAAATTTTTGTCTGCATTTTGGTCAGAGCCCATTTCTCTTGGTTCCAGAGGTCACTCCCTGTAATACTGGAACTACCAGCTGAAGCACTCAGTGCTCAGTTGGTGATACAGTGTTGCACTTAAAGGGGTCATGGGATTGAACTTGGGTCTCAAGCTTGCTAGGCCTGCATGTGTCCAACCCCTTTCAATGATCTCCTCAGTCTGGAAAAAAAACTGTTATATCTTCCTTCTTGCAGCACACACAAAAACTTGAGCTAAATTCCTTATATTTTGAACTCATCACTTATCACTTGTATCACTTGTCATCCCGTTGATCTTCAATTTGTTCGAGCGGATGCCAGTAATGTCTCCATCTGTCCCTGTCGCGTGCTAGTGCAGCCCAATAATATCTGCTTGCTCCAGGAACAGAAAGAGCCTCAAATCGTTCACTCAGAGATTTGACGAAGAAATCTGACCCTCTAGTTGGTGGGTGGCCACGAGGTCTTCTGACGTCTCTCGGAATCCAGTCGGTAACAGCTCTAGTCCAGCGGTCATCTCTGAATCTCATTACATGACCGGCGCATCTGATTTTTGATGTCTTGGCAAACAAGACAGTGTCCCTGATTTTTGACCATTGAAGTGCTGAACCAGTTGATCGTATTCCTCGTCGATGTTGTCTAGGACAGCATCTTCCCACATTGCTGCAATAGTGCCAAAGAGCTTCCAGTTGGTGGTCATTCTGGGAGTTGCCTTCTTAGACTTAAATTTTGCAGACTTTTCTCCCCGTTCTGTGAAGTAGAATTTTGCACGAATGAGACGGTGGTCTGATCCCGTTTGGAATTTTGGGACAACAGCGACATTGGTCAGGCAAAACCTTCCGTTGAATATGATGTGGTCAATTTCATTGTGGAACTGTCCACTGGGAGACTCCCATATCCAGCGTTTAGATTCGGCCTTCTGGAACTGTGAGTTACCATGGATGGTCTTGGTCAACATGATGAATTCAGACAGTCTCTCACCCTGATCATTCCATTCTAGGCCATATGTCCCAATGTGGAGTTCTTCAGGCGACCTTCTTGGACCTATCTTGGCATTAAAATCACCAACAATGATCTTGTAGAAGGTGTGGTCTTCTTTATAGAATATCTCCAGTTCCATGTAAAACCTCTCAATTTCTTTTTCATCGTAGTCAGAAGATGGTGCGTAGATGACGAAGATAAAAACTACAGGCAGTGAGCCACATCTATTCAAGCGTAATTGTCCAATTCGGGTTGTTAGGCATTCGAATGAATCGATGCTCATGACCAAGCTGGTGTTGACAAGGACACCAACGCCACCAACGCCTCTGTTGTCCCATGTTCCGAGGAAAAATTCTTCTTCAGTGTCAAATATGGCGTGATGTGATTGATGTCTCCTCGTTTCAGTCAGAACAATGATGTCGTACTTGATCTTTTGCGCTTGCACCATCAGGTCCTTGATGGATGCTTCTGATGCCAGTGTACATGCATTGAAAGTACAGACAATCATTTTAGTCTTTCTTCGTTTTGGCAGTCTAGTCCGTCTCCGAGATTTTTTCAGCCTCTCCTTGCTCATCTTTCTTAACACTGCCATATTGGGGGATCTTTCGGTGACAGGTGAATGAGGCCAATTGTTGTTACTGTTGTTGGCATATCAAATATGCCACGGGTAGCTTGCTAGGCTCTGCTGTGTGGGTGGGATACTCTCGGTAGCTTGCCGGGCTCTCTGAGAGGGACGAAGGCTTTTAGGGTGGCCTCCAATCGCCCTTATAGTTGTTACCATGGTTCACACCAAATTTAAACCTATCAAATATGGTGCGGGAATAATGGGTATTAAGTGTTTTATGGTGTGTTGCGCAGCCGCGACCGTCCTGGAACATGGTGGTGGCTGGGTAGTGGATGTAATGGGGTTTTTGAATTCATATTATTTCAAAAACAAAAGCAAACTAAAGCTAAACCAAAAGTAACTTAAATTTTTCAGCAGTTAACTTTGTTTGAACTACATTGCCTCTTGCATTAGGGCTGTACTATGGACTCTTCCTTTCACGTACTATTCCACTGGGTGCCAGTCATTTTCCTCATCCTTCCACACGGCTTTCAAGCCTTTATGCTTGTAGTTCACATTGATGTCATTTGAAGTTCGTGCAGCAGGAATTCATCATCTGCCTACTACATATGCCTTTGTTCTTTTCTCATTAGCCTTTAGCAATTACAGTAGCACTATTTGGTGACAACTCATTTGTAAATATAATTACACACTTGGACACAAAAAGTATGAGAAAGGATTTGGCAATGAGAGGGACAACAATAATTCAAACTGTGCTATTTAAAATGTTTGAGGTTTTTATTGTTGCCACATCTCGGATTGTTGCTAGGAGTTGTCCTCAGGGATCACTCCTAGCAAGTGTTTGAGAGTGGGGTGCCCGGGGTCAAACATGGGTTTGCTGCATACAAGGCTAGTGCCCTGCCTGTTGTACCATCTCTTCATTTTTTTTTAATTTCCAAATATCTATGAATAATATTAATGTTAAATCTTAATGGGAACATCAAGACTTCTGATAGCTGGTTCTTAGTTTCTGTTAGAGGATAGTAAATTAATCGTGATAGATATTCACTTCTTCATAGTGCATAGTTTTTATGCTCTTTCATTTTGACTTTGGCAGCAGTGAAGCAAGTAAAATGTAAGGATTGAACAGCAGGGACCTCCCATATTTGGAGTTAGATCAGTTTGACGTGGATGAACATGTGCCACAAAGTCTTGGCATCTGGAAAGTTAACAGAGTCAAGTGGAACAAACCTCGAACAAGTTTGGAGTAAACTATATGTGTGCTGTAATTTCTTTGAAATTTTCCCATGCTTCCTTGAGAATAATCCCTTGGGAAGCTGTGAAATAAAATAAAGAACAGCAATAACAACAACCACCACAACAAAAACCATTGTTCTTCCCCAGAATGATATCTGATATCACTTATAAGCTCAAACACTCAGGTAATCGATTGAAGACCCGCATCAACTGTTTTGATCTATAACAAATTTTTATCAGGCCCAAAGTAGAGCGTAAGTAGTCACTAGAAAAATCTTAGCAATACTGACCACAGCTACAGAAGCTCTGTCTGTGTACCCCTTTGCTATCAGATTGGAGATACAGCTTGGTGGATAAAAGCTTAGTGTTCCACTTTGGACCCTGATATTTTACAGTTACATGACCTTGAGCAAGGTGCTGAAGGAGCTTGTATATACATCAGGTTGTTCGACTGTTAAAGAAAATACCAGGAACACTTTGTTAGGCTCCAGTGTGGAACTAAATGAAATAAAGCAAGAAAATCACTTGACTTTGTATGTAGCTCATAGCAAGTGACCCTTAGCTTGAGCCATTATTATGAAAGGCTCATTATTATATAAGACTCATGTTTTGATATGGGTAAGGATGAGCCTAAAATTAAAACTCTTGATCATGTCTCTTAGTAAAACTATTGTACTGTATTGTTTTAGGATTTACTTGATATTCAATATAGCTGGAAAATTCTGTTTAAAAACAATAAAATAAAGTGAAATAAAGAAAGAAAAATAAAATAAGCAAATAAGTAAGATTTCCAGGTGACTCTAACATGCAGCATAATAGAGACTGAGTCATTGTTATAGAACTCACAGTAGGTATAGAAGGGTGCCAGAACACTAGTAATTTGGATCCTAGTCTCAGACTGAAAGCTGATCATTGGTATCCCTGGGTAAGCGATCTTCCCACTCAGTTTTCCATTTAAATACCATAAAGGCCAGATATCAAATTAGCCTCATAGATTTTAAATGTTATGTGCTATACTCAGAGCTGAGAAGAGAAAGTACTGAGAACTTAAGAAAAAATAGACCTTGATTTCCAAGTTTATTTGACATTTTTTCCTACATCAAAAAAATGTTTTTTGGTTTTTGTTTTTTAGGGGAGTCTTTGACTTTGTGGCTGAAGAATCATTCCTAATGCCTCTAGGCCAATTGGGCTAGACAGTTTAATGCTTAGGCCCAATAATATTGCCCTGCTTAAATGCTGTGGAGTCACAGGTCACAAGGAAATCCTGAGATGTTCACAGAGCTAGGTGGTGCCAAAGAGAGTCTAGGCATTAAGGCACCTGATATCCTCTATCCCCACAGTCACAGAGGGGGGATGGGTAGAAGGGTACATGTCAATTCAATTTGCCATCAATCTTTGCCATCAACCACTTTCTTCCTACCACTAAAGTAAGAAAATCAAGAATATATAATTGTCTTCTATAATACCCTTGGTTCTTGATATGCCCCTGACAAGAAATTTTGGAAATGAGTAAGCTGTAGTTGTACCTGTATCTGGGTTTGCTTCCATCCCATTCCCAAATTTGTGAGCACACATTCCAGTTTCTTGGTTGTCCATTCACAACAACCTCTGAGTGCCTGTGCTGTGGAAAGAAGTACACCAAGGAAACTGCCAGTGAACCTTATGGAGCTGTATAGAGTGTAAAAGTGGTTGTGTGGGTAGCAAGTTGTGGTTCACCGAATGCGTTCATGAACTTCTGTGTCCATAGTAAGCCCGTGAATGTGTGTATTTTTCTTTTAATCTGAATCTTACTGAAAAGACAAACCAACCAACTAACCAACCTGTGCATAGAGTGATAAGGTGATTTACTCAGTGGTATCCATCTAGTAAGAAGTGGATCTAGTAACAAGGACTCCACACTCGTGACACTTTCCCACTTTCCCACTGTACTAGGCTCTTATCTGGTTTGGGAACCATGAGTCCCATAGAACTTGAGTGAGAACTTGAGTGTGGTCATCGTTTTTGTCATCACTTAGTGTCCACTATGGGACTGTTGGAAGCTCTTGCCAAATTTTTTTCTCCAACATATTTCTCCCTAAAATTGTCTTTCTTGCCTACATTCTTGCAATCTTCT
The DNA here is from genome assembly GCF_027595985.1 of Sorex araneus. Classification (NCBI taxonomy): domain Eukaryota; kingdom Metazoa; phylum Chordata; class Mammalia; order Eulipotyphla; family Soricidae; genus Sorex; species Sorex araneus. Next base: position 349,466,989 of record NC_073313.1, on the reverse strand, counting down.
AAATTTCTTTACATCCTACCCTTTTCTGTCTCTAAGGAATGTAGGAATGCAGGTCAAGTCACACAGGTAGATCTTCTCCTGCCCTCTCCCAAGCTCTACCCCAGGCATCTGTAATTCTTGAGTACAACCCCATTTTTCTTAAGCAAGACTTTTCCTGGACTGGATAGAGATTAAAATTCTACTCTGGTTTCTGTACTGTTTGACTTGACAGGAACCCAGGCACCCGTCTGAGTTCATGGAGACTTTCTCTCCCACACTGAATCTGTGGGAAAGCCTTATCCATTATCTATAGTTAACTGCTCCTTGGTACTCAGGGTCTTGTTTGCACTGCCTATTAGAACATTGTCCTTACTCATCACTTGAGTTTATGCTTGCAGTTTTCATGTATCCTATGAACCCTGTGCTTTGGACTTATCAATAAAAGGCTTCCACTTTATTAATCTGACTTCCTATTTGCCCAGGTCCCAATTGCTGAGCAAAAAACCTTCACAGGTAAGATAAATTCTACCTCTCCTTTAAAGAATTTTGTCAAGGAAGATTACAAGAGGAATGGAATATACCAAACTGCTTTCATAGATCAGTCCTAAAATCTATTTTGTTTTCATTACCCAAGCACTGTGTATAATTATTTTAGTATTGGGGGCCATTATTTGATTAGTGAGGACAGGAGCGATAGCACAACGGGTAGGGTGTTTGCCTTGCATGCGGCCAACCCGGGTTCAATTCCTTCGTCCCTATCAACAGTGTATGATGAGAGTTCCTCTTTCTATGATCTTGCCACTAACTGCTGTTTCTAGTCCTTTCAAATATAAGCCAGTCTTGCAGATTTAGAACTTTTATAGTGTAAGTGAAGCCGATTATTTTTCATATTGCCTTTTGGTCGTTTTTCTTCTTTGGATAAGTGTCTATTCAAATCTTCTGCCCAGTTTTTGATTGGATTATTTGGCTTTTGTTGTTGAATTATGTGAGGTATTCATATATTTTTTTCACAGTCACCCATTTCCATAGATGATGTGAAAATATCTTCTCAAGACTATATGCAGCTTTTTCATTTTTGAAAGGTTTTTCATTCTGAAAAGGTTCTTTTTACTGTAAAAAAGCATTCTAGTTTGATTACTTCCATTTTTCACTTTTACTTTTGTTTCCTTTAACTTTGGTATCATTATAGTAATTTTTAGATTAAATCAAATTTAATTCTGATATTATTCATATTAAAAATTTTTTTAACTATTGAATAGTTGACCAAGTTTTGGTTTGCATATTTGGTAAAGAAAACCACTTAATTTCTTTTCTTCATCTTTGTAAGTCACTGTGTGCTTTTCTTTCTCATAAAAATCAATGGAGTATGTATGAATAAATTCTATTAAAATGTCTACTTTAAATGGATGAACTTTTTATCTTTTTTATTTTTTATTATTTTTTTTTACAAGTGAAAGCAAACATAGTAAGTTGTGCTTTTGCATCACCATTAAATTTTTCTTTGGCTCAGAAGCCTATTCAGTATTGAGGTGTTAGAAAATATGGGGAATCTTTTTCGCAGTTCTCAGTGTTATTTTTATTTTCTTTTTTTCTTTTTTTTTTCTTTTCCTAATTTATTTTTTGTTGAATCACCATGTGGAAAGTTACAAAGCTTTCAGGCTTAAGTCTCAGTTACATAATGCTTGAACACCCATCCCTTCACCAGTGCATATATTCCACCACCAAGAACCACGGTGAACCTCCCCCCACCCCCCGCCCCCAGCCTCCCACCCCTCCTATGTAGCTGATAAATTTCACTTTACTTTCTCTTTACTTTGATCACATATAAACAAAAAAAACTCACTATTATTGTTTGGAGTTCTCCCCCTCCCCCCAGAGTCGGACCTTCTGGAAAGGAAACATTTGACAATTTGTTTTCCATTGCTGAGAATGAAGAGATATGAGGTCGTGTGGCCATAGTGGCGGCTGCGAGGTTCTAGATTTCTGTATTTTAGTATTTTAGTGATTAAGTCCAGAGGGCTTTCTGCCAGAGGTTGCATCATTGCTAGCTCGTACCTCTCTGCTACTTTATATTCCACATATGAATGCAATATTTCTGTGTCTGTCTCTTTCTTTCTGACTCATTTCACTCAACATAATGCTTTCCATGTTGATCAACTTATATGCAAATTTCATGACTTCATGCTTTCTAACAGCTGCATAGTATTCCATTGTGTAGATGTACCAAAGTTTTTTTAGCCAGTCATCTGTTCTCGGGCATTCAGTATCTTCAAAGATGACATGCCACTGACCAACCAAGTGGGAACAGAGATAAACAAATGGGACTATATTAAACTAAGAAGTTTCTGCACTGCAAAAGATACAGTGACCAGAATACAAAGGCAATCCACAGAATGGAAAAGGATATTCACCCAATACCCATCTGATAAGGGGTTGATATCAAGGGTATACAAGGCACTGGTTGATCTCTACAAAAAGAAAACATCCAACTCCATCAAAAAATGGGGCGAAGAAATGAACAGAAACTTTCTCAAGTAAGAAATACGAACTGCTAAAAGGCACATGAAAGCTCTACATCACTAATCATCAGAGAGATGCAGATCAAAACAACTATGAGATACCACCTCACACCACAGAGACTGGCTCACATCCAAAAGAACAAAAACAACTGCTGTTGGCGTGGATGTGGGGAGAAAGGAACCCTCCTACACTGCTGATGGGAATGTCCACTGGGTTAGCCCTTTTGGAAGACAATATGGTCAATTCTCAAAAAATTAGAAATTGAGCTCCCATTTGACCCAACAATACCACTTCTGGGAATATACCTCGGAGAAGCAAAAAAGTATAGTAAAATGACATCTGCACCTGTATGTTCATCGCAGCACAGTTTACAATAGCCAGAATCTAGATGAACTTTTTAGACCTAACTTTTTTTACTGTTTATCCCATATTGCAAATCTAAAAATTTATTTATATAAAATATAAAAAAACTCAACAGTTTAGTATAAAAGTCCAAGATATCTCTTATTTTCCTGTGATTACTAAAAAGAAGATAAAGCTACTTTCTCAAATAGGTCAATAATTTCTGTAGTCCAGGCAAGGATAGTATATTTTATTTTTATTTGAATTTGTTCAATAATTATTCACATTTAAATAATGCTTATGTGTGTAGCACCAGCTTCATGAGATAACAAATAAAAACTTTTACAGCAAAATTGTGTATGCAGGATAGATACTCAACCATTAAACATAGAAATTTCACTTCTGAATAGAAAAGCTTTGATACATGTTTCAAACCAATTCACATTTGAAAGTTTATCAGAAATCATTAATTTAGGGGCCGGAGCGATAGCACAGCGGGGAGGGCGTTTGCCTTGCACGCGGCCGACCCGGGTTCGATCCCCGGCATCCCATATGGTCCCCCAAGCACTGCCAGGAGTAATTCTTGAGTGCAAAGCCAGGAGTAACCCCTGGGCATCGCTGGGTGTGACCCAAAAAGCAAAAAAAAAAAAAAAAAAAAAAAAAAGAAATCATTAATTTATTTCTAACAGATAGCTTCATAAACACTTCAAAGTCTGTGATTCCATTATGTGGTGAGTGGTTTAATGGAAAATTCTTGCCGTCCCTGGTTGTATCTCTTTCATTGAACGTTACTTTGAATTTGAATGTCTGCATTTCATTAAGACAATCAACCATGAGTTTTATTTTAATTCCTCTTGATTTAATGCTCAGAGATGAGATGCCTGATCACTCAATGAGAACATACAATCTTGTGAACCAGAGGGTTTTCTCAGAAGTCTTAATTCTCAAAAATCTTTAATTTGAAGTGACAGTTCACAAATGTCTTAAACAAGTTCCCATGACCTTTCATCTGCCTACATGAAAACAAGACTGATGGTCCACTCTGCTTTTACTTTATTTATATGAAAAGTGGATTTCATAGTTTCTGTCTCCATAGACCAAAGCTATATGATCTTCACCATTCTCCACCTCTTTTTCAGAATCCATAGCACACCACCTTTAATGAATGGCGCAAGAGAAGTGCAGTGAGTTACATACTAGATTGAGTAGAATTTTCTATATGCTTCTGCATTTCTTCTGCTGCATATATTCAAAATATGGCCATCAAATTCAGATTGTTCATGTTTACCCAAACATTCCTGACTAGTAGGATATGTATGTGTGTTTTATAATTAAAAAGTAATATTTTTGCTGAAAATAAATGTCAGGCATTCTGCATTTCAGAGCAGAATACCTAGAGCTAGCAGAATACCTAGTTCTAGCAGAATACCTAGAACTCAATGATGTTATTGTTATTGGTAGCTAAATTAAGTTTCTTCCAGAAAACTTGACCTGGATTGTTGAATCACTAACTGATTTTGTTAAGTGAAGAAAGTTAACTTCATAGTACACAACGGTGGAAAGATATTTTAGCCCAAGACAGTCGACCAGTGTCTCTCAGCCTAGAGCCATATGCCACCCCAACCCTCTGCCCTGGAGACTCCAAGTGGTCACTGGTGAAAACTGCTTAAATGGGGTTGGAACAGCATAGGACTCTGGGGCCAACCAGTAGGAGAAGGGGACCACAGAATGAAAACAAGGTGGTAAGGGGTCCACAGTTTGAAAAATTGATAAACATTTCTCTTGTAAGTTGCCCCTGATAGAATTAATCTTGAGTATGGTTTTACCTGATTATTTATGCAGGGCCACTTTTTAATACTATCCTGGAAAGAATAGAATAAATGAATAGAAATGAGTCAGAAGCTGAGATTTGCAAACTTCTAAAATTGCTAAAACTTACATTAATATATTTAACAAGCAATGAAACTCAAGCTGTTAAAACGAAGGGGTGGGGGAAAGTACAGAACTTGATATGGATTTGGCAGATGTGTAAAGGAGTAATTAATTTACTTAGAGTTGCGCTAAGTTGGAGAAAAAAGAACAGAAAGATAATTGCATTTGGTTCTGATTTTGTAAAGTCTTGGAGTCTAGCTAGTGTTAACTAAAATTTGTAAATAATAACTGTTGCGTGAACATTCTTTCAGTCGGCGGCACGGAGATAGAACACACAAAAAGAATGTACAGAAAACGGAGGGCCAAGGCCCGTTCTGGCTCAAGGTGAAGAGCAACTGCCAGAGGCCTCCTTTTATTCTATTTTTTATCAGTTATATCCTAATGACTTCATCACAGTGAAAGACTCACTAACGAGAGTACAAACAGTTAAACAGAATGAGCATTTGTCAAAAGAACATCAGGGTATACATTGTCTTGTCACAGCTATGTTGTCAAAGCTATGTTGTTATGATTTAAAAAGTCAGAGGAAGATATGGAACTGGACACAGAGGCTCTACAGATTACGTCCCCCACATTCTTGTGGTCGGGTGGCTACACATACGGCAAAGAGAAGGCTCATACTGATACTTGAAGGTCAATCTAGATTAAGGATGTGTAAGAGAGAGGAAACTGCAGCCTAGTACTGCCAAGATAATGTATGACTAGGCGGGCGTATGAGAGCATGCTGTACTCCTCCAGGTCATAGGACTCCCAAGTTTTTAGCTTGTCCACTTAGGGGGGCCTCGGTTCTGCTTCCTGTTTGCAGGGCAGCATCCAGAGGCTCGTCCTAAGGTCTTGGCTTGGCACCAACAAATAACTATAAACCATAATCATCAGTGACACTTTTGCATTTGTTCATCTTTAAACTGATCTTTAAAATTCTCCAATCATTATTACATGATTTTTAGTTAGTTGGTAAAGTATTAAGATACACACTTCATTTATTTACTAACTTTAGACAAATTATAAACAATTGTAATTAAGTATATACTTTATGTTTTCTACTAAAATGTATTCTATGTATTAAAAAATATTTTGCATTTAAAATATTCAGACTTCTGTGAATGACTACATATAATTATGTTTAAACTATAGAATGACTTTACAGAAGAGTCTTGAATTCAGTGATCTCCAGTATTGCCAAAATGGAATTGACAACATATACACATGCTTTCATGCACAGACACTAATACAGATACAGGTTATTTTAATAACCCTGACCCTGAAAGAGCCTCCAATTCGTTGGGAAAGGTGAATAAGAAGAGGCTGCTAAAATCTCAGGGCTGGAGGAATAGAGACTTTACTGGTGCCCCTTGAATAAATCGATGAACAACGGGATGACAGTGAGACAGTGAGTAACTGTGGAATAGGAATTTCTAGCTTAAGTAGTAAAAATTTCTTCAAAACTTTAACAAACTGGATAAAATTAGTTATATATTTATTTAAATACTATTACTTTATGAAAGTCAGAGAAAAGAGAAAAAATTTACACTCATTTCACTACTAAAAAAATTGCAATTGACATTTAGCTGGCCTTTCATGAATTTTGGGCCAGATTAGTAAATAATAGTTTAAACCTAATCTACCTAACCTTAGGAAAAATGATTTTATTTCTTTTTATTTTTTAAGCTTTATTTGAAAAGTATATTAACTCTACAGTTTAGTAGCAGTTAATCAAATATGAGTTTATATGTTCAAAAATATTTACTGAGTTTAAGTCCAGTGTTAGGAATTGAGAATTTGAAAAATGTAGACTACACAGAGTAACCACAACACTTGCTTCCCCACATTCTTTCCCAAAGCTTTCTCTGTTCCTTGTCAAAAGATAGTGTATTGCCTTCTCCGGTAAATGTAGCCAGACTTAACCACTTTGACAAGTCTGGCTTTGGGGACTGTCTTAAAAGTAGTACAGCTTCTGGTTCTCTTGGCATACTTGCCTTAGAAGCTTAAATGCCATGTAAGAAGTTTGAAGCTGCCATGAGAAGCCCAGACTTACTTGGGGAGAAGACACAGGCACAAGTGCTGAGAGGCACATGAGGAGAAGGAGCCCAGCTTTCCTCAGCTGGATTAGCCACCATGTTCCAGGTTCACTACCAGACTGTAAGGGCCTGCAGAAAAAATCCAGAACAGAACTTGCCAACTGACCAGTTCCTAAATTCCCAATTTCCCAAATCATGAGAGATGAATGATTTTTGTTTAAGTGATTTAGTTGTGGTAAGAGATAGTTTTTAGTGCAGCAAAAAGATAAACAGATAAAAGCACACTACCTTTGGTAAGGTCTGATTTACTGAGAATCAATCACATTTGCCAAATTGCATAATAAATTAATCAAATTACAATGTAGAGCAGACAATTAAGTGACAGGAGGGGAAAGAAATTGAAGCTTATCTAGGAGTTAGGAGATCCAGTGGGCAAACATGAGACATTGATTTATGGATCACATTTAAACAGACAGAGATGAGAAAACTCCACATAAAAGCAACAAGTTTTCTTCAAGTGTGTAACTAAGTTCGTATCAAGAACTTGGCACATTTCTTGTAATAACCAGCTCAGATATGATAAGATATATAATTGCCGTTTCGATGCTGGCATATTTTATATTTTGACTGTAACTGTTATCCTGTTGTTCATCGATTTGCTGAGCAGACACCAGTAACGTCTCCATTGTGAGACTTCTTGTTACTGTTTTTGGCCTATATCAAATATGCCACGGGTACCTTGCAAGGCTCTGATGTGGGAGCGGGAAACTCTCAGTAGCTTGCCAGGCTCTCTGAGAGGGGCAGAGGAATCAAACCTGGTTGGCCGCATGCAAGGCAAACGCCCTACCCGCTGTGCTATGGCTCCAGCCCTTATATTTTGACATAAAGCAAATTTGACCCTATATGTTTAGGATTTCTATTTGCTTTATTTGATCTGTTCTCTTTGAGCATCCCCTATCTTCATAAAAACCATATCAATTGACCATTTCTGTACTCTTAGTAGACTTGTGGGGGGAAAGGCCAGAACGAATTATGACCTGATCATGGAGGTAGATGGGATCACTCATAATAGCAGCACAGTGTACTGGGGATTATAAGAAAGATGATCCAACTGCAATAATGATAATGATGATAATAATAATTTAAAAAAAACTCTGAGGAGAGGTGGTTTAGAAGACAGTGATAGCATATAGTAGCCACGCCTGAGGGAGAATGTGGGAAAGGCCTATACAAATATAATTTTCTTTTCTTTTCCTTTTTTTAGGGGGTTGAAGGGTGGTAAGGGTTGTTTTGTGATTGTGGTTGTGGAACTTTTTTTGGCCATACCCATGTGTGCTGAAGGCTTACTCCTGGCTCTGACCTCAGGGATAACTCCTGGTAGTCCTCTGGGGACCAAATGTGGCACCAGAGATTTAGTCTGGGTTGGCGACATGCAACCCAAGTGCCTGACTCACTGTACTATCTCTGAGACCTCAAGAGAGGTAGTATTCTAACTGCCATATTAGAAATGTCTAATCCATTTCTGTGAAACAAAAAGGGGAAGATGCTCTGTACCGAGAAAACAGGAAGAAAAATACACACATACACACACACACCTCCAAATAAGACATTGTACATTGGGGTAAATTGCGTAGAGTTAAGCATATTCTGGAATGCAGTCCATAAGCGGGAAGCTTAAGAGAGAATACTGAAAAGGAGAGAGGTATTGTTTACTGAGGAAGCTACAAATCTCATTTATGCTAAATTTTGGACTCCATTCCAAAGGTGACAGGAAGAATCTTTGGAAGGTCATGATTTATTGAACTTACATGTTGAAATTGTAATTATTTCTCACATAGCTGTTTTCTCTGTGTGTAGTTTCTTGGATTGATGAAAAGCCATCTCGCTTTGTCTACTTTACAATTCTGTCATCCATTTCCCAATGGATAGTATTCACCCTGATTACTGGACTTAATGTAGCCTGAAAGAAATGCAACTGTACTGGAATCAGAGACAATATATTCCAGTGTATTTTCCACTCACTGTTTTTTCTGGAATTGTGGTTTCTCAGGCCATGAAACTTGTATGATGCCAAAAAAAGACACTAATTGTAGCAATTTATGGACAGTAGCTCTGTCAGACCCATTTAATCTCTTAGAGATGGATTAATTACAATTTAAGGACCCCCTACTTCTATGCAAAACCACATTATTAGCCTCTTCTCACTCTCAGGAAATCTGCTGGTAAATAATTCAAACTAAAAACCATCCCAGTAGGGAATTGGAAGAGGCTATATTTCATGACCTGTGACATCTGTGACATGTGATGCTGTGCTGATGGGACCAGGATCTCATTAATGAACTCTCATATATTGCAACCTCTCCCTTTGGTTCAGGTTATCTGATCTGCCTGAAGCCTTGTCATTCATCATCCTTGGCAAAGAAGGGCAATTCCCCCAGAAAAGACATTCCCATATTTCTTCTCTTCTGTGTGGTTGATGGCGCACTAAAGTTTTTATGGTTTAGGGGTGGATTTCCTGTTTGTTTGCTTGGTGTTCTTAGTTTTGTGTTTACCTGTCTTTTAGAGCACCAAAATGAGATGTGAAAATTCAGCTCCCATTTTCCACTGAAGATTTTGTTCTTTTACTTTATTCAATTAATACAAAATACTTCATAGATAGTTGATCATCCTGTCAATTTCATGCTGAACAGCCTGGATAGGACTCTAAATCTCAAGGAGTTTAAAGGATTGCTCAGTATTGTTGAGAAAGCAACATTAAAACTGAGTGGTTTAGATTTGACAAAGTGTTTTAGCAAACATAATGTCGTTGGAGGCCTTTTGGTTATTAATACTTCTTGAGCATGATAATAGCCTTGACTCTTTCCTGTACAGAGGCCACAAATTTCATTTTCCCCAAATTTCTATACAAAATTTTCCCTGGTTCCTTTCTCTAGGGTGAGTACCTCTGATGTATTTGATTCTAAAGTAAGTAACTTGCATTCTTATGCCATTTAATTCACTCTTATAAAAGCTCAGTGAGAAAAGTACTGATGACCTAGTTTTACCAATGAGAAAAGTTGAAGTTTAGAGAAGTTCAATAGCATGCCCCAGGTCACAGGGATAGCCAGTGAATTGTTCAGATGGCAATTCTGAGGTTGTGTGACTTCAAAGGTATTTTTCTTATTCACATTTTGAAATGTGTCCTTCTAGATACCTGTATAAAATAATTTCTGAAAGTTACCTTTTTCTTATGTCTTTAAGATTGTGACATAGGAATTGACAGGTGCCTATGAAGTTTCATCTCATGATTCACTTATTTTAATATAATTCATGTTTGGTACAAATCTTACCATAGTTATCTGTCTTTTGAGCTTTGGACAAAACAGATTCAGTTTTCAGCTTGGGTTAAAGGCTCATGGTCTCTGTTGACTTGCATCTAGGAGTGGCCTATCATTCATGCTCTTCTATATTTTCTCTTAGAAGAAGATTATTTGCATAAAATAAACCTTATTAAAGACTAGACAGTAGTGATTGGGTTTTCATTTGTAGCAATGTGAACAACATAACTATAATTAGTAGGTAAACTGTGAAATTAAATATATATATTTAATTATGGGGAGATTATAGTTCATTGTAGTTGATTATAAAGAATGCATCAATAGAAAAAATTAGAGGTGTCTTCCACTCTCTGTCTCTATTTTGTTATGACTGGAACACATGTGAGATGTCCATCCTTCTGGTAAGTTTCTTGAGAACTCTCCCTACTGCTGCCTTCCTCAGAGTCCAGCAATTCCACTGTACTGTCCCTCCAGCCCCAGAAATTTTTTTTGTCCCTCATAACTCATTGTCAATACAAAGATACAGAATTTGCTATGTTTTTCCTTATTGATCAAACTCTTAACGACCAAACATTTAAATGGAGAAACATCTACTATCAAAATAGACTTTACATGTGTGTGTATATATATGCATATTCACATAGTAACCAGATACATAACATCTATTTTTAAATGTTATTCTGTTATTAATTTGAAATATCTCCTTAGTAAGAGAACATGTGAAAAGAAGAGAGTTTCTTTTTCCTTTATTTTGGATTTGTCCAGTTCTGTTCATTGTCTTACATGTTCCAAATCCATGAGTCGATGTAAAATTACTTGTACATAGCACTGTCGTAGCACTGTAGCACTGTCGTCCTGTTGTTCATTGATTTGCTTGAGCGGGCACCAGTAACGTTTCCATAGTGAGACTTGTTACTGTTTTTGGCATATCGAATAAGCCACGGGTAGCTTGCCAGGCTCTGGCGTTCAGGCAGGATAATCTCGGTAGGTTGCTGGGCTTTCCGAAAGGGATGGAGGAATTGAACCTGGGTCGGCCACATGCAAGGCAAACGCCCTACCAGCTCCAGTCCCATTTATACATAGATCCATGTAAATTTATTTTAAATTATTTGAAGAAGATCTTTATCACTTTTATTTCATCAATGAGGTGACTAAAGTTTTACAGTACAGAACATGGTGTTCAGTGGACTCTATAGTTGGACTGCTGTCTACAAATTTGACTTATTTTCATACAGTTATTCAACATCAGACAAATTGGGGACCTCTCTAAGCTTTATATTTCTTAGCTAGGAAATCTGAAAATATATAATAACTACTTCTTGTGTTGCAAATTTTAAATGTGAAATTACTCTAGGAGGAGACATTAGCATCATGCCTGGCATGTAGAAAGCTCTTGCCATATGAAAGACATTGATTACAATATTATTTCTTTTCCTTTCAAAGGAAATAATAAATATTTGTCTCTATTACCACAATAATAAAGACTTACCTTTGCCAAGCCTTGTACTTCTTCATTTCAATGCTGAATTTCCTGTGATGCAACCTGTTGTTTAGGTGTTCTGTGTCTAAATTTGTGTGTGGGACAGTCTTCTTTTAAAAAGAAATTAACCATTTGGGGAGAACCACATGCCTTATTCTAGAACAATTTTACTTAAATAGATTTCATCCAATTGTCACTGTCAGATATTGTAATGTTCTATGCATCATTACTATTTTTGCTTTTTGGCATTGTGTTTAGTATATTACTTTATATGGGCTGGAGCTATAGCACAGCGGGTAGGGCTTTTGCCTTGCATTTGGCCAACCAGGGTTCGGTTCCTCTGCCCCTCTCAGAGAGCCCAGCAAGCTACAGAGAGTACCTCGCCCCCACGGCAGAGCCTGGCAATCTACTAGTGGTGTAATCGATGTGCCAAACACAGTAACAAGTCTTATAATGGAGATGTAACTGGTGCCCGCCGGAGCAAATCGATGAGCAATTGGGATGACAGTGATACAGTGATACATTACTTCATATTATCCCTGTTTTGTAGGAAGAATTAGGCCTGGAGGAATTGAGTCACAGGTGTGGGGTGTAGTAGTGTACATATTAAATACCTCCCTAAAGTTTGATTCACAGAAAAATCCAAAGCATGTTTATTGATTGAATAAATCATTCAGCAAAATATTACACAATTAAGTTGTGATTAAGTAGGTGCACATTTAGAGACATTTTAGAACCATTGGTGAGCATCATTATTAATCTGAGAGGTGGAGCTTTTCCTTTTATTTCCAGTACAATCTTGATCAATTTGTGAAGCACTGTCAACTGTAAGGAAATATGAAAAATGTACTGAGTTTGAATCTGTTTCCCTCCTCTCCTCCCTATAATAGGAATATTTTTATCCCTGAACAAGCAAACCAAATACACAGTGTGAATTGTGTGCAGTCCCATGAGCAAATGAAAATGTTACCCAGAGTTTTCATTGTGAACCTGACATAAAAATCCAAAAGCAACTCTTACTTGACTTCACTTGGAAAATAGAATCTTCCTCTTGCAAGGCTGAGGACTGCAGCAAAAACAAAGACAGACTCTAAACTATGCCTCTTCTGAGGAGGTTTGGCACTTCAAAGCAATTCAATTTGAGTCTCAGAGAGAAAGGGGGTCCCTGAGGTCACCTCAGTGTGTCTAGCCACAGGCACCAAGTTGCTCGCTGAAGTTGCCACTTATCCAGGGAACAGCACCGGTCCAACTGTCTCAGGGGGAGCCCAACTTGATTCAAGGATGAGATTCTAAAATCCCCAAGTATTTCTCAGCTTGGTACTGCCTCTCCATCACTCCTAATTTTAGCTCACTTTTCAGTTTTTCTTCTGCAGGGTCTGGCTTCTGCCTAACAGTTCCCTGCCTGGGGTCTTGGCCCTACTCCCCTCAGAAAAAAATCTGTCCCCATTCTTTTGAACTAGTCTCGTCCTTAATAGGTTCCTCTAATAATACTCTTCTTGCAATCATTCAAATCTTCACTTGGCATTCAAAGACCTACGCAGCATGGCCCCTGCCTACTTATTTTATATCCTTTCCTTTCATACATTGTATAATTCTGTTACTACTCTAAATTCCTCACACATTCTATAGAGGTTGCCATCTCTATTCTTTGCATAGATTGTTCTCTTTTGGAACACTTGTCCCACCATTTGGCTCTACAATTACCAGTGCTTCCAAAATGCAAATCTCTCTCACACTTGGTTAGCACTTGGTTAGTCTAAGGCCCTGTGTTTTCCTGGTAAACATATTGTGCTACAATTTTTTAAGGAGTACTTTCCTCAAAAAATCATCATTAGAGGCTTGACAGAGATCCTGATATGGCTTGAATAATTTTTAATTCAAGTAAAATAATTAGAAACTTTAGTCTTCCCTAGATGCCCAGTGACCCCCCCATATTAGTAAAGATTGGTGTAATAGATTGGTCTATCTGCTTTTTAAATTAGGAAAGCAGGGTACAAATGATAATTCTGCCAATTAACTAGTTTATGTCCTTAAACATGTTTTTCCCCTGACTCTTGAATGAAAGGTTCTGAGGAGGTGCTCTAACCCCAACCCCACTAGATCCAGTGTAAAGTGGTCAAGGAATTTACCGGGAGACAGATGGTTTAGAAAACCAATTTATTGAAAGAAGGTCGACTGGTCAGACTGTCATAGTGGAAGCCTCCAAAGAGAGAGGCATGTCTAACATTCTTAGGGGACACTATTTATCTGAGCAGCTTCATGTGAGAAACTTCTGCTTTTTATACTGCAGTTAGTCTAATCCTGGGAGTGAGTTAGCAGGGTACATACACCCAATTTTGGGGGGAAAGTAAATCATATATTAAATACTCTAAGCGAATCACACTAAAAAGGACAAGAAATACAGCAATTTGGGCCAACTATAAAATGGTCTGAGTTCACTGTATAAAGACAATAAAATGTATATGAAGTAAAGTGTATGCCAGAAAGGGAATAGTGTGGCCAATTGTGAGAATTTAGGTGGCAAAGGCATAGGATATAGATCTTGCTGGGCCAAAGTGATAAAGCAGGGTATATAGGGTACATAGCTCTGTAGCACTGTCATCCCATTGTTTATCGATTTGCTCGAGTGGGATCAGTAACATCTCCATTGTGAGACTTGATTTTACTGTTTTTTGGCATATCAAATACGCCACAGGTAGCTTGCCAGGCTCTGCCATGCAGGCAGGATACTCTCAGTAGCTTGCCTGGCTCTCCGAGAGGGATGGAGGAATCGAACCTGGGTCATCCGCATGCAAGGCAAATGCCTGATGTGCTATCACTCCAGCCCATGGAGGGCATGTAGACCTAGGAATTTCAGGGCAGAATGGAGCAATGGTGGGACCTCTATAGTCTTTTGGGCCCAGCTGACTATCTTAGCAAGGAGGGTCTCAGCCTGCCATGCCTTTGAAAGGGGACCTTAAGCTAGGGATCTTTTCAGTGGTGCTTTTAAAAACTGGAGTACTTCATTACAGTCTCTTTATTGGGTAAGGGAGTAGGGGCCTTGATATGCCGAGGGCTTACTACTGGCTCTGTGCTCAGGAATAACTTAGGGCCGTGCTCTGGGGACCATATGAAGTTCTTGGGCTCAAGTTGGAAACAGGCATGAGCAAGGCAAGTGCCTTAATCCCTGTCCTATTGCGATATGCTTCTGTGCTCCCTCTTAAAAATGTTATTAGATAGATGTTTGTGTCAGAATTTTTGGTAGGAATTATATGATATCAAGCTTAAATAAAAATTTAACATAGATCGTAACAAATGTAAGTTAATCATTAAATGTTTGAAGTCATGTATTATATAGAACTGTTTTTCAGAGATCTCAGGCAGAAGTTTTGTAATTTCTGTTCTCTCCATGCAATTTTCTTTCTTCTTAGGCTTTAGAATTTATCTCTGATTCAATAAAGATCTAGGCTAGGATGATAAAGGTTGGAAGGGGATGGCAGGTAGTTTTCTTTATAAAAGGGCCCCTCTAAATCCTGAAGTTTAAATGAACTAACAAATATAGAGTAATCGACACACAATCACTGTCACGGTCACTGTCATCCCGTTGCTCATCGATTTGTTCGAGCAGGCATCGGTAATGTCTCTCATTGAGAGACTTACTGTTACTGTTTTTGGCATATCCAATACTCATGGGTAGCTTGCCAGGCTCTGCCGCTCGGGCTCAATACTCTTGGTAGCTTGCTGGACTCTCCGAGAGGGGTGGAGGAATCGAACTCGGGTCGGCCGTGTGAAAGGTGAACGCCCAACCACTGTGCTATCGCTCCAGCCCTTGACACACAATAGGTATGTAATAAATGTTTAGATTGTATTCTCACTGATGGAAAAAATTGGTTCCTCTTTAGCTTTTTTTTTTTCTCTTGTTTTTGGAAGATCTAAAGTCAAACTGTCAAACTCTCAGGAAGTATAAGGGCTATCTCAGAACTCTCCATGTCCTTTTTTTTTTTTTTTTTTTTTTTTTTTTTTTCGAGAACAACTTTTATTTTTATTTTTATTTTTTTTTTTAAATTTTTTTTTTAATTTTTATTAAATCACCATGTGGAAAGTTACAAAGTTCTCAGGTTTATATGTCAGTTATACAATATTCAAACACCCATCCCTTCACCAGTGCCCAAATTCCACCACCAGAAACCCCAGTTTACCCCCCGCCCCCACCCCCTACCCCCTACTGTATAACTAATGAATTTCACTTCATTTTTTCTTTACCTTGATTACATTCCATAATTCAACACAAAACTCACTATAGTTGACATAACTCTCTCTCTCTCTTTTTTTTTCTCTTTTTCCTTTTCCATTTTTTTTTTTTTAATTTTTCCCCCTCATCCCCCTTCCTGCGCCTCATAGTATGGTGTACTCCACGCCACGTTGGCCAGCGTGGGGCTTTTGCTTAGCTCATAGTCCAGAGGTGGCTGTTACATTAAGAACCTTCAATATTTCAACAAAAACTTACTGTTATTATTTGGAGTTTCCCCCCCAAGTCTGACCTGTTCAAATGGAACCCTTTCACATTGATGACAATTATAAATGTTAAGTCGCGCGGACGCTGCCGCGTCCGCGCGGTTTTGGATTTCTGTATAAAGTCCTGGGAAAATTCTGCCAGAAATTACATATTTCCTCCGTTAGCCGGCGTGGGGCAAAGGCTTAATTCACAGTCTCCATACATGGGTGCAGGCACTTGCTGGAACCCCAATTCCTAAAGCTGTCTCTGGTTCCCGCTTGTTCCACATCCACCGGCTCTGCAGGGGCATGGGCGCCCGGGCCGAAAACCCGGCCGGCCGGAGCCGAGCACGGGCCCGACTAGGGCTGGCTCTGTATCCTGCGGCTGTTTCAAGTTCAAAGCACACATTTTTTTTTTTTTCCGCGCCACCAAGTTCGTACCTTCTCAACGGACCCCCAAGATGTCGGACACCACGCCTTCTCCCGGAGGGGAGAGAGACCAAGAAGGAAGGTTCTTTCCTCCGTTAGCCGGCGTGGGGCAAAGGCTTAATTCACAGTCTCCATACATGGGTGCAGGCACTTGCTGGAACCCCAATTCCTAAAGCTGTCTCTGGTTCCCGCTTGTTCCACATCCACCGGCTCTGCAGGGGCATGGGCGCCCGGGCCGAAAACCCGGCCGGCCGGAGCCGAGCACGGGCCCGACTTCCATGTCCTTTTATTCTGTATCTATGGATAAATTTGAATGTCCACCAAAGAGAAACTAAGATATCTGATTCAGTTACATGTGCTAATTAGCCGATCATAAAAAACAGATTATCCCGAATTATTATGCTAGCTCTAAAATCACATAAAAACAAAAAGCTGAAAGAGGGAAGTACTAGAGATAGGTTGAAAAGAGAAATAAGACAACATACCAGAAATAGTATTTGAGATACCGGGTACAATGTCCCTTAGTTTCAGGAAAGAGATCCATTAGTCAGGGGCATGTCTTCTAGAGGTTTTAAAAGTAAGGAAATAGATTTGCCATAGACCTTATGAAAGGAACACAGCCCCAATGACTGAGAGAATGTAGACCATTGGGGTCTGTTTCAGACTTCTAAGAAGTATAGCAACATAATAATAAATGAATTTTCTTTTAAACTGCTCAATCTGTGGTAATACATTCAACAGTAAAACAAATTAATATACGAATAAAGAGAAAATTGAATTTCTGGTGATCAGAAGTCTGGGGTTTGGTTGTTAGCCACTCCTACTACTGTAACTGCTGTAACTACTGTAACTACTCTTGGGTAGTTACAATTGCCTAGAAAGTAAGGTGTCAGATTTCTGGAGGAACTCAAAAACTCTTGTGGCACATAAATCCTCACACTTTATATACTTGCCATGGTTTACTTCTATCTTATCAGCAGACTTCAGGAAAAGCAAAAGTGCCTTTAGTGGTCATAAAATTTCCAGGGGCCTGACAATCTTACTTTCCTTGGGAAGGCTAAAATGTTCAGGAGATGTGTCAGAGGGACTGTACATTTGGAAATCATTTTCATCAGGTATAATAAATACCATTCATTGTTGGTATGTCTCAGGAGCTGTGCATAATTTCTAATTCTCACCTAAGTGACATAAACATCATATGAAGTATTATTATACTTTTAGATTTCCATATAATAAAATATCACGTATATTTGTACAGAAAGAAAACTGAAATACAGATACTGCTAAGTGACTTGCCTCAAAATATAGAATGGATAAATTATGGTGCCTTTCGAGATATTTAGGTCTTTGCAACAGAAGCCCAAGTCTTGTATATGGCACACAAAACTGCCTCCTTAATAAAGATGCATCTACATTTCATTTTGAAACAAAAAAGCAGGTGACAGTGTGTTAAAACTTATATCACACCTTAGTTTAGGAAATGCTCACCCCCACTCCATGAAACCAATCCTGTACATAGAGCTGTTTGATGAATTTGATATTAAATGCTCATGATTTCTAGAAGTTGAATGTCAATCTGCTGCCTCTGGTACTGAGAGCTATTATTTTGCAACAATATTATCACATAAAATGTCATTGTATTTTCCAAGCACAGTGTGGTGACATGCAGTAGCATTGAAATCAGGGGCCATTAGGACATTTTCCCAGAACAAAATGTGCCCCAGAAGAAACAATATGATGTGGCTTATCCTGGAGTGTCATTTTCTCCAGAGCCCTTTTCTCCTCCCTCTGCCAGCTCACATATTTTAAGCCTCACAAATAGCACTTTCAAGAGGACTGTGTAATGAAAGGCCCACACACTGACTGGGAGTCTAGGGGCGTGCATGCGTGTTTATTTCTTTAGGTAGATTCTGAAAAGGCACACAATGGGGAAGGTGTTATAGTAGGTTTCATGAGACCTGGGGAAGCATGAAAGAAGCCCTTTATCAGCATTATTTTTTGTAGAACTTCAAAGGGAGACCAAGTATGAATAGGTTTAAGAGAAGTCAGGCTAGAAATCTACCATCTACTTTCTTTGTTTCAGTTGTGTTTCAAGGCCAGTGCTCCGGTGCCCTTACTCGGTGCAGGGAACTAAGAAGTGTGGTGAGCACACACGCTTGTCCTCGCTTATTAATGTAAATTTCCATCTGGGTTTTCATTTTCCATTGGAGGCTGCGTGTTTTTATCTGGAAGAGAATGTGGGGGACAAGGAACTAACATGTTACAGAGATGTATCTTTTATGCTTGACGTATACATTTCATTCACAAGAGGTGAGAAAATAGGTGCTTTTGTTTACAAGTGATTTTAATGAATGCAGTCTGTGTACCAACCTAAGTGCATCATCTCGATGGGCCGTTTGTTCCTTCTCTACTACTTCATAATTCTATGAATATTCAACACATTTGATAACCAGTTCTGTTTCTTGTGTTACATCTAAACAGCGAGAGAAGATTTCCCTAGGTAAAATAATAAATAAAATATGTTTTATTTTAAGGTTCCTTTCACAATGGTTTAATAAATTGAAGGAGTTGAATATTATTTGACAATAAAAAGAATCTGCTAAATTAATGGCATGGACAATGCATGCCTTATTACTTCCAAGTAAGGAGCTATCACTTTAAGTCAAAATTACCTTGATTACCTTGTATATGTTAAAAACACAGCCTTTAATTGTGTTTACTTTAATATCTAGGTTGAACTTTAAGAAAATTGGTAATATTTGAGGAAGCTAGGATTAAAACAAGGACATTCTGGTGACAGGGCTGCTGCAAGTATATTCAGTATATTCCTGGGTTGGATATAATTGAGTCTTTAAGTTTAAAAAACAGTAGTCTAGTTAAGGTAACATGGCTACAATTGTATTAATGCTTAAGGTTTTTATATAAAGCATTATAAACATCATGCACCATCACCACTGCCAAAGTGCCCAAGACCCTCCTATAAGAAAAAAACATTGTTTTTATAGTTGAAACTGTTTATGGGAAGAACAGGGGAGCTACTGGAATGGCAGGTTAGGCACGGACTTGAAAACTCTGTAGGAATTTATAGTTGAACCTCCAGGGAAAGGCAATACTTTACAAGCTGCCTTTGTTATTATGTTTTTGCTTGTTTGCTTGTGTGTCTGTTGTTTGTTTGAATTGGGGTAATGGCAGTTTTGAAGCACTGACGCAGGAACACTTATAGTGGGCAGTATTATATGTTCGGAGCTGGAGAAAATAAAGGGACATGGAATAGATCCAGCTGGAAAGGCCTTTTCACTGGTTCAACAGGAAGAGAAAAAATATGAAAAATAATAAGTAGGTTGATCAGTTGTAGATTCCTACACACAAGATATATACATATATCTTGTGTGTATGTACTGGGGGGCTGGAACGATAGCGCAGTGGGTAGGCATTTGCCTTGCACATGGCCGACCTCTCAGAGAGCCCAGCAAGCTATCGAGAGTATCTCGCTCACATGGCAGAGCTTGGCAAGCTCCGCGTGGCATATTTGATATGCCAAAAACAATAACAACAAGTCTCACAATGGAGATGTTACTGGTACCCACTCCAGCAAATCAATGAGCAATGGGATGACAGTGACATATATATATATATGTATATATATACATATATATATATATATATATATATATTTGAGGTGGAAGTGCTGAGGGCTTACACTGGGTTATAGCTCAGAGATCACTTCTGACAGGGTTCTGGGATCATACAGAGATTAAACACAAATAGAACACAGAAGGAGAGTGTCTGATCCACTGTACTATCTGCCTGACCTTCATACAAGATCTCTTTTTTTATGTTGTGGAGATCCTGTGCAGGAGAAAGTGTTACTCTAACTTTGAAGATGAAGAAACCGAAGGTTGAGCAGTATGATAATGTGCTTCAAGCTGAGAGGCTACTATTTTTGTAAAACTTTTTTGGCTCTATATTTCTTGTTCTTTCTACTTCATCAAGCTGCTGGGTGATCAAGGCACAAAGTTACTGCATGTCCTGAATCAACCTCCACATCACCGTTGCCAACAACAGGATTTACTGCCTCCTCACAAACACAAAAAACAGGGGCGAGTCTCCACCTCCTCTTTCTCCAAAAAGCTGCAAAAAAGAATCAGAAAATGGAGGGGAATTATTTTTTTTTCCAGTAGGGAGAAATGACTTCTCCTGTTTTGTAGTTGAACACAGTACCTCCAGAGAGAATTCCATTGTGGCGTTCCTGTGATCTAATCTTTTGTAAGCGTTTTCTTCCTTCCAGGTGCTCTGGGAAAAGACAGCTTCATAGTGGTTTTCCTTTTGAATTTTGAAAGGCAGGCTGTAATTAAATTTGTTTTTCTTTGCCTTGATGTCATCAATTGTCACATATATAACTGGAGTTTCTTGTCCTGTACACATTCTCTCAGCAATGACTATCTTACACAGGAATGGTCTTTTCTCTGTCTCTCTTTCACATGACAGTGAGATAACGTTGAAACCAGGAATTAAAAACTGCTTTTAAAAGCTTCTGTATTTTATTATTATTATTTTTAGGCACTATGGTTTATAATAGTGTTAATATTTAAGTAATACGATGTCACTACATTGTCACCGACTCATGTTTCTTTTTTTTTTAACTTAACTAAAAAAAATTGTTTAAAGTTTTATTTTTTTAATTCAACTTTCTCCCCTAAATTTTAGGTTGGAGAACATTTTATTCAACCTAATTCTAACTAATAAGTCTAACTGTATCTACAGTAAAATAAATTCTATTTCAAAATTTGTCATAAAATATGTAAATGTGTTTAAGTATTTACAATGAATATTTTAAATATGGACTGGAGCGATAGCACAGCGGGTAGGGTGTTTGCCTTGCACGTGGCCAACCCGGGTTTGATTCCTCCATCCCTCTCCGAGAGCCCGGCAAGCTACTGAGAGTATCTCGCCCACAGGGCAGAAACTGGCAAACTACCCGTGGCGTATTTGATATGCCAAAAACAGTAACAAGTCTCACAATGGAGACGTTACTGGTGCCTGCTCGACCAAATTGATGAACAACGGGATGACAGTGCTACAGTGATACAGACACTTTAAATATATAGATTTAAAGTGGATGATTTCCTATCATGAACATTTAGTAATTAGGTATTGTATAATTACTAAAAACAAATATGAAAAGAAAATTTTTACAGGTTATTCTCAGATCTATAAAATTTTACTCTATTCTTAATGCTCTTTAGATGAATCTTTGCTATTTTAATAAATTTGCTATCATTATATAATTAATGTTTATTTTATGTGACATATGTTTAGCTTATATGTGATAGAGTGTTTGCCATTGTGCAATTATTATTTCATTTTATTTATTCCATAGTGGCATTTTTAAAATTCCAATTTTAATTCATCATTATGTTGCATAATATAAAGGAATTAAAAAATAATTGTTTTGAATCTTAGTTTCCCTCTACCACAAATTGACCCTGTGACATTTAATGGGTCATCTTGCCTTTCTGTAAAAATATTGCTCACTTGTGCAGTGAATAAGTTTCTTTAAACAAATGTTATACATTTAGCAGCTCTTTAATGATTAGAGAAAAAAAGGTGTGTTGGTTGTGTCTTCGAGTCAACCTTTTGACTATCAGTCTTAGAAGCTTCCAGAAGTTATAAACCAGCCAGGCTGGTTTGACATGACTGCTGTCTTTACTCACCTGGAATCCCAGTTCTGCTGCTTACTTGGCTCTGACCCAAATTTCCTGGCAGACTTTCTATGACTCAAGTCTCTTCCTAGGTGGCTAGATCTCTGTACCCATGTGAATTCAGAGTAGATAAATATGTGAATAGAGTTTTTTGGTTCTCAAATTTTCACCACTAAGGAACTTTTTCATTGTTCCCCATATGTAACTTTGTTATTTATTTTGCCAGCCAAACTTCATTATTCATATTATGATTCATATTCCCAAATTTGTGCTAACAAAGGGAGATAAAACTGTTAATCTCAACTTCTGGTAAAACTGATAACAAGGATGAAAATCCAGTTCAAAGCAAATAAACTTTAATTGTTATTTCCTGTAATTTGTTTGGAGATAAATGTAAGATTTCCAACAGGGATTAAGTATGATTTTGCATAAGGATAAAGAAGATCTGGAACAATATGTTTAGGGAAAGGATGCTGAGTTCAAGGGCCTTTTTTTTGAGTGCTATGAAAGAAGTAGAATTCTCAAGGTCTAAGTAGGTCAAAATCAGATAAGAGGCACAGCAAAGTGATTACGTTTTGTGGGAAAGCTTATTTGTCAGAAAAGTGAAGATTCAAATGCAAAAAAAGAAGAAACCCAAGGCAATGTAAAGAAATAATATATGCTTTTAAGAACCCCCAATTTTTTTTCTTTTTGGGTCACACCAGGCAATGCACAAATTAATCCTGTCTTTGCACTCAGAATTACTCCTGGCGGTGTTCAGGGTACCATATGGGATGCTGGGAATTGAACCCAGGTCAGTGGCATGCAAGACAAATGCCCTACATGTTGTGCTATCACTCCAAACCCAAGAACCAACAATTTTTGTGGTAACCCAGGAAAATTATGGAGTTAAGTATCTAATCCCAAGATTTAGAACAATATTTTGGTGTCAAGTTTGACTGATTATAATGTTAGTTTAGTGGAAGGCAAGAAAATTTTGCCTGGTCTGGTTTGACTCTTTGGTTGGGTTAAAATTAGCACAAAATCAGACTGAATAAATTGATATGCGTTTTGTTGGTTCCAAGGCTATTAATGAGATAGATATCAGGTTATTTAGAAACCAGATAACTGGTTCTTTAGAAAACAGTTCATATTGAGATATATTGAACTATTTGTCACTTTGGTAATACTAGATTAAGTCAGTGAATAGATGAATATCCAAACCTTTTGTAGTATCTATGAAGTAATTCAAGAGGAGTCTAAAATTAAGTGTTTGTGGGTTGAAGTTAAGTGAAGGGGCATCTTGGAATAGAATCAATGATGACAAGGTTGTGGTTGGGAAGCTACTTAAAGAAATTCCAGGGCTGGAAAGATAGTACAGCGGGTAGGGGGTTTGCCTTGCCTACCTGGGGTCTACCTGGGTCCAATCCCCGGTATCCCATATAGACCCCACTGCATGTGGTCCATAAAACAAACAAATAAAATCCCAAACAAACGAATAAGAAATCCCAGCATTTCTGGTTCATAGACAGAGTTGTTGAGATTTAACTACAGATCAGTAGAGCTCAGATATGGCATAGGAACAGGGAAACAGAATTCGGATCCTGGTTTTCCCTGAAAACGTAGGATAGTTTCAGATCACGTTCAATCTAATTGTTAAATGGCTTATTAATTCATTCAGCCCCACCATAATACTCTTGGTTTATATCCAGGGAGCAGAGGTTCACAAAAGAGATTAGTTCAACTTAACACATTAATATCTATTCTTCCAGTGTGTCACCTGGGCTCATCTATGAGTGGATAAATACTCCAGAAAAAAATCTGGTCCTCCAGTTGTTTCAAAGTTCTAATAGAACTCCGTTAAGTTGCCTATTCCACTGAAATTTTAGTCGCAAATCATATTGTTTTCCTTCTTGAAATTTTTAGGAATCTTACTTTTGACAAGTGGTGCAGAACTTATAGGCTTTGCAAAGGTCTTTTATTAACCTAATATAGGAAAGCCTAATTAATTTGAGTGAACTGTGAACCACTGAAGAGCTATCAAAAATGAGATATTTGAGTCAAACTAAACCTTGACCTCCAAACAAAGATAGGACATCATAAAGATTCAGAATAAGTATGATTTACAGTCTATAGAACTATAACACCAATATATTCTCAACTATTTTATTAGGTTTTAATTTTTGCTATGATCATAAATTATTCAAATTACTTCATATATATAAATATTTTATAAATCCAATTTATATCTCCACTGGCTTTCAACATTTTTCTTTCACCTAATGTGACCTTTGTCATATCTTTGTTTTGTTCTTTTTTTTTTTTTGACAGAGTGTACACTCAGTGATGCCCAGGGTTTGCTCATGGCTCCTCACTGAAGAATTACTCTCAGTGGAGCTTGAGGGGGGACCATATGGGATGCTTGAAATTGAATCTGGATTGGCTGCATGCAGGGCAAGTGCCCTAACTTGCTGTGCTATTTCTCTGGCCCCAATTCTTGTATTTTGTTTTTCATTCGCCATCTAACCCTTCTATCTATACCTCTCTAAGGATGTAATTCATTTTTAACTTACAGGACATATAAAAACAAGCATAGACCATGGTTCCTCCATGGATCATAGTCTAAACACTGAGTTTATAAGTAGTTTTCCTCAAGATTTGATATTAGAATAATTGTCTTCTCTTGATAAAGAGGTCTAGAGCTGATCTGGAGAAGGAATGCTAATCTGTTCCCAGAGGTGTTTCCAGGTTCTGGATATTACCTTGTTGAAGAGACTCAGATAGTCAATAAGTAATTTATTGTAAACCATAGCTATTGTCCTTCTAAACAAACTTTTGAATGCAGTTCAGCAGTGCATAAAACTTCCAGGTTCTAGGTTGAGCAAAACATGCACTAGATGCTTTCCCCCTTTATTTTCCTCCCAAGGTATTTGACAATTATTATTATTTACCAGTAGAAATGTCTTTATCTAAGAATACTTTTTTTTTGCGTTTTGGGTCACACCCAGCGATGCTCAGGGGTTACTCCTGGCTTTGCACTCAGGAATTACTCCTGGCAGTGCTTGGGGGACCATATGGGATGCCGGGGATCGAACCCGGGTCGGCCGCGTGCAAGGCAAACGCCCTACCCGCTGTGCTATCGCTCCGGTCCCTAAGAATACTTTTTATAACATAATCAACATTACTATCTTATGAAATTCTTGAAATTTTGCCAAATTTCTTTCTGTAGTATGCCTGCTAATGTATTGATTCATGGTACTCTATTCAGTGTTTTCCTAGTTGAGATTTTTTTCATAATATAAACAATATTATGATAAATATATCTGCTTTTAAAGAAAAAAGATATTTTTCTTTGTGGGTAGCACTGTAGCACTGTCATGTTATTGTTCATTGATTTGCTCAATTAGGCACCAGTAACGTCTCCATTGTGAGATTTGTTGTTACTGTTTGGGGCATATCAAATACACCACAGAGTAGCTTGCAAGGCTCTGTCATGTGGGCGGGATACTCTCAGTAGCTTGCCGGGCTTTCTGAGAAGGACAGAGGAATCGAACCTGGGTCGGCTGCATGCAAGGCAAATGCCCTACCCTCTATGCTCTTACTTCAGTCCACTTCTTTATGGGTAAATTAAGTTTATCCTATATGTGAAACAGTTACAAAAAACATTGTATTTTAAGAGTTTTGTTGCTAGTGAAGATCTTTCAGTCCACACTACTCTTTGTATATCATAGGGAAACTTCAAGTTTTGAGTAGAGCCAGTTATTTTAGTGCAGGAGATCAAGAACTCTCTGGTAAACTGAAGGGATGGACTTTGTAACTAGATGTTGGAAACAAATGGATGGCATCCTGTAGAAGTATTCTGGAGAGTCCTGATAAGGAAAACAACTGCCTTGGGGAGAATAGAAAGGGGGATCAATTAAAATGGCCGGACCAAAAAATGGCAATACTCCCCAAAGCATTGTACAGATTCAATGCAATCCTTATAAGGACGCCCATGACATTATTCAAAGAAATGGACCAAACTCTCCTGAAATTCATATGGAACAGCAAACAACCACAAATCGCTAAAGCACTTCTTGGGAAAAGGAAGATGGGAGGCATCACCTTCCCCAATCTTAAACTCTACTACAAAGCAGTTATAATTAAAACAGCATGGTACTGGAACAAAAACAGAGCTGCAGACCAATAGAACAGGGTGGAATATCCTTACACACACCATCGAATATATGATCACCTAATCTTTGATAAGGGAGCAAGAAATGTGAAGTGGAGCAAGGAAAACCTCTTTAACAATGGTGCTGGCAAAACTGGACAGCTACATGCAAAAAAATGGGCTTAGATCTCTACCTAACACCATGTATGAAAATCAGATCAAAATGGATTAAAGACATCAACCTCAGACCAGAGTCCATCAGGTACATCAAAAACATGATCGCAAAACTCCCTACGATATCAAGGCTAAAGGTGTCTTTAAAGAGGACACTCCACTGGCTAACCAAGTGGAAACAAAGATAAACAGATGGGACTATTTTAAACTACGAAGTTTCTGCACCGCAAAAGACATAGCAAACAGAATTCAAAGATAATTAACAGAATGGGAAAGGATATTCACCCAATACTCATCCGATAAGGGGTTGATATCAAGGATTTACAAGGCACTGGTTGAACTCTACAGTGAAAACATCCAACCTCATCAGAAAGTGGGGCCATGAAATGAAGAGAAACTTTCTCAAAGAAGAAATCTGAATGGCCAAAAGGCACATGAAAAAATGCTCTTCATCACTAATAATCAGGGAGATGCAGATCAAAACAACTATGAGATATCACCTCATACCACAGAGACTGGCACACATCCAAAAGAACAAAAGCAACCGGTGTTGGCGAGGATGTGGGGAGAAAAGGTGATTCCTTGACTTCTGGTGGGAATGCTGACTGATTCAGGGGTTTTAGAGAACAATATGGACGATTCTCAGAATATTAGAAATTGAGCTCCCATTTGACCCAGCAATACCACTTCTGGGAATATATCCCAGAGATGCAAAAATATATAGTAGAAATGACATCTGCACTTGTATGTTCATTGCAACACTGTTTACAATCGCCAGAGTCTGGAAAAAACCTGAGTGACCAAGAACAAATGACTGGCTAAAGAAACTCTGGTACATCTACACAATGAAATATTATGCAGCTGTTAGAAAAAAATGAAGTCATGAAATTCGCATATAGATGGATCAACATGGAAAATATCATGTTAAGCGAAATGAGTCAGAAAGAGAGGGACCGAAGTAGAAATACTGCACTCATTTGTGGAATATAAAGTAATAGAATGGAAGACTAACACCCTAGATTACTAAAGATAAGTACTGGGAGGCCCCACATACTAGGTAAAAGGTAGTTCAGTTAGAAAAGGGATCACCAAGTAAATGGTGCTAGGAGGATCCGCTCAGTGTGGAGATGCACCCTGAAAGCAGACTATAGACTGAACATGATGGCCACTTAATACCTCTATTACAAACTGCAACACCCAAAGAGAGAGAGAGAGAGAGAGAGAGAGAGAGAGAGAGAGAGAGAGAGAGAGAGAGAGAGAGAGAGAGCAAAAGGGAATGCCCTGCCACAGAGGCCGGGTGGTGGGAGGGGGAACGGGCTGGATATGGTGTGAGGTGTGCTGGGGCCATTGGTGGTGGAAAATGGGCACTGGTGAAGGAATGGATACTTGGATACTTGGATACAGTCGGCCATTGTATGACTGAAATGTAAGCACGAAAGTCTATAACTTTCCTATGTACCTCACGGTGATCAACTAATAAAAAGATAAATCAAAATAAAAAATAAAATAAAGTGGCCTGACCTGCATACAATTGGCAGTATGACACCAATTGAATACCCTGACCTTACCATATATGAGAGAATATTAACACCAGACATTCTGAATAGTTTCTGATGCTGTAATAGCCTTTATTAGAAGATTAGTTTTAGGTCCTTATCTTATTTCCCTCCGACTAACTCCACATGTTCTGTTTGGTATACTTTGAATGTTATATAATTCTCAATATGCACCCTCACATCTGGATTTTGTTTGCTTTATTTTGGGAGCTCACCCAGAAGTGCTCAGGGCTGACTCCTGACTGGCCTCAAAGGACCATATGGAATTCTGGGAATCAACCAGGGTCAGCCACGTGCAAAGATGGGTGTTCATGTTAACCTCTCTTAAAGAAACATTTTTCTTAGTGAGAGGAGATCTGTTGCTTGTACCCAGGTCATTCTCTGTTTTAAAACAAATGCTCATTGATACAACTATGCCTAAGTATCTATTCTGCGCTAAAACCTTAGAGATTAGAAGCACACATTTTAGATTCACAAAACCAAATTAGACTCTCACATTTATCCCTTACTGTGTATACAACTTTGGAGGAAATAATTAATGAATGGTTTTTTTTTATCTGAAAGTAGGAGTTAAATTTACAATATTGGGAGATAACAGATATGAAAAATAAACAGTAACAAGTTCTAAGTGGTCAATAGATAAATGATCACATCTTTATCCCACATTTAAACAAAATATATGTTTGACGATTAGTTGCTAGAGAGAATAGAACATATGGACTACAAAGTATCTAGCTCCTTAAAATTCATGCATTAAAACCAATAACAGTTAGTAAAATTATTTTCAGATTTTTAATGAAGATTTTGCTCTAAATTAGCATGAGAATAATATTACTCAAGCACAACTCCAAATATATTTTCAGTTTTCATCGTTGTCCCCTTGCTCTTCACTGCCTATAGGATTAAATGCAAGTCTCTTATTTAGGAATGTGAGCACCTATATAATATCGAACAAAAATTAAAATTAAATTCTTATTTCTTCTCTATGGGAAGTTTGCTCCAGGAAACATGATGTACTCAATATTCCTAGAAGACACTTTTCTAATTCTGTGCTTTTGTTCATCCTCTATTATACTCTGTACAAAATCTCTATAATTTTGCCTCTTGGTTATTCGATTTGTAAAGACTATCTTTTAAAACAACTACTGTATAGTTGTCTTGCAGTGTAACATTCTGGTTTTGACCCCTAGCACCACACACACACACACACACACACACACACACACACACACCCCACAAAAACAATTACAGGACGCCTCAACAATGTCAACTTCCTGAAATATAGCAGTTATTCCTCTTTTCACTTTTCAGTGGTATTTTGTTCTCTATACATGGTAATTTCTCATAGCACAATGTGTATGCTTATTTGAAGTACATATGTGGCTAACTGGCAGCTCTTTAGTTTACCTATTTAAGAACAAAACAGATAATACATTACCTTTAATCCTTGAGCAACTTGGTATAGTGTCTGGGCCAAATGTCTGTCTTTAAGTATTTATTGAATAAATGAAAGAGACAGCCTTAACCAAAGCTCTGAAGCCAGAGTTGCACATCTAGATTTTAATCCTAGATACTCATCTCAAGAAACGGGTTTTTTGTTTTGTCTACTTTTATTCTTCATTACCTGATCTAAACAATAGAAAATATGTTAGTAAATTTCACACTAGACTCAATTAAGTAACGAACATTCATTAAAGTTCTGACACTTTCAGGGAAAAGATATAATTCCTAGAGTTCTTTCTTGTTCTGATTAGCATAGCCCAACAATCCTCTATTTCTATCAAAATATCAAAGGAACTTTCATTTAAAGAAAGTATCCAATAATTGAAATAACCTAAACTGAGATTAGCTACTCAATGAACCCCATTTCATTTGTCACTGTTTCAGTTTTTAAAATAAATATGCTGCCATTAGAAAGTTAAATATGGCTCCATTATAAGTAGGACAGACTCAGAGCTTATATATATTCAGAAATGGAAGCTGAAAACTTCCAATTACTGAGTCACTAATATGTGCTTTGAGCACCCACTAAATGACAATTAAATTATAGAAATTTTAATTTCCAATCTCATAACCTATAGGATAGATATAAATGCTCTTGTTTTACACACTACATGGCAGAGGGAGTGTGAATGTCTCACAGAAAACATTCAAAAGGAAGTGGAACGTCGGTAGACAACAGGCACATCCAACTTCAAAGCGTTTGCTCTTTTCCTAGGATGATACTTAAGTTAGCGAAAACAGATTCTAGGAAATAAAATGTGCAAATCACTCCATATATGTTGAAACATGGAGTGGTTTTAGAAGTATTTCTTTTTCCCCCTCTGTAAGATGTGTCAGTTATTTGGATAGTAGTGGTGACTCAGTCTCATTACAGTACCCCATCAGATGTCCAACTCAGACCAATGAATGGAATGATTGCACAGTCTATTTCTGTGCTATTTTAACTCACATATGCTGAAGCATGAGTAATTCTCCCCTAGCTTGCTTGCCTATATTGAAATTGTGTTTGCTGCCCAGAAAACATATGGTGGGACGTTAGCTAAAGAACTCAGAACGACACAAAAGCCCAGATACATGATGGAGAGGGAGAAAAATAGCACAGACTTTAAGGAGAGTCTAAGCAGATCAGTTGCTAACACAGGGTTGCAGGATGCTGGTTTTACTGTAGTTAAATTTATTAAAGGGACTTTGGATCCAAGTTAGTAGATTTAGGCATGTAGTAAAGCATCACTTTGAGGCTTTGAGCTTGAGATTGTTCAAAAAGTGCCTTTCTAGTATCTCAATGTGAGCAACAGATGCATCCCATAGAAATGAATTACAGATATTTATAGACCATTTAGTGTTGAAGAATCAAACATTTGGACAATATTTCACATCAGTGAGAGAAATTCCCTGGATATTGCTTGGTATCATCTTAGTTCAAGTTCAAAAAGAACTTAGTTATTAAAATAAAATGAACATGGAAACATACTTTAGGAAGTATTGTTACATGTTTGCTTTCATAATAGGGCATGGACCACTCACTCATGTGCTTGACACTGAGCTGCTTTACTCACTGGTATATCCACATACAATATCTTGTGTTTAAACGTATCTCTGTAAAATAATGTTCTAAAATCTGATCATTAGACAAATATAAATCTGAATTATTGTTGCTTTAAATATGTTTTTACTGAGACCATAGACATAATGCAGTGGTTAAGATGATTTCCTTGCATGGGATTGACCCTTGTAGGGTCCCTGGCACAATATATGGACCCCTAAGCACTGTCAGGAGTGATTCCTGAGCATAAATCCCTGAGCATTGCCCGCTGTGATCCCAAATCAATAAAAAATTTATCTTCATATATATTGATTAATCAAACAACCCACAATAACCATAAAAGTAACAAGGAAAAATTCACAACAATTTGAGAAACAACCACAGAAATAATAGTAATAGAAGACCACAGCTATTTAGCAATATTTCTACTACTTTGCATTTTACAGGAAAACCATATAAAATACATTTTGTGGGAATCTCAGTTACACACAAGCAATGTTGTACTAGCAAAACATTGCAACATTGCCAATCTTGGGGATTAACTTATAATAACTTATAATAATTGGAGACTGACATAATAATACTGAAGCTAGAGTAATTACAAAATTCCAAGTCATTGCTTTTTATTTGGAAATTTAATATTTTTATTTACTTAATATTAAATTTTTAGTCATTTAATTTTTGCCTGACTTTTTGGGTCATACCCGATGGTCCTCAGAGGTACTTCTGATAAACTCAAGGTTTGCTTGGGGCCCTGTATGCTACATGCAAAACATGTGCTTCAGCCCTTTGGACCAGCTCACTATCCCAAGATAGAAATCTTAATTTTTTAAAACCAGTTTTATTGAGACTATGGGGTTTACAATACTGGTTTTTTTTTCTTTTATTAGTTCACCATGTGGAAAGTTACAAAGCTTTCAGGTAATACTGGTTTTTTTTAACTCAAAGTGTTTGTTTATTTTGAATGGGCTTACAATACTGTTAATCACACTTTCCTTGTTTACATTATTTCAAGAGAACCCCACTATCCCCACTAGAGCCTCAGGGATGCCTTTCAACACCTCTGACACCAAGTAAGCTCAGTTCAACAGACAGAATCTTCAGAGCCAATGACAGTGACCACTTGTTCTCCTGCTGTTTCTCTCCACTCCACATATGGGAGAGCTCCCTTGTGTGTGTGTGTGTGTGTGTATGTGTGTGTGTGTGTGTAGGTGGTAACACATATATAGATACATAGAGCTAATTTGAAATTCCACAAAAAGGTAAACCAAAACCCCTTTTTTCTTCAAAAATGGAATTTTCTATTTTAGAGGTATATAAATTTGAAAAATTAAATGTTTTTCAAAATTTTATCTAATATATTTTAGAGTTTGTGTGAAATAGGTACATCCTGCAATTGTAAAATTTATTCAGTCAAATGATTTAAGAGAATTTAAAGTGTAAAATCTGAATAGGCTTTTTAGAGTACAAGTGTGTTTTATCTTAATAAAGGGAATATTTGCTTTATATTAGAAAACATTATGTTATGAATTATGTTTGTCTTCATTGATATGTAAATATTATAATAAAATCACTATGGATATTAGAAAACTAATGAGAATTGAATGAAAATAAATGTTAATTTGTTATTGAAAATGTGTATTATTTTCTTTTTTGTATTCCCCCCTCCTCCCCAAAAATGTATATTATTTTCTTATGGAGCTAGGAGTAAACATGCCTTTGTTAATCAAGTAGCTGGCAACCATTATGTGCCATTAGTGAGTGTCATATTCAGAGTCACATGCTGGAAAGTTTTGTACTGTCTTTAAAGAAGTGCCTTTAATGCTTCTTGCAAAACTAGGTTTTAAGGCTATGGATTCCTTATGATGTTGCTTCTCTATGAAGCTCTATCATTCCTTTAAGTCTGAATGATAATTTAGCTGGAAAGAGTATTCGTGTTGATGTATTCATTTCATTGATGTTTTATACTATATTCCTCCATTCTCTCCAGGCTTTTAGAGTCTCAGTTGATGGATCCACTATGAAATTTATGGGCCTGTAAGCTCCTGTTTTGAATTTGCTGTTTTCAGTATTCTATTTCTGTCTTTATTTTTTGTCAGCCCAAGCAGTGTGTCTTGGAGTTTTTCTATGTGAGTTTATTTTTTGTCACATTTCTGACTTCTTGTATTAGATACCTGCATTTTCTCAACTCGAGCAAACCTTAATTGCGATTTCTTTAACTATTACTTCTTCATCAAATTTGCTTTCCTTATCATTATGGACTCTGATGATTCTTATATTGTTCCTCTTGAACTTATCTCCTAGTTTTCTGATGTGCTTTAAAAATTTCTTTTAGACATTTTTTCCCATCTTCTGTTGTTTTATAGAGGTTTGGAGTTTCTTGATCTTTTCTTCCTTAGCTTGTGTTATTTTGATATTCATAGATTCTAATGAGTTTTTAAAATTACCTACTATAATCTTAATTTCTGTCATTACTACTTACAGTTTTCTCATTTTAGCTTTCGTGCTTTCTTATACTTTGACGACTACCTGTGCCATAGTTCCTTTGAGTTTACTAAAAGTTCTCACCATGGTGTCACTAAAGTCATTTTCTGAGAGTTAATAGAGCTGGTTGGTGTTGTTTTGCCTTCCATGTTATTTCTTTCACTCACTGATGTTCTCTGTATCTTCCCGAAGATTTTCCAGTGTTCATGCTGTGCTGAGTGTGAGTTTTTGAAGTTAGTTTCCCTGGGAGAGGCTAAAGAATTAGGCTGGGAGTTGCTCCTTCTTTCTCTTCCTGTCTTCACCCAGTGACAAGGAAATATAACTGGGAGAAGTGTATCATTTGCTAAGATTTGTTCCAAGTAGGACCAGTAGTGTCCACAGAAGATGAACCTCACCTGCAATGGTGAGGGAGCAAGAAGCAGAGGTTTTTAATACATAAATCTTTGAGGAAGCAGAAATTACTATTAATGTGTATCCTTAATTACACATAGAAAGGTTAAACTTTTGAGTAGGATCGAGATGCTCATGAGCAAGACCCTTTCAGTCACTGCAAGACTAAGAACTAAAATGTGAGGATGATAATGTACTTACTGTGTACTAGTTCCAGAGAAAGACTTAGGGAATGAGAGAGCAGATGAGAAGTCTCAGGAGAGATTTTGGAAGTCAGCCAATTTCTCTGCATTTACAACCTAACCTATATAGTTGTTTATGATTATCATTATTATCATTATTCTTATTACTACAGTGAAATTTCTTATTGGAATCCCACTTATAATATGTTGACCACTTTTGGGGACTGATGTATGGAAAGTGTTTGCTGGTAGGAGTTTATTCTCTTAAGCACAAAGTGAGAAAGAACACCAGATGGTGCTGGGGGAAGAGTGGGTGACTGAAATTTATTGATGCAGTTTTCTCTTTTAAACTAAGCAGCCAAATTCTGGGTAGCCAAGGATGCAGAACACACAGATAAGGCTAACAGGAATATGGAAGATCTACAATGCGTCCTAGGGGAGAGACCAGTAGATAACACTTGGCCTCATGACTTGATTGAAGACGGATGGATTCAGTTTCCTCTAACTTTCTTTCCCAGGAGATCTAGAGAACTGCGGAGTATTCCCTTAATTAGTATCCAAGTAACCCAGAGTAAGTCAGGTCCTTGCTAAACTGGGAGCCTATGAAAAGGTAATGTTAGGACATGATAGAATTCACTCTAGACTCCACGACTGGCCTAGGGATATGATTGAGAAGAAAACAAGAAAGCATTTGAAATATACTTTAAATGTCAAACGTCAATTTATTTGTTTTTTGCTTTCAACTCTTGAGGGAAGAACTGAATATTATCTCTGTAAATGGTGCATAAATCCTACCCGGTGAAATAAATAAGAGTTTAAAGAATTCGAAAGGAATAGTACTTGTATGCTATATTAAAATAGAAAATTTGTTTTGTTTTCTTTGTTATTTTTCTGTGGATGATTTGATCCACAGTGAGTTCAAAAAGATATTACCATGTCTGTGGTGATAAATAATACATTCACAAATATATAGAGTCCAAACCATAAAAAAGTTTTGTTTTGTAGAGTTCTCAGATAAGTTATTCAACTTCTGGAACCAGAGATAAAAGAGGCTTCATCATCATCTGTTGATTGTCGAATTTCTCAAGTGGTCTCAGTAATGTCTCCATTTGTCCTAACCCTAAGATTTTAGAAGACTCTCTACTCATCCTTCCCAAAGATGCCGCATTGGAGGCTCTTTCAGGGTCAGGGGAATAAGACCCAGGTTCTTACTGGTTTGGGCATATGAATACACCATGGGGAGTTTGCGAGGCTCTCCCATGTGGGCAGAAAACTCTCAGTAGCTTGCCATTTTCTTCCAGAGGGAGAAGTAGGCTATAAGATATCATGTGGCTAAGAAGAAGCCGCGTGCTTCCGGGAGCTTGCTTTTAAGTCTCTGGATGTTGGTCATTGGTGGGATTACATGGTGCCAGGGGCAGTCCCTGGGTGTGACCACCTAGCTACTGGAAAATGGGAAATCTGGGCAGAAGAGGCCCAGTTTTAGCAAGGACTTAGTAAGTCTTAGTAAACATAAATGAATTTTATGTCATTACACAATGATGTCTTTGCCAATTCAAGGTTAAGAACCAATTCTCTTAGAGTGAAGGCACAGCATTTCCTACTAAGAGAGTAAACCATGTTGGGTTTTATGATGAGGTATTTATATTTGAATTCACTCCTAAACACTTTGTACTGTATATTATCAACCAGGAGTCAGAAATTTATTTCTGTATGCATGAAGCATGACTTTACTTTGTGATTTTCCAAGTGATGTTGAAAACATATAGATTATTATCAGGACAATGTCAAAATTGTCTCACAAACACAATTAATAGTAAAATAAACAGCTATTAATTGTGTTTGTGAGACAATTTTGCCTAATGGAAAGGTTAACTTACAACACTATTTAGACCCTAGATTCAATTGTCTTTGTTCCACAAAGCTAAGTAAAAGTTATCTTGAAAAGATTAGCATAGCTGATTATTTTTTAGCTTTAATGTCATAATTTGTTAAAGTATTAATTATTTAAGGCTTTTATTTAAATTCTTTTGAATTTTCTGCAAACATAATTATACCATCTATGGATACATATATCACAATTATGTTCCTTTCCATCTGCATAAATTAAATATAATCTCTAAAAAAATTACCACATTGGTTACGAACCTCAGTCAAATATTAATAGAAATCATATAAATTAGCATTATCTCTTTGACACTATCTGAAAATTACATTCAACATTTTACCACTAAATCTAATATTTGATGCTCATTATTTTTATTGCTATTTTGGGGGGATGGTAGTGTAGAAGGACCTTCTTCCAGGAGAATCTTCTTCCAGGAGGCCCACCATACAGAGAATATAACAAGGTCCAGGGCTGGTTTGGGCCTTAACCCCTGTAATTATCTTTATAGACCCTTTCAAAAATATCTTTTTGACCTCCCTTCTCTTTCCTTCACTCCCACATGTTGAACCCTGGTGTTGAATTTTTGTTCATTTTCATTATCAAAATAAAAATTACCCCTCCTGCTCCTAATATTCTGTTTGTTGTTTCATTTTATCATGGATGATGTTGCATTTTATTGAATGTATTTTCATTGAAATATACTTTGGCAATGGACTGGAGCAATAGCACAGCAGGTAGGGCATTTGCCTTGCACACGGCCGACCCGGGTTTGATTCCTCTGTCCCTCTTGGAGAGCCCAGCAAGCTACTGAGAGTATCCCACCCATATGGCAGAGTCTGGCAAGCTCCCTATGACATATTCAATATGCCAAAAACAGTAACAACAAGTCTCACAATGGAGATGTTACTGGTGCCTTCTTGAGCAAATTGATGAGCAATGTGACGACAGTGCTATAGGAGCTATATTGAGGACGTAAAAATTTGCTATAGGAGCTATATTGAGGATGTAAAAATTTGCACTCTTGTTTTCCTTCATCTCTCCTTTTCCCTTTGACTTACCTTCTCTTTCCTTCACTTCCACATGTTGTACCCATATTCTCTCTCTCACTGAGGATTATGATAGTTATTTGAAAGGGGCAGGAGCAATAAGGATTTATAGCACATTTCAGAGTTCTACATGCTCTTTTCCATCCCTCTATATTCTATAACCTTTATTAGATTTTATCTGTCTCCAAGATAGTTCCTTTTACATAGCACTAAATGTTAAGTTATAATTTATTAATAGCTTTTGTGTCAAGTAGTTGGAATATATTTTCTTATTTAACTTTTATAACATATTAGTAAAGTAAGTTTATCTCAACTTTAAAACAAAAGTGATTAGGAGAAAGGAGGAGTTATCACAGCTGTAAAATTTCACACGGTGTAACAAAAGCAGATTCACAATTTGAACTTAGTCTTTCTTATTCCAACAACCATCTCGGTCCATGATAATAATTCTGTCTACACTTCCAATTCAGTAAATAAACATTAATTGTTCACATGTTGCACATCAGGTGTTGTGGTTTGTCTCAGGTAAATATGGAGGATAAAATGGTGGTAGTCACTCTTTTCTTAATGAATTTATAGTTTTATCAGAGCATAGAGTTTTTAAAGTAGTGAATATAGATTGTAATTCATTCAAGAAAAAGAAAATGAAGAATGCAAAATATGAGGCTATAAAGTAAGTGTATTAACTTTTTGTAGCCAGAATATGCTTTCTGTATAACTTCCTTCAACTTTGTTGCCTGTGGTTTTTTGTCCTGATGACTGACTTACAGGGAGGTTCTTCTCTTGATTCCTTAAATATTCAATTCCTTTGGTCATTCTGTATTATATCTAATTAGAATTATAGCTGAGATGAGTTATATTAACTTAGAAATGGTGAGGATTCTTCACACTGTCAAAAGTTCTTGAGTAACAGAGTTCACTTCTTATTCAACCAGTCATGCATCCTAAATCCACTAATAGAAAAAGAAGAACATTGTAAAAGTGGACCACTGTAGATTAAACTGTGTTTTTCAAGTGCCAGCTGTATTTATTCTGCTCTGTGTTTTAGCACTATGATGTTCTCTTACTGTCTTCATCATAATCTACTTTGTCTTACATATGTTCCTTTTGATAGATTTTAAGTGTTTTTAAAACCAGAGGTTTAATTTACATCCTTTGGTCTCTATTCCAATTTCTATTACCTAGTTGATTTTTTAAGATTACTGGAATGGTCCTGAGACAAATATTTAATTTTTTTTGACTGGAGGCAAAACTGGATAAATAAACAATTGCTATACCCTAAGTAAGAAAAATTTAAAAATATAAGGATCTAGACATACCAGTGATCTTCAACAATGGTTCTAAAACTAAGAATACTTTAGAACCACATTTATATCTCATTAAGGCACAGGTGTCCAGGGTTTATTCTCTAAGTTTGGTGCACTGTATTTCATTTGCATTTCAAAGAAGTCCCCTACAGAATACTAGATTATATTTTACAAGCCACTGAAAATATTTCATAAACGAGAACTTATATTCTGCTTTACCACACTTTTTTTTTCAGAATTCATGGATCCATTTGTAGGACTTTGGACAATTATATGTAGTTTTTAAGAGCATAGTTGAAAGCATAACCAGAAGTGACTTGAAATTCTGTCTCTGACATTATTCATTATAGTCAGCAAAGCTCTCTGAACAACAGTATCTTCTTTAAAAACCTAGATTAGCAAAGCTGTCTAGTGACATACTGTGAAGATCTTGATACTGAAAATGCAAAGGCATATACTGCAATATTTTTGGTGTCAGGTTTTGAATGAATTGTAACATCTCCCTCTGAAACTGGAACCAAGTCAGCACTCCTCAAGAAATGCCAGTTGCTTCCACATCACATATCAACATTTCCCTGCTGTCTTCTCAGCTTCTATTCCATAACATCTTAAAAATTTTAGCTTTATTCATATGTATGCCTTTATTTCCTTTTTGTTTTTTCTTTCATTTCCCCCCACTCCTCCTTCCTTCCCGTCTCCTTTAGTTCTTCCTTCTATTCTTTCTTTCTTTTTTTCTTTTTGGGTCACACCAGGCTATGCTCAGGGGTTACTCCTGGCTCATACACTCAGGAATTACTCATGGCAGTGTTCAGGGGACCATATGGGATGCTGGGAATCATACCTGGGTTGGCTGCATGCAAGGCAAACGCCCTACCCATTGGACTGTCGCTCCAGCCCCCTTCTATTATTTCTTGAAAAGTTTTGTTTCACACTCATAATTGGGCTCTCTATATTCTTTAAGATAACTATTGATGAGTATTAAGAAAATTTGAGTAATAATATAATTATAGAAAAACCTCAAATAGATTGCAAGAAAAGAAGGAAATATTCCAATAACCAAATCACCAGTGATTAAGTAGCAGATATTTTAACGGGCTTTACTTTTTTAGATCATTGAAAGGATGATTAAGAAGTATTATAATAGCTGCCTATTTCCTTTGATGTTTCTCATAAATGTTTTTGTTCTATTTTTTTGGCTAAAAATCTTGCAGATCTTTCTATTCCCCATGAGTATTCTCTTAGAGGCTTTTTAGGGTAGCAGGTGATTATTCTTTTTTTATTCCATCTGAATATTAAATCAGCAGACATCATATGCTTATCAGTAGAGCGGAAGAGTAGAGCAGTTGACATTACTTAGAGAAAAAAACTAAAATTAGTTACATAAGTGTCCTTGTGTCACAGAATGCTACCAATGGAAGGATTATATGCTTTTTTGATGTAAAAGTATTTTGATTTAGAAATGAGAGAGGAGTGAAAAGAGAGGAAAGGAAATATTTGGAAGGGAAAATTCAAGTGTCTCTAGCGAGTGGAATTGGGGGAAGGAGCACACTGTAGCATAAAAAAATTATATGCACCTCAAGTTGGGATACAGGTGACCCTGAAGTTAGTTATGCTAATATTGCCTTTTCAGCTCCAAATATGTATTTTTTTTGAACTGGGGAGTCAAAGCTTAGTGTTGGGGAACAGTTATCCCCAATATGCCTGGATACATTGACCACAGGAACCTGGCTGTGGGGCAAAGGAGAACGAGCACAGAGAGAAACCCCTACAGGAGCAGTTGATCACAGCTCACTTTATTGCCTAATACACTCTTTTATTTTTTTGCTTTTTGAGTCATGCCGAGCAATGCACAGGGTTTTTTGTTGTTGTTGTTTATTTGTTTGTTTTTTTATAGAGAGTTGACTTACAGGAGATCCAGTCACATAGAACTGAACACTATTGGCCTATCATCTTTTCCTCTCTGCTTTGCCCCCTGTCCAATCCCTTCCAAGGCTATAGGTTGCAGTTAGGATGACTTGCTTAAGGTGTATAGGATTGTACATGACTAGGGGGTTGAGTGAGGCTCAAGGCCAGACACAGGATGCAAGCACTCTGTTTTTTTGTCCAGTTTCTTGTGAGGTTTCACTTCAGGGCTGTTTTGCAAGGTTGGATTTTCCCCTCTCCAGGGCCCATCACCCTGCTCCACAGCTTAGAGAGGGTTTCTAAATTTTACAAGTCTCTCTATGCCTAGGATTTACTGTGTATATTTTAATAATGAGGGATGTTTGCCAATAATAGAAACCCAGCTTGAACAATCCCAAGTCAAGAAATGTGTATAATATCTAACAACTTTAGAAAAGAGTTGCAGAAGGGTGGAAATAGAGCTGTCCTTAGGATTGGGGTGATCTCGTTGCTGGTATTTGTCCCTATCTCTCATCCCTGC
This sequence comes from Sorex araneus, assembly GCF_027595985.1. Taxonomy (NCBI): domain Eukaryota; kingdom Metazoa; phylum Chordata; class Mammalia; order Eulipotyphla; family Soricidae; genus Sorex; species Sorex araneus. The sequence continues at coordinate 349,426,173 of NC_073313.1, read as the reverse complement.
TTCTTTCAGTGCACCCTGGCATTCTCTATGGCTGCCAATTACTTTGACATGCTGATATATTATGATTCTGGCTTTGAAATAGGCTATTTACTGCTCTACACATAACGTTGGAAGACAAGCTTGGGACAAGGGCCAACACTTGGATCAGTCAACTGTGCCTAGTCTGGGGATATATAACAACACAAAAGGCTTTTGTTGAATCCGACAAGGTAGTTCAGAGTTTCCAGAAGTTCCAAGCTGTCCTTGGAGGTGGGAGGAAGCTTGGAGCTCAGAAACCAAATGGTGATCCCTGTGGTTAATGATTACTTTGTTGTTGTCTATCTGTTTTTATTTTCTGAAGCCACGCCCTGTGGTGTTGAGGACTAATTCCTGTCACTGCCCTCAGGATTCATCCCTGGTGGTGCTCAGGGGATCAAATGGAGTACCAGGGATTAAGCTTAAGTCCACTGTGATCAAGGCAAATGTCTTACCCACTGTATTATCTCTCATGTCCCAGTTTAATTTTGACAAATACCATTTTCTTAGTTGTCATCAAATGACCATGATTAAAGTTGCGTTCATTTTTTTAACATGATTTTTAATTTTTTTGCTTTTTGGGTCACAACCAGCGATGCTCAGGGGTTCCTCCTGGCTCTGCACTCAGAAATTACTCCTGGCAGTGCTTGGGGGACCATATGGGATGCCATGGATTGAACCTGGGTTGGTTGCGTGAAAGGCAAACACCCTACCTGCTGTACTGTCACTCCAGCCCCTAAAGTTGCATTTTTTTAATGAGTCTGTAGACTTTGGAGGGTAGTTTATAGCTCTTTGTACTATAGTACTTAGTTTGGTCTGTGAGAGCAACCAAACTCACTGTTCTTTTATTTTAGCAGGACCTCAGAAGATTTTGTCCTATAACCACCAAGATTAAGTGGCACTAGAGTTGACATTATAATGGGCTGCATGTACACACACATGTACACACACACATTTTTTTGATACTATGATTTGAAGGAAATCTTTATTTAATCATTCAGGTGATGAAAATATATCTTCACATGTATTTAATCTTGATCCACTGTTCCGGCCTCACAACTTGTTTTAAAATTTCCTGTGTTGAGAGTGACAGTAAGGTTTCTTTAGTTGTGTTAATAGGATAATATGGCTGGAGGTCCCTAAGGGTGGTAACTAGTTGCCCGTGGAACTAACCATGCAATTTGAAGTTTATAACTTTCTGTTCTGCTTTCAAATGTCTGGAGAGGTTTGAGGGCTTAAAAGTTGAGTTCCTCTGCCAGTTACCAGTAATCCTATCAACTAACCATAAGCAATAAAGGCTCTATAAAAAACACAAAAAGTAGAGATATTCAGGTTAGGGGAATACATGATAATTTAAAAGGGATGTATGGTAAGGGGGGCATGGAATTTTTCCATTCCCATCTGGCTTTTCCAGTAGTCTGCTTCTGAATAGTATTCTTCAAATAAATTGGTGGTTTAGTGTGTAAATTGCTTTCCTAAGTGTTATAGGATGTTCTAGAAAGTTGTTCAAAGTGAGGATGGTGTCCTAGGAATCTCTGATTTGCATTCACTCCTTCCTAACAACAACTAACACTCTTGTCAGTATGAGGTGAGATCCTCTGATACATCTGGTTGGTAAAAGCACAAATAATAGTCTGAGGTGGAGGGTGTTTTGAGACACTGAACCCTGGCTATGGATTCTATTGTTTTCTTCTGGTAAACAGAGTCAGAACTGAGTTGAATTCTTAGACAACCTGTTGATATACAAGAATTGCATTTAAGAGAAGAAATCACCACATGCACTCATTACGATTACAGAAATACTATGTTCGTCTATATCATCATCTATATATATTTATTATCTGTTATAATATTGGATAATATATATCTATTATCTATAATTTTATTTTTATCTTATATATAATTACATGAACAGGACTTTTTAGAAAAAGTTTCTTACCATTATTCACAAGGGTCTCATAAGCTTTATCTTTTTACTTCTATTTCCAAATTGAGAATCTTTTTAGGTATATGGGGGTACACCTTACTGTGCTCAGGCTTTCATCCCAGCTCTGTACTCAGGAATCACTTTTGGCAGTGCTTGGGGACCATATGCAGTGCCAGGGTTCAAATGGGGTCAGTTGAGTGAAAGGCAGAAACCATAATCACAATACTCTGTCTCTGATCCTAGATGTATTCTTTAAGGTAGCCTAGAGAAGCAATAAAACATTGATTTTGAAAATAACATCCAAGTTGTAGCAGAAAATAAATATATCTCATAATAGTATGTATATATGTGTGTGAATATACACACAGTTATACACACATATATACAGACATAAATTAATAAAAGGTTATAACTTACATGCTTATGATATTTAGTTACAAACTTCCTATCAATAGAACATTACAAGGAATGTTTTTGTTTGCTCGTTAGGGTTTTGACTGTTATTGTATTATATTTATATTTGTAACAGATACAAACAGATACACTTTCACTATCACTATCATTATCATCCCATTGATCATCAATTTGCTTGAGCAGGCCCAATAATGTCTCCATTCATCCTAGCCCTGAGATTTTAGTAGCCTCTCTTTACTCATCCTTCCCTGCAGTGCCAAATTAGAGGCTCTTTCAGGGTCAGGGGAATGAGACCCATCATTGTTACTGTACTTGGCACATGAATACACTACAGGGAGCTTTCCAGCTTTCCATGTGGGCAGGAAGCTCTTGGTAGCTTGCCAGGTTCTCCGAGAGGGAGAATTAGGCTATAAGATTTCGCTTGGCCTCTTTGCAAGCTGCATGTTTCCAGGAGTTTGGTTTTATAGTCTCTGGATGTTGGCTGTTGATGGGATTACATGGTGCTGGGGGGAAGTTTGTGGGTGGGACTGCCTGGCTACTGGAAAATGGGGGATTTGGGCAGAAGAGGCCCAGTCCCCATCGGAGCAGGCTTGGAGATCTCAGCCCTGGGTCCCACACACCTGTATTCCTCTGCCAGTTCCTTCATGCATGAAGCTTGTCCAAGCATGTGGAGAGTGACCTTGAGCATGCCCGTGGCTGGGTTGTGGTGGTCTTTGGCTGGGTTCTGGAGGTCTTCGGCTGCCAGGGCTCTGCTCGGGGCAGGGAGGGAGACTCAACCCATCCTTCCGAGGGGCCCCAGTGAAGACAGTCAGGCACGGGGGCAAGAGACTCTGAGTCGCTCTCTTCCAGGACCTTGGTTTTATAGTCTCTGGATCTTGGCCATTGATGTGATTACAAGGTGATGGTGGCAGTTTCTGTGTGGGACCGCCTAGCTACTGGAAATTGGGGGATCTGGGCAGAAGAGGTCCAGTCCCGATTCGAGCACTCTTGGAGATCTCAGCCCTTGGTCCTGCACACCTGGGTTCCTCTGCTGGTTCCTTCATGTGTGAGGCTTGTCCAAGCATATGAAGAGTGGTCTTGAGCATGGCTGTGGCTGGATTCCGGAGGTGTTTGGCTGTTGGGACTCTGCTTGGGGCAGGGATACACACAGGTTCTAAAATACAGATACACACAGATTCTAAAATAAACTTGATTCTTTTTTATAATGCATGTGTTTTAAAGAATACTAAGATCATCTACTATCTTTGAATATAGAAATGGGAATGACCACTAATTCTTAATAGAGTGTATTTTTAGGCACATGCATATATGAACAGATAGTTGAGATGTAAGAAAAGATTCTGGGAGGAAACAACTAGTCTAAGTGATAAACCAATAGAGTAAGGAATAATATCCTTGGCTGCAGAAAAATGTTTACAATAAGTTCTAGACAAGGTGAAACATGTTTAGTAAATGGTATGTGGTTAAAAATATGAGTGCAGCATGAGAGAAATCTTGTTTATATATAAATAATTTAGATACATCTGTAGTAAGAGAATCCTCTAAGTTAACGTAAGGTGGAAAATGTGAGATGGAGTTGAATAGGATAAAATTAATTTCTGAGAGCACTCAAATTTTGAGATGTAGTAAAATAGAAGTTAGAAATTCATAGAAAATTCACAAAATGCTGGTGTATAGAGCATTGGTCTCTTTACAATTCTTGAAACCCTTCAAGAAAGCTTCCACCTTCAGATCTTTGAGCTGACTTGTTTCTCCTCTTGAAAAACTTTTTTGTGGGTATCTGTTATTGCCCTCTTTAATAGTTTAATAGTTTTATCCTTTTTTCAAGATTCTCTTACTTGGATAAGAAAATGAAAAGAGCAATTAAAAAAGGTATCATTTTAATATTATCTTTCATTTCCATTGCATTGTGGACTTATTCTGAAGTTTAATATAGTTCACAATTAAATGAATCAGATGGAGTCAGCATGTGTTCACTCGTCTTCATTTATATTTATATAAAATTATATCATAGAATGCACGCACAGAAATATGTGTGTCACTGATTGATATCAGAAAAATTGATATTTTTTGTATTTGAGATTGTATATAGCGTTAAATTCATTTGTTCCTGTAATTGATGAAACTATCTTGCCAGTTACTAACTGAACACATATAAAGGACTCAAGAACATTGAGACAGTCTCTTCCAGGGAAAATGGAACATAAGGATATTCTCTTTTATTTGACAAATATTTGTTGGATCAACAGTGTGCTAGATAACAGATTGATTATAGACTGGTAAAATAACCTATGGGAATTTACAGTTGCCAGAGGGGTGTAGACAAGAAAATAAATCCATGGTAGAGTGTAGTGCTAAGATAAGTTGATAATTTTATGTCAGAATGTCTTGGGAGGTTGAAAAATTAATTGAGGTTAAGGAGATTCAGAATTTGAATAGTGAAAGTCATATAAGTATCTGCTAAGTAGAAGACAGGGAGAATAACCAGCAATTCTGTGAAAGGTAAAACTTAAAAATATGTTTAAAAATATTAAATTTCTTAATTATCCTCTTCTCCATAATAAAATTATAACTAAATCATTACCTGATCTTCTCTTTTAAGTCTGTATCAAATTCATAACGATTAACATCTAATTGAAGCCACTTATAAGATTTCAAAAGGGATTTAAATACAGATAATGATATCATAAAGCATTGCTTAACTCCACAGTATATTGCATTATACCATTATTGTGGTTCTCCAAATAATGAACATTTCTGAAGAATAAACAGAGGCAAAATTTAATCTCTTGATTTTTATTATTGCACAAAAGATGTCAGGGAAGGATCAACATGGCTAAAGAGCAGGAGATATACGTAGATATAAAAATCTGTGAGTTTTCTAGATGATTCGATGTCTTTTCAAGGGATCCTGGAAGAAAAGTAATTTGTTTACAGTGCTTGTTCTTTGTTTATATGAATGAGCTCTTGTTTATATTTTGATTTTTATAACTCCATCAGTCATGAAAAAACAAGTCCATATTGATTGGGGATTGTTAGGCATAATTTAAATTTATTTTAAAGTATATGGTCTTAAGGTATTGAGTATTTAGTTTCCAAATATCTTGGCTTTAAGCTGATTATTTATTTTGCCTTTTGCTACACTTTTCTTTTCTGAATGAAATATATATGCAAATACACATTTTTTAAATTTCCTGAATTGTTTGTACTCAGTCTACTCAATACTTGGCATATACTACCGTAAATGCACTTGACTGGAAACTGCAGCTTTAAATGAAAACATACAGGATAATAGCAAGTCTGGAATAATGCCATTTCATTCAGAGTAGATTTGGGTTACTCTAGTTTTTCTTTCTCACCCACTTTATAAGTAAAAGATGTTGAAGAAAAGATAGTTGAAGAATCTGTTGTTAAAACCAGGGAGGTAGAGAGGGCCTGAGGGATAGTATAATGGGTAAACCTCTTGCCCTGCACTTGGTTGACCAGGATTTGGTTCCTGGAAACCCATATGACTCCCTGAGTACAGAGCCAGGAATAAACCCCAAGCACTGCCAGGTGTGGCCCACAAACAAGCAAGATCAAATAGGTACTGAGGCACTGTAGCACTGTCGTCCTTTGGTCATCTATTAGCTCTAGCAGGCACCAGCAACGTCTCCATTGTGAGACTTGTTGTTACTGTTTTTGTAATAACGAATATGCCACGGGTAGCTTGCCAGGCTCTGCTGTGCGGGTGGGATACTCTCGGTAGCTTGCCAGGCTCTTTGAGAGAGACAAAGGAATCGAACCCGGGTCAGCCATGTGCAAGGAAAATGCCTTTTTTTTTTTTTTGCCTTGCCAGGCAAACTCTGTGCTATGGCTTCAGTCCGGTAGCCAAAATGAAAGATGGCAACATTCACTCCAATATTTGTCATTGTAATGTGAAAAACAGCTGAAAAACAACCGTAAGCCTCCCCACAGTTTAAATATAAGGAGGATAAGGATAAAATTAGTGAAAATATCTGTGGTCTGTAAAGCAGAGACAACACCAACATCCGTTGGAAACAAGATACCCAAGATACTTCTGGCCTACCGGATTCTTGCTAATCTTAAGCATATATCTTACCCTTGAAACCTCGGTTATTTTTTCAAATAAGATTTCTTTGGTTTATCTCTCTTTATTGTACTCATGACATCAACAAAGCCAAATTAGAGTTGACGCCAGAGTGGAGAAGAAATTTTGATTTTTCTTTTCAAATAGTCTGAACCTCAAGATTTCTTAGGAAAGGATGAAATCTCACTTGAATCCTCATCTTTCCCTTTCAGGAATTATATCTTCATCATATTCATCATAATCTAAGTAGTTGTAATGAAAATGTATTTGTTCATATTTTGTACTCTGCTTTTAAGGCTTATATGAACACAGGGATATTATGTTAATACCTCCTAGTCAGAAAGGAGAGAAACTAGAAAATAAGTTAAGAGAATTGTGTTAATTAAAAACAACATACAGTCTTCTAAGAAATAGGTGTAAAACAGAAAAATCACCATAGTGATGTTGAAGTACATTTTCACTCCAAAAAAAAAAAATTAAGAATGTGTGAACCAGTCTGATGAAAATATTTCAGGAGGGTGGAGCTATAGTAGGGCATTTGCCTAGCATGTGGGCTTGATCCCTGGCATCCCATATGGTCCCCCAAGCACCACCAGGGGTAATTCCTGATTGTAGAGTCAGGAGGAAGCCCTGAGCATCGCTGCATGTGACCCAAAATGGAAAAAAATAAAGGGAAGAAAGAAAGAAAGAAAGAAAGAAAGAAAGAAAGAAAGAAAGAAAGAAAGAAGGAAGGAAGGAAGGAAGGAAGGAAGGAAGGAAGGAAGGAAGGAAGGAAGGAAGGAAGGAAGGAAGGAAGGAAGGAAGGAAGGAAGGAAGGATGAAAGAAAGAGAGAAAGAGAGAGAGAACGAAAGAGAGAAAGAGAGAGAAAGAGAAAGAGAGAAAGGAGAGAAAGAGAGAGGAGAGAAAGGAAAGGAAGAAAGAAACTGGAAGAAAATATTTCACATTGTTTAGATATAGCTTCTGTTCATAGATCCCCTACCTATGACAAATGTATATTAATGACAGTACATTTGAAATAAAAGATTATAAATAATCAATATATATTCTATGATTTCAAAAATATTTTCTTTTAAAATTTTGAATGCCTAACAAATATGAGTAAATTAATAAAATCACTTTTGACCCTATTGCCCTATCTTTTTTTTCTCTTAAAACTATATATATTTTGGGCACTCTGGTTTTTTTCCAGATTCTGGCTATTGTAAACAGTGCTGCAATGAACATAGAAATACATATGCCATCTCTACTATACCGTTTTGCCTCTCCGGGATATATTCCCAGGAGTGGTATTGCTGGGTCAAATGGAAGCTCAATTTCTAATTTTTTGAGAATCGTCCATATTGTTTTCCAAAAGGGCTGCACCAGTCATTCCCACCAGCAGTGAAGAAGAGTCCCTTTCTCCCCGCATCCGCGCCAACACCGGTTGCTTTTGTTTTTTGGGATGTGGGCCAGTCTCTGTGGTGTGAGATGATATCTCATGGTTGTTTTGATCTGCATTTCCCTGATGATTAGTGATGTGGAACATTTTCTCATGTGCCTCTGAGCCATTCGGATTTCTTCTTTAGGAAAGCTTCTGTTCATTTCATCACCCCATTTTTTGATCGGGTTGGCAGTTTTCTTCTTGTGGAGTTCAACCAGTGCATTGTATATCCTTGTTATCAACCCTTTATCGGATGGGTACTGCGTAAATATCCTTTCCCATTCTGTAGATTGTCTTTGTACTTTGATCACTGTTTCTCTTGAGGTGCAGAAGCTTCTTAGTTTGAGATAGTCCCATTCATTTATCTCTGTTTTCACTTGCTTGGCCAGTGGCGTCTGGTTAAAGAAACTCTGGTACATCTACACAATGGAATACTATGTAGCTGTCAGAAAACATGAAGTCATGAAATTTGCATATAAATGGATCAACATGGAAAGTATCATGTTGAGTGAAATGAGTCAGAAAGAAAGAGACAGACATAGAAAGATTGCACTCATATGTGGAATATAATGTAACTGAGAAGTACAAGTTAGCAACGATGCAACTTCTGGCAGATATCTCTCTGGACTTAGTTACTAAAATACTAAATTACAGAAACCCAAAACTGAGAGGCCGCTAAGTGTGGTCACTCGACCTCATACCTCTTCATCCTCAGCAATGGAAAACAAATTATCTAATGCTTCCTTTTCAGCAGGTCTGACTTTAGGGGAGAGACTCTCCAAACAATAATAGTGAGTTTTGTTGAAATATTGTATGCAATCAAAGTGAAAGTAAAGTGAAATTTATTAGTTACACAGGCGGGGGGGGCTTAAGGTGGGGGGGCTTGTGGGGGTTAGGGGTGTAAGGGGGCAGGGTGGAGCTATACTGGGATTCTTGGTGGTGGAATATGAGCACTGGTGAAGGGATGGGTATTCGAGCATTGTATAACTGAGATTTAAACCTGAAAACTTTGTAACTTTCCACATGGTGAGTCAATAAAAAAAATTAAAAATTAATTAATTAATTAAAAATAAAACTATATATAATTTATAACTATATATAAACAAAACTATATTACATAAACAGCTCACACATATATAACATATATATATATATTTGTTTTTGCCTTGTTCTGCTTTATTTTGTTTTGTTTTGTGAGCACACTTGGCAATGCTCAGGTCTTATTTCTGGCTCTGTGTTCAGGGATCATTCCTGGTAGAGCTTGGGATTCCAGAATCAAGCTGGTGTTGGCCTATGCAATGCCTACCCACTGTACTCCAGCTCTTTATTTTATATAAATATATATATATATATGTATGTATGTATGTACATTTTGAATGCCTTCAGTCTCTAGAAGTCCAATGCACTATCCATTGTGCCATGGGCTGAACCATAGCACAGTGGTTGGGCATTCACCTTTCACCCAACCAACCCATGTTCCATTCCTCCGCCCCTCTCGGAGAGCCTGGCAAGCTACCGAGAGTATCGAGCCCCCACGCCAGAGCCTGGCAAGCTACTCGTGGCATATTGGATGTGCCAAACACAGTAACAAATAAGTCTCACAATCGAGAGATGTTACTGGTGCCCGCTTGAACAAATCGATGAGCAACAAGATTTACATTTTATTTCAATATATTAAGAATAGATTCATGTGATTGATGAGTTATAAACTAATGGATAATAAAATTATCAGTAATGCTGGATTGCAAAATTCATAAGAATTTTTATTCATAAATTATGTTTGCTAATTATAAGATTGCATTTTATTAAATATTGAGATTTTATCTTTGTTTACACCACTATTGCTGTTCTTTTCTAATAGTGTTTTCTAGAATTCAAATTGATTTTTTTTTCTTTTTGGGTCACACCTGGTGATGCCCAGGGGTCACTCCTGGCTCTGCACTCAGGAATCACTCCTGGCGGTGCTCAGGGGCCATATGGGATGCTGAGAATAGAACTCGGGTCGGCCACATGCAAGGCAAACGCCCTACTCACCGTGCTATCACTCCAGCCCTAAAATTGTTTTAAATAAAGTATACGAAGACTATTGTAAGGTTTCAGGTTTAAAACACATTAAAACAATAAATATAAATAAATTAACCCTATTTCATGCTAAGGCTGCTAAAATATCCAAAGACTAACTCAAAATATATTTCCATGTATAACAGAAAAGTGCAAATATCTAGAAAAAGGATAGTATACTATAAAGACTTACTCTAGTATTTTGATAACTTTATAGTCTTTTACTTAAATAGCTCCCAATATATTTCATATGGTAAATCACTGTATCACTGTCATCCCATTGTTCATCGATTTATTCAAGCGGGCGCCAGTAACGTCTCCATTCATCCTAGCCCTGAGATTTTAGCAGCCTCTCCTTATTAGTCTTTCCCAATGATTGAAGGCTTCCTTCAGGGTCAGGGGAATGAGACCTGTTATTGTTACTGCTTCGGGCATATAGAATACACCACAGGGAGCTTGCCAGGCTCTGCCATGTGGGCAGATACTCTCAGTAACTCGCCGGGCTCTCCAAGAGGCATATATATTTATTTCCCTCTATGATGATTTGTCCTGCAGCCGCTAAGCGGCCCCGTGGTCCAGGAATATGTTCACTCGTGTGAGGCTCAGCCTGACTGTGTGAAAAGCGGCCTGGAGCATAGCGGTGGTAGGGTAGTGGAGGTCAACTGCTGGGGCTGCGTCCCTTGGAGCGGGGAAGGCTCTCACTTGCCCCTTTTTTGGGGCGCCCCGAGTGAAAACAGCCTGGTGTGGAGTCCGGTGGCATGGTCATGGGGGCCTTATTTTATGCTCCCTTCCGGAGAAGCAGCTGTGAGTTCTGGAGGGTGGCTGATGAGGAGACTATCTGGCGTCGCAGGAAGTCACTTATGGGTGTGAGCCCCCTGGAGACTGAGGGACGCAGGCAGAGGATCTCTGCTCCCAGGTCCCATTGAGCCCCAGAGTCCAAGATTACAAAGTTCCACGTTACCTGGGTTCTGTGGGACTTTGCTCATGCTTAAGGCTCGGCCTGAGCATGTGGAAAGCAGCCTGGAGTGTGGCGGAGGTTGGGTAGTGGAAGTCGGATGCCAGGGAGGGTCCCTTGGGTCAGGGAGGGCTCTCACCCGCCCCACTCTGGGGTGCTCTGAGTGAAAACAGCCTGGCACAGAGGCCGGTGGCGTGGTTATGGTGCCTCATTTTATAAAAAAGGGATGAACCAGGGATGGTTGCAAGGCTAGTGCCTAAACCCCTATACTATACTAGTTTCAAACAAGTTTTAAGAGGCTGTTGAAAAAAAAGAAATTGAAAAGTTCTTGATTGTGGAGTTTTCTTTGAATCACCCCACCACCACCCAGATTCCAGTCTCTTTCCTCTTCAGCTATGCATTTCTGTTTTAGTTCCAACTGTTCATGAGCCAGTTCATCAGGAGCGGTCGCTGAGAGCTCTCGTTATGTTGCTTGAGCCCACTGAGAGCACCTTCATATGGTCCCCTTCCATGCAAAGAGTAAAGTCCCTTATTCATTACTGGCCCAGTTATAGCCTTCTCAGACATAGGAGTTTTTCAACCTCCTTCTCCTTGGCAGATTCTTTGCCATCATGGAGAAATCTTTGGAGCCCACTTGCAGTTGTCACTCCTCTCCTTAGAACTCATCCCACGATAGACTCCTAAGAGGAACGTAAATGCCATGAAGCTTCCAGAAGGGTAGCGTCACCCTCTCCTGTCCTCCTCCATGGAGCTATAACCCCAGCAAAGCTTCTCTCAGGAATTAAGCTTTAAAAACTCTTGTAACTCTCTGATCCATTGGTTGGATTGAAGAGGTGGTGTTAGGAAGGAACACCACTCTGAGATTAGGAGGAAACACCAGTGTGGGAACACCCATGATAAGCAAAATCCAGAAAAGCCTGTCGTGCTTCTAACAACAGTCTCCCTCCATTTTGCTAGTGTTGCACTTCAGGAAGGCATCTTGGAAAGCGGGTGGGTCTCCTGTCAAGGCCGATTGTTCCTTTCATATATGTTACTCCTGGTTCTTAGCTCATGGATCACGCCTTGTCAGACTCTGGGATTGAAGCTGATTGAACCTTGTGCAAGGAAAGCACCTTACCTGCTGTAGTTTCTGTCTGACCTCTAAGTATTTCTTTTCCAAAAAAATTGAAAATAAGCCAACATCTAGACCAAGAAGTTAGAAAAAAAATCAAGAGTAATTCCAAAGAATAAAGAAAATTAAAAGAAGAAATGGAGAAATAGAAGTTTAAAAGGTCAAAGTCCAAAGTTATTTTAAAAGACTAGTCAACAAAGACCACATGGAAGAACCTGGCAAGCTACCTGTGGCGTCTTCGATGTGCCAAATGTCATAACAATAACAAGTCTCATTCCCCTGACCCTGAAAAAAGCCTCCAATCCTTGGGAAAGATGAGTAAGGAGAGGCTGCTAAAATCTCAGGGCTGGGAAGAATAAGACGTTACTGGCACCTGCTTGAGTAAATTGACAAACAATGGGATGACAGTAATATAGTGATATTAATATAATTCTACACGCCAGGCTTTCTTCACTGGGGCCCCTTGGAGGGAGCGGGTTGAGTTTCCCTCCCCAGCCCAAGCAGAGCCCTGGTAGCCAAAAACCTCTGGAATCCAGCCACAGCCATGCCCAAGGCCACTCTGCACACACTCGGATGAGCCTCACGCATGAAGGAACCAGCAGAGGAACCTAGGTATGCAGGACCTGGGGCTGAGATCTCCAAGCCTGCTCAGATCAGGACTGGGCCTCCTCCACCCAGACCCCCCATTTTTCAGTAACTTGGCAGTCACACCCCCACATAATCCAATCAATGGCCAAGATCCAGAGACTATATAAAACGAAACTTCCAGAAGCAACCTCTTATAGTCTACCCCACTGATGTGGCTAAAGCAGCACACATGTGTTTGGTTTTAACATACTTGCTTGCATTCTCTGATAAACATTCTTTGTCTCTCTCGGAGATCCCAACAAACTCCCAAGAGTATTATGCCTGCACAGCAGAGCCTGGCAAGCTCCCCGTGGTGTATTCAATATGCCAAATACAGTAATAAGAACAGGTCTCATTCCCTTGACCCTGGGAAATGGAAAGCCTCCAATTGTTGGGAAAGATGAATAAAGAGAGGCTGCTAAAATCTCAGGGCTGGGAAATGGAGATGTTACTGGTTAAGCAAATTGATGAACAACGGGATGACAGTGATACAGTGATAAAGTGATTAATATAATTAATATAATTACTTTTGCATTTTATATACTGTTTACTATTGGCTTCTTAAATATATTTTATAAGTGTTACATACTTTCTTGCTTATAAATGCATTCTTGCTTGTAAATTTAATACAAATTTTTCAATTATATCCTAGAATAATATTTAGTTCCTTTGTGTATTTTGTTTTATTTTATCCCTTTCTCATTATATAACTTGGTTATATAAAAGAGTTTTATTATTATATGCATAAGTATATATGCAATTTCAATTTCTGAGGTACTACTCCCTTGTTTCATGGGCGTATATATGTACACATGCATATAAACATATACATGTATTTTGGTTTTAGTGATTTAGGGGCCACACTCAGTGGTACTCAGGCCCTATATCTAGCTTTGTGCTCAAGAATCATTCTTTGTAATGCTTGAAAACTATATATGTGGTACCAGAAATTGAACACGTTCAGACACATGAAACTCATACGCTGCCTTTTTATTGTTGCTCTGGTTCCAAGAGCATGTATTTTTATTCTACTCATAAGATTTTTCTTCTTTTTGCTAGGGGGGTGGGTGGTGACATCACCCAAGAAGTGCTCAGGCGTCTTGAGGGTCACTTCCTCAGAAGGCAACAGTAGGCCATCTAAGCCTGGGGTTCAGTGTTAGGACATGACTATGCCATGCATCTAAGGTCCTATGTTGCTAGGGACCACCAGGTAGACACCTAGCATTGTCATGGCTCCAGGGCTACATTCTGTTATGATCAGGAGTCCTGTGGTGCTGGGGATCAAACTTGGGTGAGACACATGAAGACAGGAGCCCTAACCCTGTACTATTTCCCGGTTCCCAGAACTTTCTTTGTAATCTAAGACATCATGTTTTCATTACATTTAGAAAATAATTTCTTTTTCTCACAATATTTTCTCCCTTTATATTTATTCCAAAGATACCCATTCAGTCCTTTCACTTTATCTTTTATATGCTATTTTTGCAGGCCTTATAATTCTTTAACCACGATACTATTCTATATGATTTCCTCAGATTTCTTTTCAACTATGTTTTCAAGGGTAAATTTTAATATAAGTATTTATTTGAATATTTGTAGAGTCCTTCTATTCCTTTTTCTGTTTGATAGTCAAGTTTCTCGCCCACACGGCAGAGCCTGGCAAGATACCCGTGGCGTATCCAATATGCCAAAAACAGTAACAAGTCTCACATGGAGACGTTACTGGTGCCCGCTCGAGCAAATCAATGAGCAATGGGACGACAATGACAGTGACAGTCAAGTATAAAATTTACATATTTAAAAATTTTTTCTAATGTTTAATGCAAGTCTTTATTTCATTATAATTTGTAATGCTGGTAATGATACAGCCTCCTTATACAGTGTCCCAACCCCACATCCTTCACCCAAGTGTTCACTTATCTTCACAATTGTCTCCTGACATCTTATCCTCCTAGAATGATAAGCTTGGTTCTGTAGTCAAGTTTACAGATTCTGTTGTGTTAGGCAACTTATTATTCATGTACTATGCTTCTTATACCTCACATATGAGACAGATAATTTCTTATCTGCCCCACTTCCGGTTGATTTCACTCAGCATGATGGCCTCCAGTTCTATCCAAGTAGTGGCAAATTGCTTGATTTCATCTTTTCTTATAGCCAAGGATCATTGTTATTGGTTAGTATGTATATTCCCCTGTTTTGTCACTCTACATTCCACAGATGAGTGAGATCATTCTGTAAACACTTTTTTTTATTTTGCTTAATATTATAGCTTCCAATTCCTTCCACATTGCAGCAAAATATTCAACTAGTATTTTAATTTATTATTTTTTAATCTATCAAATTTTTTTTGGTTTTATAGGAAAGCTTCTTTTATTTATTTTTTATTTTTATTTTAAAAAATAACTTTTTATTGAATCACCTTGAGATAGCCCATTACAAAGCTCTTCATAATCTGGTTTTAGTCATACAGTATTCCAACACCCATCAATCCACCAGTGTATATTTCCCACCACTAATATCCCCAGTTTCCCTCCCACTACCCCCAACCTCCACTCCCCCTTCCTCCAATCTGCCTCAATGACAGGTACTTCTCTCTCTCTCTCTACCCTCCTCCCCTCTCTCCCTACCCCCTTCCCTCCTTTTGGACACTGTTAACATAATATTTAACTTGCTCTTTAAGACAGTGCCCTCCTTTAAATACATGCTTCCTCTTTAATTCCCCCTTACATCTTTCTAATTAATTTCAATAAAAATGATCTTGCATCACAGAAAAATTCAAATAATGCTAGTTTTTGTTACTTGGGGGTCCACACCTATAGCAGTGCTCAGGGGCTATTTCTAGCTCCTTGCCTAGGGATCCCATGCAATGCCAGAAAGATGAAGTGGGGGCTTCTGCCTATAAAGCAAGCCTGAGCTCTCGCCTAGAGAGAGCTATCTCCCTGACTTAAAAACAATATTTTTTCCCATTTATTTATTTATTTATTTATTTATTCATTTATTTATTTTTAATTGAATCACTGTTACAGGGCTTTCAGGATCAGGTCTCAATGATCAAACACCCATCCCTTCACCAGTGCACATGTTCCACCACCAAGAACCCCAGCATACACCCCCCCTCCCACTCCCCCCTTGCCTCTGCGGCAGATGATCTTCACTTTACTCTCTCTTTACTTTGATTGCACTCAATTTTCGACGGAAAATCCACTATTATTATTTGGAGTTTTTCCCCAACAATCAGACCTGTCGAAATGGCATCATTAGAACGCATGTTTTCTATTGTTGATAACAAAGAGCATATGATGTTGCACCGTCGTGAAAGTGGCTGCCCGGTTTTGGGATTCTGGTATTTTAGTAATGAAGTCCAGAGGTATTTCTGCCCACAGCCGCTGCGTTCCTAGGTTGGTTTGTGTGCTTCTGGGATCATGGCTCTTCAGGAGTGGAGGAGCTGTTTGTGGGCCGCCGCTCGGGGTCTCATTTGGGCAGGGAGCAGGGCCGGTTCTGCCCCGCTTCCCCCA
Source organism: Sorex araneus (assembly GCF_027595985.1). Classification (NCBI taxonomy): domain Eukaryota; kingdom Metazoa; phylum Chordata; class Mammalia; order Eulipotyphla; family Soricidae; genus Sorex; species Sorex araneus. Next base: position 349,410,034 of record NC_073313.1, on the reverse strand, counting down.
TCGCAAGATTCCCTGTGCATCCCATCACTACAACCTCCTACCTCTCTGTCCAACTGGCTTTGAAAGGTGGCGGTCTCCATGCTGCCACAAAGGGGAAAAGGCCGAGGGAGAAAACCCTTCCCCTCCCGGGGCTGCATGGGGCTGTAGCTTAGTTCTCAGTTGAGTATATCTGCCAGCAGCCACTGCATTCCGAGGTTCGTTTCTGTGCCTTAGGGATAGTGGCCGATCAGAGGTGGGAGAGCCATTCCTGAGCGGCATTTTGTTTATCAGGAAAGGTTTGGAGAAAATGTCCCAGTCTCACATACCGGAGCCATGCTAGTAGAAGCTCAGTGTCACCGGGACTCCAACTGGAGAAGGCGGGGTGTAAAAAACTAAGGCTCGCTGACAGGTGTGTGCACTCGCGGGCTCTCCGGGAGGCTCTGTCTCACCACCCGCGTTCGGTGCTCTGGAACCGCTGTGTATGGGCTGGATCGGGACGGCTGTTGGCCAAGGACAGGCCAAGGAAGAACGAGGACCAAGCTGGTTGCTGATTAGTTACCGTTTATTCAATCTTCCATCTTTCTCCTCTCCCACACTCCCAGCTCCCTGCTCTCTCTGGATCTACTGCAGCCTCTCTGCCTTCTCTTGTCTCTCTCCTTCCTCTTTCTCGCTCCCCCTTGCCCCTAGGCTACACAGCCAGGTAGCAAAATCATCATAAGAAATCCCTTCCTGAGGGCTGGGCATTCCAAAGGCCTTCCTGACTCCTAAGGTGTTTTTCTCCTTTCCTTAGTTCAAGCACTCATTAACATCTTAATACTAGTTATTTTGGGATGGACATAGCAAGAGATACATTGAGGCTTGCAAGGCAGCTCTCCTGGCAACTTCTTGCCACAGACTCAGACTACAGCACTCAGGCCAGATTAATCATTCCTCACCTTAGCAGGGTTCAAATCTAGTTACCACTGTTTGGATCATGACAGCATTTGTCCATGACCAAGCTCTATTAGTGTTCTTTTTGCTATTTCTTGATTAGAAGAAAATTCTGGGAGTAATATAATTTTTGCTTTTTTAATTTTTGGATTTGGTCTTCATTTAAATTTTTAGGTTGTCATATGTCTTGATTATCACTTTATTTCATATTTACATATGTATAACAAAATATTATATTAATAATAAAATATTACAAAATATGATAATGAGCTATTACTACATATAACACATCGCTATCTCAGTAAAATGAAAAAAAAACAAACTAGGATTCTTTTTAAATGAAATTTAAAAAATAGGCAAAACTAAACTATGTTGATGATGTACACATTCTAGAGAGATGCAAATATTATATTCTTGTTCTGGATACTGTATAAAATTTTATTGAGTGAATTAATAAAATTAGTTGGCTCTGAGTCATGAGTAATATGTTAAGTTTTATATGACCATTTTTGAGATTATTTTTAGGTCCATAGCATCACATAAAGGCACAATATAAACTCCCTTTGGTATGTTGCCAAGGTGAAAAAACCCCTATGTCATTTGCCCATCAATAATTTGTTGGCAACCTAAGAGACTGCCAATTTTTCAGATGAGTTCATAAGACCAGAGAAAAACTCTCCAGTTTATTCCAAGTACAGTAAAGTAGTTCTACCCCAATTATTCTTACTAACCTATACATCCTATATGAATAGTATACTTGGAAAATTCTATGTATCCCGGGGCAAGTTTCTGAAGGTCAAATCACTGCAAAATTTTCTAAGGTTTTGAGCACCTCCTGGGCAAGTAGGTACCCTTTTTTTAAAGTATTCTTCAAATTCACCTTAAGTCTTTGTAGACTTAAGCCAGGTAAACTACTTTTCCCAAAACAAAATGAATATGCCATGCAGATGAGATACTCTCGGTAACTTGCCAGGCTCTCTGAGAGGGGCGGAGGAATCAAACCTGGGTCAGCTGCGTGCAAGGCAAACGCCCTACCCGCTGTGCTATCGCTCCTGATAAACAATGTCAGTCATATTGTCAGGATCCCAAGCATTCACAACCATTAAGTCATAAAGATTTGAGTCACTTGCATAAGGTTTCTTTTAAATAACTGAAGTAATAAATAATTAGAAAAGGGAAGTATCAAAAGAGAAAAGTCATAAATATCAACTATAATGTTGATATTATATTATCAACATTTGTGTACTAGTTTTTAGACCAACCTATGTCTTTCATTTATAAATGACTAATTAAATAACTATATAAATGTTCTTTTCCCATTAACTCCATATGACTATTTGACAAATAGTATGTGGAAAATAGTTACAGAATATTTTGGTGAAATCACAAACCACTGCCTAAAGAGCAAAGATATGTTGAAAGATATATTCAACTAGTAGCTAGGAGAAATGGCCAGTAATATTTTCAAAATTTCATTTGTGGAGCATTTTTGTCAAGGTAAGTCATATTTTTAAAAAAAATTTAGGTTGGAAAGAAGTATATTTAGATATTCACTAAATGAGTGAAGAGCACATTTATTTCATTATTCCATTTATCCCATTTCACTATTCAGGAACACACTCTAGATTTTAGTGCAAGCACATTGCAGATAAGAGACAGAAGTTGGAAGAAGATACTTACTCTCCCTGCCTCTTGACAGAGCATAGATTTGTAAATAAACTACCATCAATCACTTGCTCCCATTCAGGAAGTTGAATCTTGCAAGAATGACATAGAGGTATAGAGTCTGTCCGAGGTTATTGGAAGTGGGTGCAGTGGAATCAAGAATTTAGTGAGGAAATGTAACTGTCCACAGATATCAATGGTATTTCAAATGTCGTTACCTAGGGCAGGTTCTTGGCTCTTTCTCACTTGCTTCATGCCTGCTCTGTCATGCCTGCCTTCTACTCTGTTTATGAGTCATTAAAAATCTGCCATCAATGTAGTATCAGGACATAGTGTACATATTACTGAAATGGTTTATTTAAATATGCTACCTTTTTCCTACTAGATATCTGAAGAAACCAAGATTCCTTCATATAATTTAATCATGAAAGTATTGCAAAGTATGAATGTAGAAGTAGATATAAGAATTCAGTTGTGTTCTATCAAGTCAGTTATTAAAATGATACTTTGAAATATAAAATAATGCCAATTCTCATTAGTAATTAAAATTAGTTTCAAATACATTTATGTTAACTTATTATGGAATTTATTTTTTGATTAACAAGTACATGTTCTAAAGGCTTTTGCAATTTTGACTTCTAGTTAAGTATTAATAGATAAAAATTACATGTGAAGAGAATCGAGGCTTCTCGAAGCCAATAACAGTTGTTTGGCTATTGAAGTATTTCTGACAACACATATTTGAGGTTGGTGTTTTAAAAATCTTTGCACAGACTAGGGGGGCAGTTACCACATATGAAGAAACTATTTTTTTTATCAAGATTAAAGGAATATAATCAAAGTCAAAGATTTGCTATTATTTGACACTACTCTTAGTGTCAAAATGTGGTTATGTTGTCTTCCTGTGATTTATGGTTCTTGTATATTTTAAGAAAAAGCAAAATAGTATTATACAAAAATAGGTGTTAACACAATAAGGAAATATAAAACAAGGCCAGCATGGATACAGCAACAAGTCCTACATATTACTGTGTCACTGACCATGCGCTGTCATTATACTATTTATTTTAACAGTCCAAGATTCTGGCTTGTGTATTGTAGTGCTATGGGAGACTAGAATCAAATCAGTTCTTTTGAAGAAATACAATTTTCTTTCAGAACAAGGAAATGACCTGAGTTTCTGATTTGATCAAAGAAACACTCTTGAAGAATTCTTTGCGAATAACTACTTGGGAAGATGTGCATTTCCTCGAAAGGCTGTCCTTTGTAAATATTTGCCTCAATATTTAACTTATTTAATGTACTATGACTTAGTAGTATGTTTTCCGTGGCCTTGGCACCATATGGATCATTTTTCTAGGGTCTTGAACTTGTGTGTAAAGGTAACGGGTCATTTTAGAACCTCATTCCTCATCAGAGATGTCAGGGCTGGGTACTGTTGCTTTTCAAGGGTTCCTCACTGGAAGTTATAAAATAAGACTCTTCTTAAAATTTTTATAAACTCTACAAATTCATTTTAGAAGGTGGAGAAAGGCACACAGGCAGGAATTACCTTGGCAAGAGTATTCAACAAGCCAGAATCCTTATAGCTTTCAGAATAAGAGAGATTTCTCTAGGTGGGGCTCCAAGGAAAGAACTGATTTTGTTCTTCACTGGATATAGCAGGGAGAGCTTAGCTCTGAAAGGTTTTTCTGGGGCTGTCCTATTATTGAAAAATCAATAGCTACACAAGATAGGGCATTAGGCCATATTATGGGGCCTAAATTACAAATACCCTTTAATGTCTATGGAGTCATGGCTATTACTAGGCAATCGATCTCGGCTTTATTGCCTCTCTCACTCCTGTTATACATAAACATAGTAGCTATGGGTGCATTCAGAAAGATGGGTTTCTAGCAAATGCCAACATTCAGAGAATAGCCAAGAACATAAGATTTTTATTACCAGCCTCATAGTCTAGTGGGGAAGAATCAATTGTGTCAGGGTGCCTAAGTTAACACCGTTTAGATTGCTCGACAAGCATGTGGTGCTCTTGTGGTTTTCAGAGAAGACTCACCGAACATAAATCTCAAAATAGTCTAAGAATAACTTATGGAGATCAAGACATATGAGCAAAATTTCCCTCTTATAATAATTACTACTATCCTCCCTCCCAGCTTTGGTGCTATGCTCGGTTATTCCCTGCAGTTCTCCAGACACAATGAAGTATGGGGGATTGAACCCAGGCCTTCTGCATGCGGAGCATGAACTCAGTCCATTTAACTATCTCTCTGAACTTTCTTTTTTTTTTTTTTTTGCTTTTTGGGTCACACCCGGCAATGCACAGGGGTCACTCCTGGCTCTGCACTCAGGAATTACCCCTGGCGGTGCTCAGGGGACCATATGGGATGCTGGGAATCGAACCCGGGTCGGTCGAGTGCAAGGCAAACGCCCTACCCGCTGTGCTATTGCTCCAGCCCCTCTCTGAACTTTCTAATGATTTCTTAGAGCAGTTTTCAATGGTTCCTTAAACTTTTATTTGGTGGGTGTGAGGACAAACCCTGCAGTGCTCAGCAGCACCTGACTTCGTGCTAAGCCATCAGTCCTGAGAGTGCTCAGGGAACCATACGCAAGTGCCGGGACTTAAATCAGACTTGTGGAGGTAGATGCTAAGTTAAGCCTCTTAGGCCCTGGATTTCATTCATCTTCATTCCTATTACAGGCTTGTAACTATAGGTTTCTATTAAATACCAGTAAGTTCCTATTAAAATCCTAATTTACTGGGGCTGAAGCAGTGAAATACTCGACTCGTGTCATGGATCTAACCCAGGTCAGCCATATTCAAAGCAAGCTCCTCATTCACTTTTTATAATAATTGCCCTGTCCCCCTCTCATTCTCAAACTCCATCGTTTTTCCATAGCTATCATTTGAATTGCTCCACTGCAGGAGTAATTCTTGAGCACAGATGCTGAGGAAAAATGTAATCATAATAAATGGGAATATGGAGTTTGCTTTGCACACATCTGACCTAGGTTAGATCCCTGGCTTCCCATCTGGTCCTCTGAGCACCACTAGGAGTGATCCCTGAGCCAGAAGTAAGCCCTAAGCATCACCAAGTGTGGTTCCCAAACAAACAAAAAAACAAACAAACAAAGCTAACTTATTAACTCTGGTGGAGAATACTAAAGCCAGTGTTATGCGAAGATAAATCTTACTGTCTGTAAGATGTATTGGAAGTAAAAGAGAGATGGAAACTACATTAATGAACTACTATATAGTTTCTCCATGGCTATCATTTGAAATCAATTGAGGTGGACGTTTTCTCCCAGGGAGTTATGTTTGTATAGAAAAAGGGTATATTTATCTTTGTCCAGATGTAAATATGAACAAAAGGGAACTTAAGGAACAGACTTAGCCTAAAGGTATTTCTGTTATTAAAGTTTCTCGAGAGACAACATCTGGATTGAAAGTAGCTATAGCAAAGTAGTGTTTTGATCCAACAATATAAATGCTGTATGCAGTGAACAATGCCTCGTCACCTACTCAGAAGTTCTTTATTCTCCAAAACTATTAATGCAAACTAAAAGTGACTCCAAATACACCTAGAGTATTTAACGGGCATGAAATCAGTGACATTCAGACATTTAATTTTGCAGAAGGTATTCATTTGGTCAACCAACACTTAAAACTGAATTTTCTGCTCAATACCAGGCTGTGATAATGAATAACGTTTTTGTATGGGTCTATGTCTTATATGACTGGGAAAGTTTAAGTCATAGAGAAATTACCATGGTTAAGAAGATGCATTATTAGTCTACACATAACAGGAAGCTGTTGGAGGATGTAAAGGCAAAAATTAGCATGGTCACATTTTAGTTTTAAATAGTTTGACACTACTACCACAATGAATTAGAGTTGAGAAAATAATATGGAAAAAGGGGAAGTTTAGAGACTCTTTAAACATTCTGTATAAAAGATGAAGAGATTCTAAAGTGAAGCAGGTAAAGTAGAGACAGAGGGGAGAACTGAGCTGGGAGACAGGAACAAAAAAACTTGGGAAGAAACCTTTATGGGGCAATTGCCTTGTTGAACATATGCTAACAGAGTTTGTTGCAATAATATTCCACATAATTTATTATTTTAAAGAGCTTGGCTATGCAAGTTATGTGGTCCACAATGCAAAGAGTGATAAAAATCACTTGCTGAGTGATTGCCACCCATGCTGAGATACCAAAGATTGCTATACTTTCTGCTTCATATTCCTTCCCATGACAATTAAAATTTTCTGTTTTCATTTGGAGGGTGGATATATCTAGCAGTGCTCAGGGATCATTCCTGGTGGGCTCGGGGACCATATGAGTTGCCAGGGATGGAACCCAGTTTGGCTGAGTGTGAGGCAAGCTCTCTACCTGCTGTACTATCACTCTGACTCCATTCAAAAAAATTTTAACTATTATTTTTTATTGATTGAGGTACCAAAATTTACAATATTGTTAATGATGGTTTACTAAGTACATCTCGGAGCTGTCTCTCTCGGAGACCTCAGTAAGCTACAGAGAGTAACCCGCCTTCAAGGCAGAGTCTGGCAAGCTACCCATGGTGTATTGGATATGCCAAAAAGCAGTAACACAATGGAGACATTACTGGTGCCTGCCTGAGCAAAATCAATCAACAATGGGAGGACAGGACAGTGCTACAGTGCTACTAAGTACATATTCCAACACCACACCTATCACCAATGTAGTCACATATCAGCCTAACTAATCCCTTTCCCTCCCTTTTAAATCACCCCCACACCTTAACCCCAATGCAGTCTTTTTAAATCATTCTTTCTGTGTTGCCTTTGGCCCTTTTCAACATGAATTTTAATAAATAGCCACAATTAACCACTTCTTTCCCTGCAGAAAATGACTGAGAGTTTCTTTCTCTCTCACCCTATTTTTTCCTCCTTTATCTGCTCTCTTTCTTTTCTCTTTCTCTCTGTATGTAGCTTATTAAAGATTAAATAACAGAGGATACCAACTTCAAGTGTGAATTTATTAATATTCTAGAGTTTATTCTAAAATTATTAAGGGCAAAATCTAAACAATTCCTCTGACAAGAAATATCCTGGTGCCATCAATTTGTCATCTAATCTAGGGTGTATCCTGTTCTGAAAAAGTTTTTTGACATTTCTATATCCAGTCATACTACTTTGGGAACTATTAGTAAAAAGGATTCTGGGAGATTGTGGACACTATAGCCCAGCAGGTAGGGCATTTGCCTTGCATACGGCCGACCCGGGTTCAATTCCTCCATCCCTCTCGGAGAGCCCGGCAAGCTACCGAGAGTATCCCGCCCACACGGCAGAGCCTGGCAAGCTACCTGTGCCTTATTCAATATGCCAAAAACAGTAACAACAAGTCTCACAATGGAGATGTTACTGGTGCCCGCTTGAGCAAATCAATGAGCAAAACGGGGTGACAGTAACAGTGATAGTAACAGTATAACATTCTGAGTTTGATTGGTTTAACTTAAGTAGAATGTAGGCAGTGTTATAAAAGATGCTACTATGTCAATTTCCAGTGAATCATGAATAGGGCAGAGCTATGTCTAAGTGGTTTATGCTTTAGAAAAGTTATTAGAAAGAAAACATACTCAAATGCCAAGTCCTGATAATGTTCTAAACTGTTCCATCAAAGGAGTGTGTGTGTGTGTGTGTGTGTGTGTGTGTGTGTGTGTGTTAAACCAAGGTTATTGCCCAAGGAAGCCAACCCATTGAGGGATCTGTGCAGCGGTAAAGGTACATGGAGTATTGTATGTATGAGGGTCTCAAAGAACCATTACTTCCTGGAGTAAGGTTAATTTTTCTTTAATTATCTTTTTGAGTCACCATGAGATACAGAGGTACCAACTGTTTATGGTCCAGTTCCAGTCATACACTGTTCCGACATCCACTCTCTACCAGCGTACCCACCACCAAAGTTCCCCAGTTTCCTTCCCGCCACCCTCCTCCCAGTGTCGCCCTGTGGCAGGAGCTCTCTCTCCTTTTGGGGGCATTATGGTTTGCAATACAGGTACTGAAAAATTATCCTGTTTGTTTCCTTACCTGTTTTCATTTCCAACAACCTTTGTCATGGAGGTATGTTAATTTAAAGTACGACATGACTATCTAGAAAATTGTGGGAGGGGACTTTTCTGAAGGGATGTTCTGGCAGGTTCTGATTATAGAAATCTTGTTTGGGCAAGGTTGAACTATTAGGAAGAACTAGTAAAAGAAGGACTCCTTGAATTCTATATACCTTAAATTAAATATCTTTACTAGCATTCAGTTCAAATTTGTTTCTACTATTACTTTTTAAAATTGAAATTTACTGACCTGGATTTTGCAAACTAGAAGTTTGCATTTTTTCTTTTGTTGCTGATGTTTACAGGCATGATATAAATAGAAATTACCTAACAGATGACAAATCATGACAACCTGATGTGACTACATTTTTAATCTTTTGGGAAGACTTGATTTTATACATACAACCTTTTGAAGAGGTATAGAGGTATACAGAGAAATGAAATATTGTCAAAACCACAGGAGAGAGGTTTTACTTCTCTTTTCTCTTTTTGATTTTTAGGCCAAACCTGGAAATGATCAGGAAAACTGCATGTAGTGCTTGAGATCAAACCAGGCATGGCAACCACTTACAAGGCCAGAGACTTAACCCCTGTACTATCTCTCTTGTCCCATTTGAGAGATTTTATAAGCCACCAAGTGGTTCTCAGACATATGGTCCTATGAATATTCTCAAACATATGGCCTGATGAGGGTTTTTAGTTAATTCAATATGATTATATCACACTTTTTTATGTTGATGGCAATTTGGATTATCAATGGCTTGGAGAGAAATTGACTAAAGCTGCTACATGCATTCTTTTTTTTTTTATTTTGCTTTTTGGGTCACATCCAGCAATGCACAGGGGTTACTCCTGGCTCTGCATTCAGGAGTTACTCCTGGTGGTGCTGGAGACCATATGGAATGCTGGGACCTGGGTTGGCTCCATGCAAGGCAAATGCCCTACCTGCTGTGCTATCACTCCAGCCCCACTACATGCATTCTTTTTTTTTAAATTAATTTATTTATTTTTAATTAGTGAATCACCGTGAGGGCACATTTACAGATTTATACACTTTTGTGCTTATGCTTCCCTCATACAAAGTTCGGGAACCCATCCCTTCACCAGTGCCCATTCTCCACCACCTGTAAACCCAGCGTCCCTCCCACCCTCCCCAATCCCATCTCCCCCCCACCCCACCCTGCCACTGTGGCAAGGCATTCCCTTCTGTTCTCTCTCTCTAATTAGCTGTTGTGGTTTGCAATAAAGGTGTTCAGTGGCCGCTGTGCTCAGTCTCTAGCCCTCATTCAGCCCGCAACTCCCTTCCCCCACATGGCCTTCGACTACATTATAGTTGGTGATCCCTTCTCTGAGTTGCCCTTTCCCCAGAATGTGAGGCCAGCCTCCAAGCCATGGAGTCAACCTCCTGGTACTTATTTCTACAATTCTTGGGTGTTAGTCTCCCACTCTGTTATTCTATATACCATAGATGAGTGCAGGCTTTCTATGTCTGTCTCTCTCTTTCTGACTCATTTCACTCAGCATGAAACTTTTCATGTCGATCCACTTAAATACAAAATTCATGACCTCCTTTTTTCTGACAGCTGCATAGTATTCCATTGTATAGATGTACCAAAGTTTCCTCAACCAGTCATCCGTTCTAGGGCATTCGGGTTTTTTCCAGATTCTGGCTATTGTAAACAGTGCTGCGATGAACATACATGTACAGATGTTGTTTCGATTATACTTTTTTGCCTCTCTGGGATATATTCCCAGCACCCACTACATGCATTCTTAAAAAAAAAAAACACTTTATAGCTCTGCATTCACTGCTGTTTTTATTTTATTTATTTATTTACTAATTTATTTATTTATTTGCTTGGGAAGTGTCAGAATTATATGCACTGTAGCTCTGTTGCACTGTAGTCCTTTTGCTCAAGCGGGCACCAGTAACGTCTCCATTGTGAGACTTGTTACTATTTTTGGCATATCGAACAGGCCACGGGTAGGACAAGGATGGTCTCAGTAGATTGCCGGGCTCTCCCAGAGGGACAGAGGAATCAAACTCGGGTCGGCTGTGATTTATTTATCTGGGCTGGAGCGATAGCACAGCGGATAGGGCTTTTGCCTTGCACTCGGCCGATCCAGGTTCAATTTCTTCGTCCCTCTCAGAGAGCCTGGAAAGCAACTGACAGTATCCCGCCTGCATGGCAGAGCCTGACAAGCTGGCTCCCCAGTAACAGCAAGTCTCAATGGAGACATTACTGGTGCCCACTCAAGCAAATCATGAACAAAGGGAGGACAGTGCCCAGACAGTGCTAGTTATTTATTTATTTTCACTTTTGCTTTTAAAGGAAGAGTAGTCCCTTTGTATTGAAAGTAATACTGAGGGTGGGCCACACCGAAGAGTGCTCCGAGCTTACTCCTGACTCTGTGCTCGGGAATCACTCCTGGCAATGATCAAAGGACCAGGTGCAGTTCCCGAGAACAAACTCGGGTAAGCCTCAGGCAAGGAAAGCACCTTATTAGCTGTACTATCTCTCTTGTCTCACATTCTTGTATGTATCTTTTGGTGAATGTGTGCTCATTATCATGGATATGTACCAGTTTCATTTTTAGAATGAGTGGGTCATTGGAGAGATGCATGTTTCACAGCTTTCGTAGATAATGCAGAGTTGTTTTTCCAAAGATAGAAAAATATACATTCTAAATAGCAATATGTTCCAGTCTTCATATTTTTACTGGCATTTTGTATTTTCAATCTTTGGTATTTAGTCATTCTTGTGTGTATGTAATGACACATAGCTGTGCTTTTAACTTGCATTTCTTTGATGACTAATAAGTTCTGGCCATTTGGATATTCTATTTTGTAAATTGCTTGTTTAAATTATACTCAATTAAAATGGATTGATTGTCTTTTATTATTGAGTTTTAGAAGTTATTTATATATTCTGGACAAGTTTGTTTCAGATATATATTGTGACTGTTTTCTTTTTTTATTTATTTTTTGTTCGATAGTTTTGGGGCCACAGATGACAGTGCTCAGGATTTACACCTGTCTCTGCTCACAGGGATCACTCCTGGTGGGACTCTGGGTTATAATCCCAGGTATGAAACCAGGGTGATATGAATTAATCTCTGTACCATCTCTCTTGTCCCCAATGTAACTCTCTTTTATGACAATTTCTTTGACGATTTTCATTATGTCATCTAATAAAAATTTCTTAGATTAAAAAAGTCATATTGATTTTTATGATTTGTCAATCCTTTTTAAAGTTTTTTGTATAACATAATCTACTTATAATAGCTTGTTAAGATGCATTTCCTGGGAATTGGAAATTCTGATGTGCTTAAATTTCTATTTAGTTGGAATTAAGGCTTTACACTTGAAATAAATGTAATTTATAGAAAAAAAATCCAACTAGAAAAAAAAATTTAACCCTTACTTAGCTTCTAGTAGGTTAGTCTAAGTGACATTTTTTGTGTGCTCTTTTTATCTAAGTGGACAGTCACCACTTTCAATGTGTGCTTTCTAAGTGAGTGGCTACTTATCTACATAAACACAGCAAAATAATCTAAACCACAGAATTTGTTAATCTCCTATCTAATACACCAATTTCATTTAAATTTTATAAATTGTTTCAATAATGGTATGGTTTATGACTTTAGCCAAAGAAGCAAAAAAAAACAAAAAAAAAAACCTCAAATCCTTTGCCTCTAGCACAGATATAATTCAGGACCATGAGTATCATTTAGTGATGTAAATGTTCTTAATCTCCTTCAATATAAAATAGTTTCTCACTATTCAAGGTTTTTTTGTTTTTTGGTTTCGTGGCCACACTCCACAATGCTCATGGCACAGCTTCTGTCTCTGCTCTCAGGAATTGCTTCTGATGTTGCTTCGGGTCCATGCAGGATGTAAAGGATCTAACCTGGGTAGACCACTAGCAAGTCAAGTGCCTTCTGTGTTATTGCTCTAGTCTCTAGTTTCTCAACCTTTTCATGACATTTGCAATGATATTTTGAAAATTATTCTGTAGATTACTTCACTTTTAATACACCTGGGTTTTTCCTTACAATGGCATGGAGTTTTCACATATTTAGAAAGAATGTCACCAAATTTACATTGTTTCCTTCTCTGAGCACCATCTGTGGAGATCTGCGGTGTTGATTTGTCCCTTTGCTGGTGAAGTAAGTGATGCCTCTTGTTTCTCACTCTAAGTGCCATGACTTAATAATAGAGACAGTATGCCACACCCCTCCAAATTTGATCCCTATGCCAAGATTAATGAAGATGCATTGGTATGAAATTGTTACGTAGTGATGTGTTTATAGAAAGCAGGGTAGACCTCTGTAACGTGTCCTGTACCTGTCAAAACCCAGGAGCTGGCATTTCTGAAAGTATCTTTTAGACCTTTCCACTCCATTTTCTGTGTATTTTCCACTTGTAAATTTTATGATGGCCTGGGAGGGGGGAAGTAGTAGTACAGTGGACAGGGCATTTGCCTTGCACTCTGCCAACCCAGCATCCCATATGGCCCCTCAAGCACTGCCAGGAGTAATTCCTGAGTGCAGAGCCAGGAGCTATTCATCTCAACATGAATGATATTCCCCATAACAAGGTCCTTTAAAATATTTCTGATTATAAGATAACATTTCTACCGAAATTAATTGATTACAACATTATTAAAAGAAAGTCTTACAGACCTGACAACCATAAAATGCCTCAAGACTTGTGGTACAGAACAGCAACCCTCCTTAAATCCATCAGAGGGATAATCACTGGTCCTGTACTGGGCACACCTGAAAATAGTGGTTCTTATAAGCTATGAACATGTGACCAGACTTTCACAGCGACCCCTTATGCCACAAGTCATGTAATAGCAGCACCTGGCAATCTAGACGTAACTGCAGTGGCTTCCTCGCTGCATAACGGAGTCAAAGTTGGTCTCTAACGTTTCTGACTGAAAGTGAGTAGCAGCCCTATCTCTTGGCCTTAGACTCTTCCCAGATATGACACTACTGGAGAAGATCTCTGCTCTCACATGCGAGTTTTCTCTCTGTGGAGTTCCTCGGTCTGACTGAGTGAAGAGCAATAGGAGTAATTACACTGTCTAGACAGTGTCACTGCCATCATAGTTGATGGAGTTCACTGCAATGCTGCTACTTTATATCCCTTAACTAGCTTATCCTTGATAGAAATTGGACCTCAAGGGGTCATAATTGGCCAGATCTCAGGAAGTCATCACAGTGCTGTATACTCTCACCAAGATTTGCTCCCATTTACATATTTCCCTCAGACTTGTAGATTATAGTCTTGTTTATTTGTGAGTTCAGGATTCTAAAAAAAATCTGTTAGAATGATTTACTAATGGAGTCTTCAGTAGGAAGTATGGAGTGGGTAGGGGTGGGGGTGGGGGAAGAGAAACTACAAAAGTGGAGGAAAGTGGTTAACCAGGATGAAGAGAGGAAAAGCTGAAAGGCAAAAAGTGTTATGCATGAACCCCTATCAGTAAAAGTACTGTAAATTACGATACCAAAATTTATAAAAATATGAGTATCATAGGGGTTGGTGGGTAGGAGGGAATTTGGGGCTTGGTGGAGTGAAGTGTATGCTGCTGAAGGGATTGGCGTGGGAACAGTGTATGCCTGAAACCCATCATGAATAATTTTATAATCCACAATGACTAAATATTTAATTTTATTTGAGGGCAGGTCTTTTTGGGTCACACCTGGTGATACTCAAGGGTTACTCCTGGCTTTGCACTCAGGAATTATCCCTGGTGGTGCTCAGGGGACCATATGGGATGCTGGGGATCAAACCTGGGCCGACCACATGCAATGCAAATGTCTTATCTGCTCTACAATCACTCTGGCTCTCCATGGTGACTAAATAAAGCTAAAGGAAAGAATTCTAAGAATCTCTTGTCTTGCATAACATAACCATCTATTTATCTCCACACACTGTAGCAATGCCACAGTCTGTAGGTGCTCTGTAGATGCTTCAGAATTCCAAAGTTTCATGGAAACTTAAGCACTCATTTAAATTCTCCAGTGAACAAAAACAGGCTCCTAGACAAGGCATGCAATGGAATTTTCCACATTGTCAGCCTCAGGCTGCAGACAACACAGGGAGCCATAATGGCTTTCTGAAACAAGTTCAAATTCAATTACATCAAACATGGTACAGTTTAATCATCTGCCAAACATTGGGGTGAATTATAATAAAATCTCCAATTCCAGTTTTTAATGTTTGAATGTTGGCATTCATTTAAGCATCATCCTTCCCTGTACTTATTCTGCCCCACATCTTAGTGATAAAACAGGGTTCTCCTTCTTCAGTGCCAACAGATTCACACAAATTCTCTGGCAGACAACTTACTCCAAGCAGGCCCACTTTGAAGTGATAAAATTATCTTATATGTTTTGCCAAACATTTACTCATAGATGAGTGAGTTCGTACCAATACTTCCAACTCACATCCAAAAATTATAATCATTATGACCATGTTATTGACTCCCTTTCTGACAGTGAGGAATATGTCTTCTGTTTTCTTTGCTTATTTGCTTTTTCCCTTCTTTTGTAATCAATACACTGAATTTTGATTTTTTTCAATCCCAGAAGTATAATTGCCGGCTAGTTCTTTGGTCTTCATCACCATCTCGGCCTTAGTTGGATGGATCATGGTACTGTGCTCATCTTTAGCCCTATATGACTCTTTGGCACTGGCCTAATCAAGTTCGGTAAACCTGGCTGCCTCATGGGAACAGAAGGAATGCAACCTCAATGTAATTCTTAGAGAAAAACACTGGAAGAAAATAAAATCAATTTGTGTGTGGTGTGGGGCACCCCCGGCGGTGCTCAGGGCTTATTCCTGGCTCTGCAGGGATCACTCCTGGCTCATGAAACCATATAGGGTTCCAGGAATTAAACCCAGATCAGCTGCGTATAAGGCATTCACCCTCCCAGCTGTACTATCCTTCAGTCCTCATCAAAATATTTTAAATTCAGTTTTGGATGTAGACATTTTTCTACATTTTGTTCTTTCATTTGTAAAACATAATCACAGTAATTGTGAGATTGTTCAATATTTTTCTTTAATGGTGGATATTAATCATTGTGTTGGACTTGAAATAAAATTTAAAAAAACCTGGCTGAAATGTGGGTAGTATATGAATAGGGGAAAGAAGGCAGTATTTAGTGACTACTCGAGACAAAGTCTTTTTTCATAATGTTTTAGTGATATCAGTTCTAGAAACATGCTCTAAGAAGGCCAGCTATCATTTTTATTTTAGTGATGCGACTGCTTAGTACAATTGCCTGCTCTTAATAGTGTAAGAAAATTTGTGACAGAGCCTGTTTTTGAACCAAAGATTTTTTAGCTTAGGAAGGTTAGCCTTTCTACCAGTTTTTTTAAAAAAACCTTAGAATAACTGTAAATAACAACAAAAGTTGGAGCATTAGTAATTCAAGTTATATTGAAGACTGATAGAACCTCAATGTTAATGATGGTTAGAATATAGGATCTAATGAAGTTTTGCAGAGACATTGGAGGCACCTTTGAGAAAAGCGTTAAGGGCTGAACTTCCTGGAAAGTGGGAAAAGACAAAATATTCTTAGCTTTGTTCTGCAAAAGGAACAATTTTTGACTGTGAAGATAAGGATTTCCCTCCCCCTTAAATGCCTATTCTTTAATATACTAGATTTTAATGCTAGAGCAATTTTGTATATCTGTAAAAGTATTGTTTCCCCTAAGCTGTTTGGATCTTGCTACCTAGAGTGCTTTTTTCATTTAAAAATTATATAAATGTAGTCTAATGTTCTGTTCCCAAAACTGTCCCCAAATTAGAGTACATTTTATATATGATACAAAAATTTTAATAGCATGAAAACTTTCATCATAGTTGTCTTTTATGTTCTCCTTTTTAATCTGAGTTCTCCTGAATACTGACTTGTGTATTCATAAAAGGGTTCTAAATGTTTTTCCACCGGAGATCTATTTCAACTCACCATTGTCAAAAACAAACAAAATAAACCACAATCAAATAAAACCTAATAAAGACTTTACTTCAAAGAGAGACAAGAGTGACCAGTATGACTATGATATACAACTGCTCTGGCTGGAAAAGGAATCGAAAACTTTGTGTCTCGTGGAAAAATGTTCCTTCGTGCAGACACTACAAAGCTTAACAACTGCATTCTGTTATTCCCTTAAGCAAACATCTTTGTGCTGATACAAGGAGAAGTAACAGTTGTACCCTCTCCTAACCTGTCAACATCGATCACCCCTCTTTTCATCTCTGATCAGTTCACATCTTTGATCGTGTTTCACTTCTAAGTCTGCAGAGAAAGCCTGGAAGCCTTGTATGTTTCTGTCAACAGTATTAATGAGATACAAATGCTGGACAAGAAAGGTGAAAACACTACGGCTTAAGCCTGGTTATAACCAAATGAAAGGATCAAGTGACAAATCTGTAACTCCCAATTCCATTATATGACCACGGTAATACATTTTCTTTATAAAAATCACACCCACTCATGTACCATGAAGATTTACAATTGCCATGGCAACCCCTGAAGTGAGCAAATCTGGTTAGATTCTGAGGATGCTTTGACACTGAGAAATAACTAATCCGAAATGACCCCCTTCTCTGAAACTTCCTGTATTCTTCTCCTTCTGTTAATTTATCCTCCAGTTTTTCCCCCTAAGTATCTCTTGATCTTGTCATCCATCTATATCCTTTATCATATCTTTTAGTGAACTGGCAAACCTGTTACCTTGAATATGTGAGATGCTATATAAAGTCTAGGAAACCATACAAGGATATCATGGGTACCTAAATTTTAGAGCTGACTGGTTTTCAGCACAAATGGTGAAGTGGGATTGTGATTCTCTTGTGATGTTGCTTGTGAGCTTGTGGACTGAGGCTTAAACTCAGGAATTTGACAGTTTCTCCAAGGAATATGAGACTTGAACTAAATTGTTGGATATTGAGCTGGTGTCAGAGAATTTCTTGGTTCGATGAAAAATTCCCTGGTGTTTGGTAATCAGCAGTGTCAGAAGTATTCTGTGTGAATGTAAAGAGATCCAGAAGGACCTGAGGTTTTCTAACACGTGAAACTAGAGCAGATGTGTGCGATCGGGATGATAGGTGACTTGGCAGATAGCAGATCAAAAACACGTTTCAGCTGGAGATCAACCTCTTCTTGGGGGTAGGTAGAATATTAAGGAGAGGTTGTATGCTGGCTTAGGCTCAAATCCAACTTCAGGGAAGAAGGACTATATTTAACCTAAGGTGACTTAATAAGCATTTTACCCCCAATGGTTAGGGGGAAGTATCATAGATAATCATTCATGAGACAAAATATGTTTTTTAAAGACTCTGGTTTTGCCATATATAACCGAGGGAGCATCTGGGGGACTTATCTAAACCATATGGGAAGGACATGTCTTGTAGTAAGCTGTTTTCCAGAACAAAAAAGAATGAGTGGGAGGTTTCTTTGCCGTGGCTGTTTTACAGATTTCAGTGCTGGGGAAATTTCAGCATTCTCACTATGTTTCTGATGGCTGAGTTATCACTTAACTGCTGGTCACGCTTGGCTTCTGTAGATGCTGCTACTCTGGCTGCCACAGCTCTAACCTGTAGAAGATGTTTTTAGATTCAAGTTCAAGCCACAATTGCTCCTCCTTATATTTAAAGGTACAAAACGTGAGACTTCAGTTACTGTTCTAGGATCAACCTTCACAAAGAATTCTTCATCGGATTGTCCATTTACATAACTCCACATTCCAGACTTACCCAAAGAGTGACCTGGCTTTTGAACAAGTGAAACTATTAAGATTATTAAACCAAAATAAGGAACTTTCTGCAGCGTTATCTATGAAATTCCTTATGCCCATCGTGGAGCCTGACTTTATTTTTTCATTGCAGCTTCCCCAAGTTGGCACAAATCAGTGTGTTCTCCCTAGAAGAGTCTGTTTCATTTTAGCTTGCTTCTCCTGAGAAGGTTTCCAAGAGAATATAATGTACAAAGCTTACTATTGTAAACCACTTATTTGAAGATATAAGTAATGGAAAACTACTGATAAAAATAACAGTTATCTCCAAAATAAGCAAATAAAAAGCATATTGTGGATCATTTTACCTACATGACACCTCCATGTTAAAAATTATATATAAAATTATATAAATACATTAATTGTTGTATAATATATAATAAATTATATATAATTATACATGAAATAATATATAATATGCATGCTACTTATATAATATTTTATAATTACATAAAATTCATAGACATCATATAAAATATATAATTTTTTAAGCATGGGAGGAGTCTTTATTATATAATATATAATATATAAGTACATTATAAACTTTATACATATATATGAGGCCAAAGAGATAGTACAGCAGCTAGAATTCTTGTTTGCATGTAGTCAACCTGGTTTGATCCCTGGAATCCCATAAGGTTCCCCCAAGTACCACCAGGAATAAACTGGGTGTGGCCTGAAAACAAACAAACAAACAAAGAAACAAACAAAAATCATCTGAGTAAGCATGAGAATATATTCTTTATTATATATAAAGAATATTATATGTATTATATAATATATAATGCATATAATTATATATATTCATTATATATGCAACTTTATTGCATAATGTGTGAACCAGACAGTACCTCATATAGGAAGTAGAAAAGAGTGTCTCAGTTTCAACAAAAAAAGGTTTTTATAGAGAGGGAGGTTAGGGATGAAGAAGAAAGGGTATTGTTTCAGGCTGGTTCATCTTCTCATAGGGAAATAGGAGAAATTGGTCAAGCAGATTACCTTGCTAATGTTAACAGAGAAATTTCAGACTCTTTAAGGGACTCCTTCTGGGACTCAGTACAATCTGCACTCTGAGAGCTACTGTTAGTATTTAAATTTACATATTCCTTTCTCAGGAAAACCTCGCCCAGCTCCAAAATAGCTGGTTGTCTGCTTATAGTCTTATAGCACAGTTTCCTAAATTTTTAAATTTAGAAATGATTTGTGAATTTCTGTTTAAATTTTATTTCCTAAACTAGCCTGTGAACCATTACGAACATCTGACTTCTCATTATTCTTCCTTGTCTGTCATAGAGAGTAGCCCATGCATAAGTATTTGAATTAAAATTCACAGGGAACACCATAATACAAGATATGTCTGATTTATATAGCTTAGAAACAGTATAGTAGTAGTTTGAAGACATCAGCATTCAAGAATGGCCTCTGTCCTTATGAACAATAGGTGAGACCCTACTTATAATATCCTAAACACATAGAATCCATTGCTGTTATTTTTATTGAATTTTTGTGCTTTTTTTTTTTCAGAACAAAACCATTGCCTCTCTAAAAGTTAATTTGAGTCTCTACTTGAAAAACTAGAGAAAATATGCAGGGACTTCTATAATGACTTTTTTTTCCAGCCTCTCTACCAACTGGGATATTTAAAATAATAGTTTAATCTCAGCCAGGGTCTGAGGTTACATATGTCATTTTCAGAACTAATGATGTATAGTGTAATCTGAACTGTGAAAATGATAATACCTATCT
Source organism: Sorex araneus (assembly GCF_027595985.1). Taxonomy (NCBI): domain Eukaryota; kingdom Metazoa; phylum Chordata; class Mammalia; order Eulipotyphla; family Soricidae; genus Sorex; species Sorex araneus. The sequence continues at coordinate 349,389,809 of NC_073313.1, read as the reverse complement.
TCATTCTGGGATTTAGCCTTTGCAAAGCAATTTCATTTTGGCTCATTTAATCTTCATGAGTACCTTCGGCAAAAGAGGAAAAAAAAACCACACTTGCACTTTCCAAGTGAAGAAACTGCAAACCATATCCATCATGTGACTAGTTCAAGGCAAGTGATGAACTCCCCTGGGACACTGCCCAGGTTTCCCGATTTGAAATCCCATGATCTGGCCTCTACACTGTAGCTGCTGAGTCAACAACAAGGGTGACGTGGTCTATTTTTGTCTTCATTTTAAATAGATTGCACATTTTTGGCCTCCTTTCCTGATCAGAGCCATCAGTTGTGTTTATCTCAAAGAGGATTCTGTTCCTTGGCACTGAGCCTTCTTTTTCAAAGGATAGTCATAGTTGAAAAGAATCTCAGCGGTTACTCAGGCCAATACAATACCCCCACCATGTGGTTTTCCAGCCTAAAATTGAGTGTCTGAGCTGGTGGAGATCTCATAGTCTTTCCATACTCTCCTACACATAGATTGGTTGGGTGATATTTATGACAATTGTGAGAAAGAATACTACAATCATTCTTCTTCATAAAGAAAGAAATGGGAGCATATAAAACATGAGCAGTTTACTCAAGTGTACATAGCTAGTTTTTATAGACATCAGATTTGACTCCTGGCAAGCTAACTCTACAGCCTCCTTGCTAAATATATCCAGCTGCCTCCATTCTTACTTAGTATCCCTCTGGTGCTCTCATAGTCTGTAGAACCCAGTATTCTGATACCAATTCACATGCATATGATGTATACCCAGATAGATGAGGATTAAGGGAAAGAACGCATTATTTAGAGATTTGGGTTTTGGCTTTGTTTGCAGAGCTTGGCTGTGGCGGAGCAAAATTCATCACATCTAAAGGAAATGCGTTAGCAAAATGCGTTCTTTTTATAAATGCTCCAAATCAACTCCTGGTGGTTCTGTAAATTATCCCTTTTGATGGAAGGCAATGATTAGAATCATGATAGAGATCTGGCTTCCTCACAAACTCTATTTAAACCTAAGGCAAGTCCTCTCTCTGCCCAGTTTTCAATGGTCTAATATTTAAAATTGAATCAAGTTTGTTGGGATTGTTGAGTTCTACAGTATAGGCTAAACAAAAGAAAACTGTACCCTTATATTTATGAATATACCATTTCAGTTATATTCCCAGTTATATGACAGAATCAACACCTGTCCCTTCACCAGTATACATTTCTCATCAACAATATTCTCTGTTATTTTATATATTATTTACTTAATATAAAGTAACAGAATGGGAGACTAACACCCAAGAGTAGTAGAGATAAGGACCATGAGGTTTGCCCCACAGCTTGCAAACTGGCCTCACATGCTGGGGTGAAAAGCAGCTGAGATAGAGAAGGGAACACCAAGTAGAGGATGTTGGGAGAACCCATTCGGGTTGAAAGATGCATGCCGAAAGTAGACTATAGACGGAACACGATGGCCACTCAATACCTCTATTGCAAACTACAACACCCAAATGGAGAGAGAACAAAAGGGAATGCCCTAACGCAGAGGCAGGGTGTGTGGTGGGGGATGGGGTGTGGGTGGTGGGAGGGATCCTGGGAACATTGGTGGAAGAGAATGGGCACTGGTGGAGGGATGGTAAATGATCACTGTATGACTGAATTGCAAACGGGAAAGTTCATATGTTTGTAACTGTACCTCACGGTGATTTACTAACTAAACATTTAAAAAAATAAAAAATAATAAAATAATTTTTAAAAAATTAAAAAGTACCTCTCACAAGAGCAGGATGGGTAGCAAATACGGGGTGGAGCATAGTGGAGGGAAGTGGACACTGGTAATTGGAGTGGTGCTGAAACATTATATGCCTGAAACACAACCACGAATAAATTTGAAATTTCATGGTGACTAAAAGAAGTGAGTGTATAAAAACTGAAGCAAAAGTAAAGTCTCCCTCATTTATGGAAGTATAAAATGCATCGATTTGTCCCATTTCCTCCACTTTATCTATACCTCTGACACAGCATTAGGGTGCAGAAATCTATGTTAACTCCTATCTCTGGTAAGTCTTGGTAAGAAAGGGAAGTCTGAGCCTATGGTATATTCATATTCCACTCATAAATACCCTAACTGAGGAGTATGTCATTTTGTGGGAGACAACCCTGTCTTTCCTGACAACTCACCATGCCCTTGAGTGTTACCACACTGTATCCCATCTTGTCCTAATCTGGAAGGAGCAATGTATAGACTGGCCTTTCCCAACAGTTTTGGATGCTCTCCAGTGGCAGACAGGCTTCTTGAACACTAAGGTGTTCTCTGGGTTTCTCCCATTGGTACTCCAGCCCCACCCCCAACCCCTGGTTCTTTCCAGAGCAAAGATTCTCTAAGTGGTTTATAGTAGAGTTCTTGGGTGAGCGGAAATGAAGCATCCCAAGGATGATATCTTACCAAGTTCTTTAAGATTTTCTACCACCCTTGACTCGCTGGTTTTGACAACAAAAGTCAAACATGAAATGATCTCCCAGTCTAACACTCTTGCAGATGGAATGCTTATTCCTTCCTTTATCACACACCCAATTCTGAGCTTTATCATATCATTTCCCTAGATGGTTGATGCACAGCTCTCACTTCAGCATGTCCTATTCCCATACCAAGACTGAAAGAAAAAAAAATTGCTGTATTCTGAGTACTATAGTTCTTAAGGTGCTAAAGTCAACAACAGTGGAAATGAGAAGTCCTTCTCAATATTCAAAGTGTTTAGAATAGGATACTAAATAAGACTTTTCTTTTCTTTCTTGTGTGTGGTGGGTAGGGGGGTTGGGCCGTTCCATATAGTACTCAGAAGTGAGCCCTGGTTGTGCTTGAGGAAGCATATGTGGTACCAGAGATTTGAACCAGGATTGGCCATATTAAAAGCCAGTCCCTTAAACTCTGAACTATTTCTTCATCTCTAAATGAGTTTTTTTTTCTCCCATTGTCTTAGAATTTTCTCTGAGGTACCCAACCCAGGATGGTAACATTCTAAAGAAAATGTGAGGAATTTGGTTGTTTGATTCTTCCCATGTAAGTAAAGACATTGCCAATTCAGTTTTGTTATCCCTTATCTTCCCTCCCAAACAACTGGACAATGAAAAGACTGGAATTTCCAAGGAAATCATTTAAAGTTTGGGATCCTCAGCAATAGTCATATTTGAGTAATGTCCCTGCTCTTTGTCAAGGGAGAGAGCTAGGTTTCCCCAAGGGGACCACAGACAGAGTTCAAAGGATCAGCCAGAAAAGGGGCCATGATTTTAAGGTAGATTTTGCTAAATTGCAAAACTATTGTGCAGCCTATCTGAGTAGAATGCTGTGGAGTTATTCTTTGGAAACTTACTAATCCAGGAAACCTGGTAACAATAGATGGGGTAACTTGCCTGTAGTTCAGAAGCTGCAAAAATGGAATCTACTGTGATAGCAGGTCAAAAAAAGAGGGAAGTCAAAGAGAGAATGCTCTTCCATTGCTTTGTGCATGAACTGAGAATGACCCAAATGTTTGTGGTAGAAAGTAGCTGGACTTGAGTTGTTAGTTATACAATAGAGTGTCATTCTGAGGATACACGAAGAAGTTAACAGTGTCTGTGCAATGTACTCTCAGAGGCTAAAGTGAGCATGGAAGGGTTGACTGAAGATCCAATTGTCGATGTAATAAATCTGTACAACAATGTGGTTTGCACAAGGGATTCAGGAAAATCCACTTGTGTACTTTGCCATACAGAGACCATCTGGACATATGACAGTAGTCAAACAGGACAGAGAGTGGAACTTGAATTCTTAAGACATGTCCCTTCCTCATATCTCCACCTCCGTTTCAGTGTGAAAATTATGCATTACTTTGGTCAACTTTAGCTCCCTGAGCTGTGTGTGGAGTAGGTAGAATCTGAAGCTTTTGCTTGGTTAAGAAAAGGACTCTTTGATTTATTCTCAGGTGGACATTTATATACTGAAAAGGGGGTCTTAATTACTAAAACAGGGCTTGCTCTTAAAATCAAGAGTGGCCATAAAGTTCTAAATTTTCTTGAACTGCTATCAAAGAGAAGGAAATGTATCTGAAAAAGTATAAAACTTTTCCCTACAAATTGGGCATCAGTGGGTTGTTACTGCCTATCTGTGCTGTAGGATTTTAAGACCTATTTAGAAAGTTATGTGAAAGAATCCATTGGTAGATCTGTGAACGTGGTTTAGCTGCAGAGTACTAGCATTTCATGTGTGAGATCCTGAGTTTGATCTTTAGCATTGCAAAATTAAGTAAATAAATTAACTCTAATATTAAACTGGTGATTCTCACTGGAAATGATTCTGACCATTTATAAATCTGAATCTCATATTAGGTATTTTAGATATTAGATATTTTATAGCAGCAAGTTAAAAATTTACTAGGCTGGAAAATATCAGTTAATGTTTAAACTATTTTTCCTCTATATCTGAATATTAGCTTAGTTCCTATCCACTTTTTTTATTCTAGCACTTATTTTTTCATTATAATGTTAGCAGTTGCTTAGACTTGAGTAGGGAGATGAAAACAGCTGTCCTTCTTTCTCGAGATATCTAATTTATTGTTTTATAAAATTTAGCTGACATATTAGGCCAGTTTGAATTCACCTTGTGTAGAATTTGCAGAGACTAGGCTTAAAGTAACTGCCTCATCAACCATTACATTTCATGGTAAATGTGTACCCTCTGTTCCTTAGATAGCATCAACAGAGCTTTAACAAGTTTCTGCACATCACGCCCAGGTTTTTCCCTTTGTCAAACATTTCCCACATTTCTTCCAGAGATCTTTCAAAGCTTTATCTGCTCCTTTGCTCTGGTAATGTTTAAGAGTCATCAATATTTTATTTCTATTAAAGAATAGAAAGTTTCTGTCCTAAACTTCACATCCAAGCATTTGTCTAACCTTTTTTTCTCTCTTTTTCATCTTCTTCTCCCTCTGTCCACGTTGTTTTCTGAAAATGCCATAGATCTTACTCCCCCTTTAAATTAAGACAGAACCTCATCTAAACAAGACCCTGCCCTCCATTTGCACAAGTCCAACATTTTCCTTATCTTCCAGGACTGATGGGGCAATCTTTCAGGCAGACTAGAACACAACTAGGGATATTCAACATGTATAGTTCAATTCTAAGCTCTGAGAAGGAGTGTTGCTCAGTCCAAACAATCACCAGAGCTCTAATGGTGGGGCTTTGGGGTGTTGGGATTGGGCTCAAGCCCCTGTTAATAAATGGCATGTGCCCCTGACCAGTGAGATTTCTCTCCAGCCACTGTCAGAGTTTTAATGAGTATATCAGCACCAAATAAGTACAAGGGACGTTCCCATGAAATAACTCTGTGGACTAGAAATAACTTAAATATAAAAAAATTTTAAATAGCAACCAGTATTCCAGCACTGGATATTTAATATTTGTCACTCATTACTGGAATTACTCTGGGTACTTAGGGGTCTGTATGCTGTATGTTGATAGAAAAAAAAAAGCAGAATAAGTACCATTTTGTGCCATAACTTTCTTTAGTCCCACATCTGGGACTGAGCAAAACAGTATGTATACTATTTCTCTCTGTCTCCAAAGTCTGACATCATACTGAAGAAGCTTCTAGGGGGTGGTGAGAGGGATATTGAGACCGTTGGTGGAGGTGACTGGGCACTGGTGGAGGGATGGGTAAATGATTACTGTATGAGTGAAATGCAAACACAAAAGTTCATAAGTTTGTAACTGTACATCACAGTGATTCTCTAATAAAAATTTTTTTTAAAAAAATGAGAAAAAAAAGAAGCTTCTAGAAGAGAAGTTACAGTCTCCACCTTCCAGTGCTCCCTGGCTTCCAAGGAGCCAGGCCTGAGGTAAACCCCAAGCACTTCTGAGACCATGCCCTTGAAGGTTTGACTTCGACAATGTAAATGAGCCTAAGTAATGTAGAAGGAAAGGATCAGGTTGATTAAAAGGATAGGGGGGATCATGTGGAAGCAGATTACCAACTGAAAAAAGTCTTTCTAAAACAGGATTTAGAGGGTCTGGAGCGATAGCACAGCGGTTAGGGCGTTTGCCTTGCACGCAGCCGACCTGGGTTCAATTCCCAGCATCCCATATGGTTCCCTGAGCACCGCCAGGAGTAATGCCTGAGTGCAGAGCCAGGAGTAATGCACACCCCTGTGCATTGCCGAGTGTGACCCAAAAAAGCAAAAATAAATAAATAAATAAATAAATAAATAAATAAATAAATAAGACAGGATTTAGAATCTCATTAGAGGAAGGAACTCAGAACTTTGCAAAGTGAATGAAACCTCTTACATGTTGTTTCCTCTATTTCTCTTCTCTCCCCATCAAGAAAGAGAGGCACAGTTTGTATTTTTGTTCTCTGTACCTCAGTTTTTTGGTCTTTGGCATATCTAAATTTGGTTTCATATTTCTTCATTTCCTTTCTCAGATCTGGGCCTTACCAAAATTGAGTTTTGCTGACTAACAACTCTCCCGGGCCTGATTTCACTATTATTTAAATACAAGCATTTGGTCTGATTCATCCTGGGATTTGGACTCTAAATATGTCAGGAGAATTGGTATTTATCGAGATGACAGAAATGAGAGGTTGGCCTTGCATTTCTACTGAAAACCATATATGTGATTATTTTTCTGTTTCAAGAAGGTTATTGCACGTTTTAAAACTTCTTTATTTTATTGGAGCTTAAGTACCATGATTACAAGAGTGTTAACATTCATACCTTTGGTATATACAGTTAATATATCTTCACTGTCAGCAAAGAGTCAAAGATCCTCCTCCATTTCCTTGTGTCACTGCTAATTCATTTCTTCCTTCGCAACTTGGTGAGCTCACTTCTGAGTCAAAGTCCAAGGATTTGCTACCATTTCATACTATATATTTCCTTGCTCCAATGCTTTATATACAACCTATAAATGACATCATCCAGAACTTGTCCCTGTCCCTCTGACTTATTTCACTTATCATGATACATTCTAGATTCATCCAAGTTGTGGCAAAAGACTCATCTCTTCTTCTGATTTGCTCTCCCAACTATATTAATTTTAATCCCGAATTACAAATGTTTAGGACACAAGCAATATAAAAAATTGAAGCATCAAACGACCTTGGGATTTAGCTCTTCTGAAATAGCAATTCTTCAGAGACTGTTTTTATAATAGCACACACCAATACACACACACACTCACACACACACACACACACACACACACACACACACAATCACCCCCTCCCCCAAGCCCCAAGACAGTCACCTTTCCTGTGGCAGACATAGTTGGTGTTGGTTTTATTTCCTTTCAGCATTCAATCTGCAGCCCTCTTCAAGGGAATTGCTGCAGGCGAATGTTCTAGAACTTCTTTTCACTGTGGAGATAGCAATTTCCTGAAGAGATTCATATAGTGACAGTGGAGGAGAAGAGGTCTGAGAATTCAAAGTGCTCTCATTAAAATTCTATGAAGACCACTGCTGTTTTGATTTCATAGCATGTGTTCAGCCCCAGAGATGTCAAATCCAGGTTCTCTTTTTAGAGAAATAAAAAAGGCTTACACTTAGAGGAGGAGAAAAGGCAGCATTAAATTTTCCCACCGTTAGCTGCTGTGGCATAAATTTCCTAGGGTTGCTATAAGAAACTATCACAAAACTCGGTGACTCAACACAACAGACGTTGATTCCGTTCTGGAGGTGTGGGATTTAGCTCTTTTGACTTAGCAACTATTCAACCTGAAGGATTCAGCAGGTTTATGCTTCCTCTGAGACTAGATGCATCCTTCTTTGGTTTTTCCTAGCATCTGATGAAAGTGTTCGTATCTGGCAGCTGCCTGACACCAATGTCTATTTCTATCCTATTCTGTGGTTCTCATTGTGTTTCTGCCGTATTAGTTTCCTTGGTCTTAAAGGACATGTCAGGGTCAGGGTCAGGGTCAGGGTCACCTGGCTCCAGAATCATCTCATCTGTCAAGACCTTATTTCCAAATAGTATCACATTCTGAGGTTCTGGGGCTTCAAGTCAAAAAAATCTAAGTCTCTTTCAGACACACACAATTTAATCCATAATAGTCCTACATTAGGTTTTAAAAGATTTGATTTATACAATCTAAGAAGCATGTAGTGGAGCTTTAAGTGGCCATCAAATTCAGCATCCTCCCTCACCATCTCCCTTACAGTCCATGCCCTTTCATCTGTGGGATTTGGTTATATATATCACACTGAAATGCCTCTTCTCAAGGCATTTCATGTACATGCTTCTGCAGGCCCTGGTTTTGTTGTCGGGAGTTTTAGGTACAGAATTATTAGTAAAATGAGCAGTAGTAGTGTGTGTTTGAGATAAATTTCACAAATTATATTGTTTCTATTGTAAAGTTATTCCAAACACATAGTCAAAGAAATATCTTTAGTTTCCCAGGATTTTAAATAGAAGGGTCATTTTTTTTCATGTGTAGAAGTAGCAACATTTTAGCAAAAACCTTCCAGAGTTTGTGCAAGACTTTGCCTTCATCCTGTGTGTACTTCCCAATATAGAGAAATGAGTGAAGTCTTTGAGAAAAAGACTGAAATGCTGCAGTGATCGATTAGCGCCTCCACAAAGGATAATGATGGAGAGTCCCAGCAAGGGTAAGGAAACATAACACGGTTTCTCTTTGAATGTTACTAGGTACTACTGCCTGAGGGATCAGGGAATGACTGCTACACACAGACTCTTTGGTTTGTTACCACCAAGGGCTCCATGCCTGTTTCAGGGATTGTAGTGTCAGGGGATGGTATTGGTAGAAGGAGCAAACACTACTCCATGTGGTTTCAAATGGAATGAACTTGCCCTGGTGAATAGCAGGTTATTAGGGCCAGAGCCGAACCCTAGAGTACTAGACACTATGTACCAGGGACTAGGTACCAGGGATAGTAAATACGATATTGCCTAGATTTCAACCCATGAGTCAGTGCTAGCATGAGGAACATCACTGCACCAGCTAAGTAATCACCAGCTAATTCATGTTCGAGGTCACTGAACACTCCTTATGCTCATCCATAGTAGCGATTGACAGCTTGGGTTTGTAATCCCCTGGTGGGGTGCTCTGACCTTCAAGCATTTGGAGAAGACCCAGTTAGTGGAGCTTTTTTGGGAGTTGAACCAGGTTCAAGTGTGACACTCTCACACTTGAGGTGTCTCTCCACAACAAAATTTCCTGTGAGGCCAAACATCTTTCCTAGCCCCTCATAAGGTCAGTGGTGGCATTATATTTACCTACTCTGCTTATTACCTCTGGTCAGAGTTTAAAAAATCTATATCCTATTAGTAGGAGCTTGACTCTGTTGGGGAAATTCTACTTATGGGAATTGTTTGGAACAGACCTTGGTGGTAGGCAAGTCCAAAAGTTCAGAGAGGAATTAAAAGAGTTGTGCAGAGAGGCAATCCTCCTATTTGGGTTTGGAGAGGGGGTCACACTGGTGGTACTCAGAGCTTATTCTTGTAGTCAGAGATCACTTCTGGCATGCTTGGGGGACCAGATAGGGTGATGAAAATCAAACCCAGGTCAGCCGCATGCCAGGCAAGAGCCCTTCCGGCTGTGCTATCTCTCCGGTCACAGGAGGCAATCTTTCCCTGAGAGCATTTATAGCTGATATAAATGCTGTGTGGTCACCTGAGACACAGAGGACCACTATTGCTTATCCCGAGTCCGAACCTGCATCTCCCAGATTGCTTTGCTTCTGATCACATATTGCAGGAAAATATGGTGGCAGAACCTGCAGGTCATAGCTGTGCCACAAATGAGGCATCGGCATTAGCTTGAGTCTGCTGGGAAAGACCTGACCAAGACGTGGTTGCAGATCTCCCCCTTCTGCAGCTCCAAAAGATACATCCAACACCCATTCTTTCACCAGTGTACATTTTCCAGCACCAGTGTCCCCAGTTTTCTTCCCATTACCTTCACCCAGCCCAGTCTCTCTGTCTCTGTCTCTCTGCTTTTCTGTCTCTCTGTCTCTGTCTCTCTGTCTCTGTCTCTCTGTCTCTTTGTGTCTCTGTCTCTGTCTCTGTGTCTCTGTCTCTGTCTCTGTCTCTGTCTCTGTCTCTCTCTCTCTCTCTCTCTCTCTCTCTCTCTCTCTCTCTCTCTCTCTCTCTCTCTCTCTCTCTCTCTCTCCCCTTAGGGGCATTGTGGTCTGCAGTACAGATACTGAAAGGCTATTATGTACACCCCTTCGATACCTGAATTCTTGATAAGCTGTTTGTTTTCTACTGACCTAGCTCTGAACTAAAGCTCCAATTGTTCAAAGAGGTACAGAGGCACCTGGATAGCCAGCAACAAGTACTCTAGTACCCTGGGAAAACAGAATAGGGCTTCCTTCTCAACAGGTGATGTTTATGTAAGGCCACCGCGTTATCTTAAGGAAAGCTGTTTAGCTCATGTCGCAAATACAATGAAGAGACAGAGGCACACTGTGTTATAAATCCCAGGCTTCTTTCAGAGTCAACATAAACAGAAACTGACCCATGGCCAAGGACAACACAGGCTAGCATGTCTTTGCATGAACAAAGGTCTGAAAATTTTTTATAAAGGGGCCAAGGTGTGAAAGGAGGGACATCCAGATATACAGAGAGTGAGAGAGACAGGAATTTGGGCACGTAGAAACAGAGGATAGGTCATGCTTCCACATGGATCAGGTGTCTAATTAGCATGCGAAATGCCTCCGGCTGGACGGTTTGGTTTATTTATTTTTTGGAGAGGTTTCAGCAAAGGGATTCCACTTGGCATTAGACATTTTTTTTCTTTTGGTTTTCTTCTGAATCCTTTCTGGTACACATCTTACTTCTGCCTTTCTGACAGCTTCAAAACTGCATTGTTCCATATTTCCATTTCTGTTGGTCCCTTTACCCTTACTAATTTTATCAGTCAAAGGTCTCGCCTTCTCTGCTTTCAGTAATCAACCTCTCTTTTGGGGCCAACATAATGCCTACGAAGGGAAATACAGAGATCACAGAAGACTATGATTAGCTGTAGTTTGTAGTCATCAGCAAAAGTTGTATATGAGATGTTTACCCCGTCTTTAACTGTGTGGATTCTTTCCCCAGCCAGGAACACAAATTCCTTGTTGCAGAGTATATAGAAAAACCAGGAAAACGCTCATTTTCAAATCTGCCTCTGCCTCTAATTATCTGCCTCTTATTATTGAGTAATAATTGGTAAGTTATATTTTTTGGCAGCAGTATGCTTACTCATAAGATGGAGGTGGGAGCAGGGAACATCTCTCATGGTGCTATAAAAGGAAAATAGGAAACCATCTGTGAAAAAAATCCTGATATAAGATAAATTTTCAATAGTGGGTTCTACAGAAATTAATGGTTAATCAATGTAACTGCCCAGACAAAATTTAGAGCTCTAAATTAAGTTCACAGCAATGGAACTAGGAAACAGGTTAGAGTTTTACAGACAGGGCTAATGAAAATAAGTCCATAGCACTCAGAATGCATTTTAAGTGAATAAAATGCACTAAAACATGCAAGATACTTGAATAGTGCCTAAAGACTAATTTCTCCATCCTCCTTTCAGTGACTTTGTTTACTGGATAAGTAGTTAGGAGATCCTGAACTATTTCTTTGATCTAATTTCCCAACTACATTGCACAAACCTGCTAAACAGATAGGATTTGGAAATAAAAAGGTGTTCTTAATAAAAACGTATGACTAATTTGCCTACAAAGAAAACTGTACTGTGGTCCTGAAATCTGAATTAAAAACTCGAGCGTGGGTAGGAAGGAGGTTCCCCAGGATAGCTACATTGTTTTTTCCTTAAAGTGAAGTTAAAGAGAATCATAATGGTGATTATAATTTTGTATAAATACATGGTTTAGAGTTGGTACAATCTGCCTTTCCTACTGAGTATACAAAACTGTGTAAGTGATTTAATCTTTCTGCAATTTGGTTTCCTTTTGTGAAGTTTGGAATTGTCATCAGTAAAAATTTTGTACTAAATAATTTACATAAGGTATGTAACACAATTACTTCAACATGTTACTGATAAATAGTGGAGATTATAATGAACAAATCTGAATGTGAGAAAGTTTAACTTAAGCATAAGCAATCACAAATAGGTAACTAAGTTTTCCAAATAAGATGGATCATTAAGCAATGACCAATCCAATTTTTGTTATGTTTAATTTCATGCCTTAGCTATAAAACTTGCTTTCAACAAATTTTGGTCAGGTATTAAATTGTGGAGATCATGTATAATTATTTTTCATGTAAATAAGAATAAAAAAAGTATAACAACATTTTTGGCAATGGTATGAGGAAAAATTGCTTAAAATAACCAGGGTTTGGGGCTGGAGTGATAGCACAGCAGGTAGGGCTTTTGCCTTGCACTCGGCCAACCCGGGTTCGAATCCCAGCATCCCATATGGTCCCCTGAGCATGGCCAGAGGTAATTACTGAGTGCAGAGCCAGGAGTAACCCCTGTGCATCGCCAGGTGTGACCCAAAAAACAAAAAAAAACAAAAACAAAAACAGGGTTTATATTGGGTTCAGTATATAAGGTGTCTTCATGGAAGATCCAAAAGGTAAGGTGAAAAACAGGTATTTTGGGAATTAGATAGCACTGTAGCACTGTCGCCCCATTGTTCATCAATTTGCTCAAGCAGGCACCTAATGTCTCCATTGTGAGACTTGTTACTGTTTTGGCATATCAAATATGCCAGGGGTATCTTGCCAGGCTCTGCCATGGGAATTAGATATGTAATACTAATTAGTCTTTTGCTAAGAGATACCTAGATGTACTGGAAACACGTTTAGGCAGGAGTCTGGTTAGTGACAACACACTTTCTTAGCTGTTAGGTCCAGCTCATTCCCACTCTGAACTCCCTGTAGTAACTTTACAGGATGCTTTTCTTTTCTTTTCTTTCCATTTCTTTTCTTTTCTTTTCTTTTCTTTTCTTTTCTTTTCTTTTCTTTTCTTTTCTTTTCTTTTCTTTTCTTTTCTTTTCTTTTCTTTTCTTTTCTTTTCTTTTCTCTTCTTTTCTTTTCTTTTCTTTTCTTTTCTCTTCTTATTAAATCGCTGTGAGATACAGTGATTACAAAGCTTTTATGTTTATGTTTCAGTCATGCAATGATTGAACACCCATCCCTCCACCTGTACACATTTTCCATGACCAACGTCTCCAGTATTCCCCCCCCCCATCACCCCTACTATCCCAATCCTCCCCCTGCCTCTATGGCAGACAATTTCCCCCATACTCTCTCTCTATTTGGGGCCATTATGGTTTGCAATACAGATACTGAGAGGCTATCATGTTTGGTCCATTATCTACTTTCGGCACACATCTCCCCGATCCTGAGTGATCCCTCCAACCATCATTGATTTAGTGATCCCTTCACTATTTCAGCTGCCTTCTCCCCCAGTTCATGACAGACTTCCAACTCTGAAGCAATATTCCTGGCCCTGTCTCTAATGTTCTTAGGTGTAAGTCTCAGATTATGTTATTTTATACTCCACAAGTGAGTGTAGTCATTCTATGTCTGTCCCTCTCTTTCTGACTCATTTCACTTGGTATGATACTCTACATATCAATACACTTAAAACAAATTTCATGACTTCGTCTTTTCTTCATCATAGCATTCCATTGTGTAGATGTACCAAAGCTTCTTTAACCAGTCGTCTGTTCTCAGGCAGTTGGGTTGTTTCCAGATTCTGGCTATTGTGAACAGTGCTGCAATGAACATATAGGTACAGATGTTTTGCTTTATAGTGTGTCTTGAATCACCAGATCATTCTACCTAGACTTTACCTTTTTGTAATGGGGGTATGGGTCTTAGGATTTGGACCACATCTGGTTGTGCTCAGGGCTTACTCCTGGCTATATGTTCAGGGATTACTCTGGGCAGGGCTCAGGGGACCATATGCGATGTGGGGTGTTGAACATGGATTGTTTGTATGTACAAGGCAAAATCCTTACCTCCTATACTATCACTCCAAACCCTAGTCTTTACCTTTTAGAAATCTGTTTTCCCAAAATGCACAGGGTTTGAAGAAATTTCTTCTACATTAGAAGAAATTGTACTCACTCAGAATTTTCCTGAAGGCTCTAGAAAACAGACTACTGAGCTCCTAATGAAAGCAACAGTGGTAGGAAACAGTAAAAGAAAATGAATTTGGAGAACATTTAGGGGATGCCATTGAATGTTATACTTGAATTTGGATTGTAAGAAAGCCATCTGAATGAAAACATTGGCATTTAATAAGACACAATTAATATGCTGATTTTTTTCTTTTTGGTTATTTCTTTTATCAGCCACCTCAGTGGCTAAATCTGTATGAATTTTCCCTCTGAGTCCCAGCAGCCAGTGAATAAAAAAAAAAAAAATTGCAGGAATAATTGCCAGTGAAGCTGCCTCTATAAAGGACAGGATTCCATCCTTTTTTACAATTTTTTTCTGTCTGTAACAAAACTAGAGTATTCTTTCCACTGGAAAAATTGGGCAGGTTGGAGGAAGATAGAGCAAGCAATAGAGAGCATGCTGAGTTAGCTTTCCACCTGAATCTGATCATTGCTCACCTCCTGCCACCAATGGCAGGTCATAGCTGCTATTGTCTTTATAATTATGTTTACAAAGCAGCAAAAGGGGTCCTGTGGTCAAGTATGTGTGACCGCCAAGTGCTCCTGGCCTCTGGCTCTTGCTAGGTGGATGGAATTGTTCTCAGGTACCCTGACAACCAGTTATAAATTACTTTCAGTGAGTTAAGGTCAAAGGCATGGAAAGAACAGAAAATGACAACACTAAGGATTGATAAGGCCCCTCTCCTACAAGGAGAACAAGTTTTTCAAATCTATGATCTAATTTGATCTCCTCTGATGCTTGGGAAACAGAGGGCTTGAGGGAAGACACAACAATTAAAGATAGGCATGCAGGCTTTGATTAACTGCCTCGAATCATCAACAAGGTAACATACTTTTCGGCTCAGTTTTTCAGTTTTTTTAGGTTTTCTTTTTTTTTTTTTTAGTATTCTTTATTTTTTTTTTTTTTTGTCCCTCGCAGGCAAGCTACCAAGAGTATCCTGGCAAGCTCCCCCAAACAGTAACAATAACAGGTGTCATTCCCTGACCCAGAAAGAGCCTCCAATCATTGGGAAAGACGAGTAAGGAGAGGCTGCTAAAATCTCAGGGCTGGGACAAATGGAGATGTTACTGGCCCCTGCTCGAGTAAATCCATGAAAAACAACAGGATAACAGTGATACAGTGATACAGTATTCTTTTTCTTTTCTTGATGAAATGGAAGCTGATTGACGTGTGTGTGTGTGTGTGTGTGTGTGTGTGTGTGTGTTGTGTTTCTCTTGACTGCTGCCTTTACTTGAGGGGGATGAATCGGATGGAGTGGGTGTTCTTGTTGCTGGGCCTTAGGTCCAGCTTGTTGAGCTCACAGGCCATGGAGAACTCTCCCAGGTAGTAGCCAACCACCTCAGGCTCGCCCTCTACCTGGTAGAAGTCATTCCACCTTCCCCTGCAAAATGATCAGGTCCTGCAGGTGCGTTTTTCACCACCTCAGGCTTCTCCAGGGGTGCAGGTGCTTCAGCACTGAGGGCAGCTTCCAGCCACAGGCCCTGGTCCCGGTTTCTGCACAGCTGCTGAGGGTGCTGTACGGATGAACCAGGCTCCGACATCTCAGGGGACAGATCCAGGAGATGATCTCGGTCCACGCTGAGGTAAGTCAACTTGCGGACAGCCTGATTCTTTTCCTCTGCTGCTTCTGCCATCTGTCAGCCCTTTGGAAAGGAGGGCTTTGGTTGACCTAAGATGGCTTAGCGTGTTTTGTTTCAGTACTACTGTTTGCAGGACTTGGGCAAGATGATGAGAATGATTTCACATTTAATGGTGAATCCTCAATTCCCTTCTTGGAAGGAAGTGGCCTGCTGTTACCCAAATATATATTAATTATCAAGCTAAATTGTTATAGGCAGAAATTAATGATGTCTTTTCTAAAAAGAAAATTAGATATTGATGATAATTACAGCTGGATTAAATCTTTTAATTTGCATTTTTTAAAAAAATAATGCAACAAGCAAAAATAAATAAATAATGCATCATCACTGATAGAGTATATGTGGATATTTAGCCTTTTTAATTTTTTAATAACGTAGCTCACAATATTTGATCACATTTAATATTTGAACACCTTCCCACCACCATATTTGGGATGTTTCCATCCCGAACCCAGACCCCTGTCACAAAGCAGAATTAAAATAATTTATTGTATATCATTTGTTATGAAAACCCACTGAAAATGCTACAAAAACGTTTCCTTAGAGGAAAGAGTGTGAGGATTATTATATTTTACCCAGGGACCATTGAGCCCTTTTATAAGAGATCATTAACAAGTTGTTAAAGGTTGAAACTTGTGTAAAGAAA
Organism: Sorex araneus; assembly: GCF_027595985.1. Lineage (NCBI taxonomy): Eukaryota > Metazoa > Chordata > Mammalia > Eulipotyphla > Soricidae > Sorex > Sorex araneus. Next base: position 349,373,387 of record NC_073313.1, on the reverse strand, counting down.
AATATTTCCCTCTAAGATTGCTTTCTGCCTACTTTAAACCCCATCAAATGTGGTGCAGTACTCTTAGAGTATGGGAGATGAGAGGTAGTCGAGGTTGCACTGTCCAGGAATAGGTTCACTCATGGGTGAGGCTCGTCTGAGTGTGCAGAGTGGCCATGAGCATGGTGGCAGTTGAGTTCTGGCGGGTTTCAGCTGCTGGGACTGGGTCCCTTGGGGGGGGAGGGGTCTCACCCTTCCCCTCTGAGGTGCCCTGAATGAAACAGCCTGGCTCGGAGTCCAGTGGCACGGTTATGCTGTTTACCATATTACTCCCTTCTGGGATAGAGGCACATGCAATTCTGGATCGTGGCCAATGTTGAGATTATCTGGCACCTGCCAGAGATGGGCATGGCTACTGAGCTGCTGGCAACAGGGGAACACGGCTAGAGGATCCCTTTTCCCAGTTCCATTGAACCCAGAGTTTTCAAGACTGATTTATTTGCATTTGTGTTCTCCCACTTCTTTCCTGAACCTTCACTCACTGGAATATGTGAGAGTTCTATTCCACGTTTCTTCAGTGTCATGGAGACTTGAAGTGAGTCATGACAGGCAGCACATGCATGATTTGTTCAAGGTTATAGTGGAAATCAGTGAGAATGCTGACCTTATCTCAGGTTTCCTAATCACATGTCTAGGTCTCTATCCAGGTATTGCACAATAGAACATTTTTGTATCTTGTAAACATTGCTTTCTGTTGCTGTTTTCCATCTAAGGAAAAGGATGTTGATAATGAAAATAAATACCACAAAGTCAAAGTAGACCCAGGAAAAGGATTAGAGGAATGACACACAAGAGATCACAAGAATTTAATCTTTTACATGCAGCTTTAGCAAAAGCAGATAAAGGGAGCGTGCCTATTTACAGATTGGAAAGAATTCTGAAAAGGTGGGAAGTGGGGGTGGCTTGGGGAACGTTCAGGCTGTGGGTAAATGAGCCTAGTCAGGACGTGGAGATGCAGAAAAATCTCTTGGTAAGCAGAGACAAAGGAACCATCCTTCAGAAGTAGAAACCAAGAATGATAAGTCAGAGATCTGGGAGGATAAGTACGGTGGTCTTAAAGTGTTTTATGTTAGTTTACCAACATCTGCAGTATTTCCAAATGAAAACCACTTGGGTCAAATGTATGATGATGTTTTAACAGACTCTCACTTAACCAAGCATACCAAGGTAATACATCGCAGAACACAGAGGTTTTACTCTTGCTGGCCAGACCAGTGGGTCTAAGTCAGGCAAGCATGTGAAGCCTTAGAAAAAGCTCCAGGGCTCCTAGAGCCTATTTTTATAGGATATTACTGCAGCCTCATCATTACTTTGCCTCATGCTCAAGCAATGCAGGGGTGCACACACATCATGGCATCTTATCAATATAGCTATAGGGAGTTTCCTCAAATCATCATTTTCTTAGCTTGAAACAGGGAAGTTTCATCCCTAATGAAATCAGGACGAGCATCTTTTTAAAACTTTCCACCCACAAACAAAATCATCTCTTTAAAGTACATTCTATATATCAATTCTAAAACCAAAAAACATATAATAAATTTCCATCCTAACATTCCCCCTTTTTCAGGTGGCTATCAACTCAAATCATTAATTTCCCAACATATTTGGTCAGCAAAACAGGCATAGAATGAATGTGCATCAGTATTGATTTAACAAAAGACATAGGGTCTAATCAAAGAGCCAAGCAGCAAAGGAACTTTTGCTAATCCAGTCAATAGCTATTGGAATAAGGGGGCCAAAGAAATGAGGCTACTAATAAGGCTTTTATCCAGTCACAATACTCAGGGGCATTGACCACTGGTCCCATGTGTCAGCATCAGGGCTAATATCACAGCCAATATCAGTGATAGCACACAGCAAAGATGGAGAGGCACCATGCCAGAACTCATGGTCGGTGCTGAATTTCTTAGGCTTGTGCGTTGCTGGCTGGACAGCTTCCAGGACTTGATTGGGCAGCACTGGAAACTCTCTGGCATCTGTACATCCATGGCAGAGGTGACACTATGGATATTTGGTGATGTGATTCATTCTGGTTGATCCTCAGGCATAGGATCTCCAGAGAGGTGAATCCACTGTGGGTCCTTTAAGTCAACCTACTAGGACACTTGTTAATTATTCCTGCAGATTCTTATGCAAAAGGGCACATTACTGGAAATGTTGCTTGTTTGCTTTCTCTACTGGTAATCCCCTAAACAATCACAATAACAGATTAAATTTACTTCTGATAAATGTTTACAGTCATTTTGCATTAACAGGGTAAAAAATTATAGATTGCTTTCATCTATTCCCTTTTGACTGAGCTTAAATGGTCTCTCTGGACTCTAGGTAAAGGGCTAGAGCAGGAGACTTTTCCTGGGGACCTCTCTCCATATTTCCCATATTACAGCCCTCAGGCACCAGACTAGTTTTTATCAACCCTACAGGGTTCTTTTCAATCGCTTCCTTGGTCAGAGCCTATTCTATGACAGTGCTCTTGACCAATCATACTTCTTATGGGCCCTGAGGTTCTCCCATATCAAAGTCAAGGTAGCTTAATCCTTGCCCCAGGTTCATCCAAGGCCCTTGATGGGACCCACCTTTTGCATTGTTAGGAATTAAGACCAATTTTTGGAAGACTGATGCTTATTTCAAATAAATATAATGGATGCCCAGGAGCTTCTTGGTTCATCTGCACACTAGTATTTTTCTGTAGTCAGTTCACTCCCACATTATGAAGGCATAGCATCATCTGTCTTCCTATGCCTATGTGAAAAAGACCTTGCCCTAAAATAAAAACATACAAAAGACATAAAGGGAGAGAGAAAAAACAAATATCTCACTTTGGTCATAATGCTGTCTTCTACAAAAAGTTTCTTAGATGACTTTTTTTTTTTTTAACAAAAGCTGCCAGGGAGCCAGACTTCCAGGTTGCTAATATTTCAAAGATATCCTCTCCCAGTACATTAAGGACAAATCTGTTCACAAGTTACAATAAGAAGTCCTTCTGTGTAGAGCCTGGTACTTTACTTTTTCATAACAATAAATGGAATAAGCTGTTGTAGGGAAGATTATAAACTACCAATGACACCATGGTGGAACTTGGTCCTCTCTGTAGCTTTTATTATCCAGAAGATGGAGTTGAGACAAAAATGTAAAAAATCAGCATAGAATATTCTAAAGGTAGGTAATCTTTTCACATACTCAGAACTAATTGTATTCAGTGGTCTATCTCTCTAGACAGTTGCTTCCATACATTTGATATGAATTCAGGTAAGAAAATATACCATCACAGCTAGTGCTGTGACTAAGTGGGAGAGCATCTTCTTTGCATGTGTGAAGCCCTGGGTTCAATCCCCAGAACCAAATTAATGCTCATAGATATGCTATTCAATTATGACTTAGAGCCTAGGCTTTTGTAAAATAAATTGTAAATAAATTGGGTTTTTGCTTTATTTTATTTCTTGTTTTGGTTTCTGGTCCACATCCAGCAGTGATCAGAGCTTACTCCTGTCTCTGTGCTCAGAGGTCACTCCTGATGGTGCTCTACCTATCATATGCAGAAATGGGCATCAAATCAGGGCTGGCAATATCTGAGATAAATGCCTTATTCTCTGTACAATGTAGATATAGAACCCCATTTTCAGACCATCTTAACATAATTGCAAAATTTTATTTAATAGACATTTTAATATATTCTTAATTTCCATTGTGCTCTTGTCAGAATTTTAGAAAGCTCTGTGTGACCTGATATTTATGCCTATTTGGATAATTATGTGATTAAGATACTTTCTCCTCAAGATATCCAAATCTCATCAAGTACACTTAATTTTAAAGATAGAAAATTGTGGGACAGAAAATAGAATAGGGGATCAGGCATTGCACTGCATGCAACATGCCCTGGTTCAGTCCCCTGTGCTGCTTATGATTCTGTGAGCACTGCCAGGTGTGACCCTGAGCACAGAGCCAGTAGCAGGCAGGCCCTGGACATCACTGAGTGAATGCGGCTCAAACTTCTCTCACCATAAAAGAAAAATTGTGACATCAGTCATTTTATAACATTTCCTTAGTAAAATAAATCTGGACATTGCCTGGACCAGAATCATCACAATATACTTAAAGCTCAGAGATCGTATGATGTCACACAAGGCAGGTCAAGCTGAGTTAAGATTATTCAATTTTTATAAAATCAGAGTGAATGCCTTTTTGATTTATTTATTCCAAGCTTGAGGATTACTTATTTGAAAGACTCAGGGAAAAAGTAATAATTTGTTATCTAGCTAGACACTGTTGCTTTGGATATTTTTTGAAAGCTTATACATTTGTTCTTTATTAGTTCTTAGATGAAATTGAAATTTCTGTTTTAAAATTAAAACTACCCAATTATATCCATACCATTATTAAAATTGTCCAGTGATATTTCGATTACTGTAAAAATATGGAGACATACTTAGTGTCTGGATATAAAATGTGGTCATAAATTCAAAGTATTCCCTGAACTAAATCATATTGATTTGAGGGTTCTATTGAATAATGCTCCATTTATAAACAGCAATGAGAATCAAACTGAACTGTGTGAAATAACTCAATCAAAAAAATAACTGTAATTCTACCTATTTTTAAAATTTATACAAAACCTTGACCTTAGCAATTAAAGCAAAAATTTTAAAATTTTCTAAAACACCTTTAATGAAACAGTTTGAAGTAGTAGTATTTTTTTTAATTTTTATTTTATTGAGTAGTATTTTTTTAATTTTTATTTTATTGAATCACCATGACAAAAGTTACAAAGCTTTCAGGTTTAAGTCTCAGTCATATAATGATCAAGCCCCATATCTTCACCAGTGCACCTGTTCCCCCACCAAGAATCCCAATATATCCCCCTCCCACACCCATTCCCCCACCTGAGTGGCTAATGATCTTCATTTTATTCTCTCTATACTTTGAATACTTTGAATAAGTTCTATTTCACCCCCATAATTTTGGTAAGAGGAACTTTATGAAACTCTATGATTAAGTGGAAAAATTGCTTCTTGTGTTAATGTAGTCTACGATTATTTATTCCATAAGAAAATTGTAATAAAGGTGCTACCTAGTATCTTCCAGATACTTTATAGGTTTTTGAGGTATCAAATAGGTCCTCAAATAGTATAAATTCAGTGAGTAACTGAGGAGCAATAAAAAAAATGAATCTCTTTGTCACAATTGTATAAACAGGTGGTTGTTAGCCCGCATTTCAAGACTAGGAAAGTGATTCTAACATATAGATACATTCATATACAGAAAAATTAGAGCTTCACAGTGATATTTGCTGTTTGGAATATTTTAAGAATATTTAAGTGTATTTAAGAATTTAGCAAACATTGGACACTTACCAAGCTTGAGTAATAACAAGTTGCTATTTGAAATCCTTGAACACTTACCTTAAAAAGCAGTTGTAACTACTATGGAAATATCTATAACTGTACTTGGTAAAAACTCAAGCAGATATTAATTAGAAAGACTATGCTTGAGTACACTAAGACTCAATTTTGTTAATAAATTTACAGCAAAACACATAATAGAATGTTTGAAGAGTTAGTGGGAACTGTCTATAAATATCTGTAGTAAAATGTCTCCTCAAAGTGATAATTATAAGTGAATCTTGATCTTTCATTAAAGAATGCCAGGAATACTCAGAGAAGACAGGTGTCTTCTTTAAATTATTGAAATATTTTGCTAAAAAATTTAAGAATTTAAACAGTTAAATATGCATGCGCATATACTTAAGTCTTTTAAACCTATAGAGAATTTTACATAAAATTATATGAATATTATCTATGAACCTATGTATATATGTGTGATATATATGTAAATAAATATACATATTTACACTTCTTTATGCATTTCTTCTTTTCTAGTATAAAAACGAGGATGTAATTTAAAAATAGAAATAACTTCCGTTTTGAATGTATAAAATAAATGGTGCCAATTTTTTCTCTTCTAGGAAAAAAATGGGCTGGAGTGATAGCACAGTGGTTGGGCGTTCGCCTTTCACGCGGCCGACTGGAGTTCGATTCCTCCGCCCCTCTTGGAGAACCCGGCAAGCTACCGAGAGTACCGAGCCCACACAGCAGAGCCTGGCAAGCTACCCATGCATATTGGATATGCCAAAAACGGTAACAATAAGTCTCTCAATGAGAGACGTTACTGGTGCCCGCTCGAACAAATCGATGAGCAACGGGATGACAGTGACAGAAAAAAAATAATGGGTTAGGGGAGATTTGGACCATACCTGGATGTGCTCAGAACTTCGTCTTGGCTCTGAACTCAGAAATCACTCCTGGCAGACTTGGAAGATTGAACCTGGATATACCTCATGCAAGGCAATCATCGGGCCAGTTGCACCATTTCTCTGAGCCCTAGGAAAATATTCTTTATACAGATTAGTCATAGATCTGCCAGAATTCTTAACAAGTGAACATAATGGGGGATGTTTCTTCAAGTGGCTTTTCTCTGTAGCCAGATGTTCTCACTGCCTCATTCTCCTTGCTGCCTCTTTTCTCCCTGTGTGGAAGCTATTCCCTTGAGAATATCCACTGTTGCTTACAGCTGTAAATGAAGCCTCTTATTAACTAATCAATTATTAGAATTGATTGGCAAATAAGTGTTCTCTATAACCAGGGGCGGGAAACGAGATTCTATAGATTTCTTTCATTCTTCATTATGTTTACAAAGTAATTTGGATTTCCCCCCTGCTTGGAAACTTGCCTTGCTCATCTTGCATTTTTCTCTTCTAAAAGTCTTTCCAGGACAGAAACTCGCCATTTTCTCATCACAGGATTGACACAGGCTATTCTGACTTGAGTCTGATCGTCCTGTATTATGTTTCTTTCAGTTTCCATTTTCCATTTTGAAGAAGACTACTGTAGAATCCTGAGTCTCAATTATAGCAAGTGAAAGAGGTGAAGGATGGAAGTGGATGGCTGCCCTGGGATTTTTGTGGCTTATTTCCACACACACAAAAGGCTTTTGGTATTGCTTACAAGAACATTCTCTCTCTCTCTGTTTCTCTCTGAATATACATTATGTTAACATAACATTGAATAATATTGTCCACATTACATTATACTTATCTCTAATATTAAATTTAAATGTTTTGTGCAGGTCTGAACTATATCATAGTCTGATGCACTGTGACTGCTGTGTGTAAAGAATATACAGCTCTGAGCAGAAGAACTGTTACTGCATCACTGTCATACCGTTGTTCATTGATTTGCTCGAGCAAGTGCCAGTAAGGTCTTCACGTGTCCCTGTCATGTAGCCCAATGGCATCTGCTCACTCCAGGAACATGAAGAGCATGTTGTTGTTACTGTTTTTGGCATATCAAATACGTCATGGGTAGCTTCCCAGGCTCTGTCGTGCGGGGGGAAAAAATTAAAAGGTAAAATTAAAAAATTAAAATAAAGAGGTCATGTGGCAGCAAATGTGGCTGCGTGCTCCAGGAAAAATTGAACCGCTCTTTTCTGAGAGCTTTGTTTTATAGTCTCTGGATCTTGGCCGTTGATGAGATTACATGGCAAGGGGGGCAGGAGATTTTGGGTGTGACTGCCAAGCTACTAGAAAACTGGGCATCTGGGTGGACAGCCAGTCCTAATTTTAGCAGGCTTGGAGATCTCAGCCATGGGTCCTGCATTCCTGGGTTCCTCTCACCGTTCCTTCATGGGTAAGGTTTGTCTGAGCGTGTGGAGAGTGGTCTCTTAAGAATGGCTGTGAGTGAGAAGAACATGAGTTTCTATTTTTGCATTTTTTAAAAGAATATGACCATGTGGCTGGGGGGAAAGTAGAAGGGTTAAGGTGCTTGCATTGCAATTAGCCAACCTTGGTTCAATAGATGGCACTGCATATTGGCTTCCATGCACTGCCAGGAGTAACTCCTGATTACAGAGCCATGACTGATCCTTGAGTACAAAGCACAAGAAAAATCTTGAGCACTACTGGGTATAGCCCTGAAAAAATTAAATTAAAAAATAATAATACAGAAGTAAAGTAAGAATAAAAATTAGGTGAGAAGCATGTGACATAATGGAAAGAAATTGGAGCCTTCTAGGAATAGATAAGATGATGAAAGCTTTGCGAAGGGGGTGGTATTTACTTCTTATTTAGAATATGACTGAGATTGAGACAAATATTCAGCAGATTCAACAAATATTTGATGAAGTTGTTTTACTTCCCAGTGCTAATCAAGAAACTTATATGCATGATCTCATTTCTTTTAATCTATTGACTCTATAATTACTGGTGCTTTCAGATAAAATAACAAAAGAGTTAAGTAGAGTTCCAATTTAATTATTGAACAAGTCCAGGATCAGAGTTTTACTAAGCAGTCAAATTTTTCCTCTATAGATAGTCCACTGACTATACTCATTTAAACATTAAGTTATGCCTTTTCCGCCACTGCTACCGCTCGAGCAGGATCTCAGAGCCCAAATGAACTACTTTGGACACCAGCAGCCCACTGAAATACCTCTAGACTGTGAACTGAGAGTTTACCCCAGGCTGAGACAGTGGGGAAGGGTTTCTCTCTCTAGGCTTTTCCATCTTATGAGCATCACAAAAGGTGAGTAAAAGCTTGCAGCGATGTAATTTCTGGCAGAATTTTCCCTGGACTTTATACAGAAATCCAAAACTGCGCGACCTAATATCTCCTAATTGTCAGCAATATGAAATGGTTTCTTTTTAGCGGGTCGGACTTTGGGGGGAAAATCCAAACAAGAATAGTGAGTCTTTTGTTGAAATATGAAAGGTAATCAAAGTAGCAGCCATCTTTCTAGACTGCAAACTAAGCCATAACTCCAGGCTGGCCAAGGAGAAGAAATATCCTTCTTTCTCGGATCTCTTCCTTTGTCAGGAAGAAATGCAGCGTGGCATCAGCCATATTATGATGTCTATTAAGCAGGCATGAACTTGGTGGCGCGGGAACGGGATAAAAGGAAAAAAAATATTATGTACTTGGAACAGAGGGACACTTGGGCAGTCTCGAGCCGGGCCAATACCAGTGCACGCTACACTGAAATTCCACCCAGGTAGCCACACTTTTGTGCGGCCATCTAGCTGCTGATATACCAGAATCCAGAAACCAACTGGACTACTTTTGGTCCCAGAAACTGCTTTCAGGCATGCTGCTAGACTGTCAACTAAACCATAGCCCCACGCCAGCTGAGGACGGGAAATAACCCTCTCTCTCGGTTCTTTTCCCTTTGTCGGGTGACGTGGCGTCAGTCATATTATGAGGATTACTTAGCAGGCATGAACTCGGTGGCGCGGGAAGGAGGGGGGAAAAAATTTATGTACTTCCAAGTACAGCGGGACTTCATATCTTCATTTTCAGCAATGGAAAACTAATTATCAAATGCTTCCTTGGCAGTAGGACTGTCTTTTTTTTGGGGGGGGGAAACTCCAACAACAATAGTGAATTTTGTGTTGAAACATGGAATGTGATCAAGGTAAAAAGAAAATGAAGTGAAATTTATCACTTACGTGGGCGGGGGCTGGGGGGCAAGGGGGCATGGGAGGTATACTGGGGTTGTTGATGGTGGAATATGGGCACCGGTAAAGGGAAGGGTGTTTGAGTATTGTATAATTGAGACATAATCCTGAGAATTTGTAACCTTCCACATGGTGATTTAATAAAATAAATTTAAAAATAAATAAATAAACATTAAGTTATCTCTATTTTGCCTATTTTGGGGCACTATTTTGATATAGAGTACTATTTTTGAATAAGATTTCCTTATGAATAATGAAAAATAAGCCTTAAGCACTGCTATGAGAATTACAGGGACTGTAAGTTCTGTAAATGATCAAAATAAAATTTATTTTTATAACATTCCTTGCTTCAAGCATGTAATGGACTAGATATATAATACGTAAGTACACTGCTTAGTTATAAATTTGTATGTATAACTGGATATATAGATTTTTATGTTTTGGTACCAATTAATTGACCTTTGTCTCCTAGTTCTCTTTGTTCGTCTGTCTCAGGAGAGAATTACTGCTTACATTGCAGAAAACTTGGCAGAGCCATCAAGAATATCAACCTACTCTATTTGAAGTTATATTCTTTGATCTGACATTAAAAAGATTCTGACCCAGAAAAGGATTCAACATAGTTTTTGGAATTTGGTTTAGAAACTGTCTCCCACTTAACTCATTTAATTCAGTGAGTCTACTCCACTTACTACTACTCACAAATAGAAGAAGAATGTTTTAACAATCCACTAAACTCATCACTTGAGTAATACGCACATGCACAAGAAGATCTTTAAACTACAAATCATTCAATTTATAGTTAGAATGTGTTTTCAGCTTGTTCAGGTGGGGAAGAGTACAATACAAACAATGAAGAAAGGGAAAAAGAGTTTATTTTACAAAAATATAAATGATCCTTCTAGTCATTATCTCCAGGAAGCTTAACTGTTCGCTGAGATCAGGGAGAGACGCAAGACTATTATACACGCATGTGTTTGGGTTCTTTCTACTGAGAGAGCTGGTTAATCCAGCCCCAGAGACCTACTCACAGTCTGTTAAACCTTTAAAGAACATTTCCAGGGGCTTCACAGCTACGGCACTCCAAGGGGCACTTTCAGGAAAGCTGTGTGTGCTCTGAATTGATAATGATGAGGTCTGTAGCCCCACCTTTTGAAACTCTGTCCCTGGGTGGAAGAAGTAACAACACCGATTTTGAGGTGTCTGTGCATGTTTTTCAAATAGTTCCCTCATTTGCATCAACTTCCACTAAAATCTTGCACCACGCATTCCATTCTTAGCTATTATCTTCAAAAGTAGGCACTGTACACACTGCTTGATCCCTGACATGTTCAAATATTTGTTTCCAGGGTACCTTCATCCTTATTCCAAATAGGATGTTTGACAACAGATCTCTCCATGGTGGGTGTAAGGAATCTGAGCTCTACAGAGGTTCTTTACACAATGTGTAATCAAGAAGTTTAGGGGCTGGAGCGATAGCACAGCGGGTAGGGCGTTTGCCTTGCACGCGGCCGACCCGGGTTCTAATCCCAGCATCCCATATGGTCCCCTGAGCACCGCCAGGGGTAATTCCTGAGTGAAGAGCCAGGAGTAACTCCTGTGCATCACCTGGTGTGATCCAAAAACCAAAAAAAAAAAAAAAAAAGAAGTTTAATTCCACTTACTGACTGGGACAAGAAGCTGATTGACTTGAAGTTCACAGACATAGTGAGTCTTGGAATGCAATTAGCACTAGCCAAGCTGTGGAACAGATGCCGGCCAATAGAGCCTGAGACAGAGTTCATGACTTCGTGTTTCTTCTTCCCTGTCTGCAGGAAGACCACGAGGCTTTTCTTTCCTTCTCTGTTGGAGACTCCGTATGTATATGTATGTTTGCACACACTTGAGCGTGGTAGTGGTTATTTCCCTCTATCAGCTGTCAACTCACTTCAGTGGGCAGATTCTGAATTGCTGCTGAGACCTGGATTCTGAAGGTCATGGTGTAGAGAGAAGGCCTCACTCCATTTCTTTCTGCTTTTCTCCCCTGAGATCTCCAAGTCCAATTTGCTTCTTCTTTTGTAATGTCACTTCACAGGGTCAGCATCTTCAGTCAGCTCTTGGTCCCCTGGTTTTCCGTTGTTCCTGCAACTGTCACACAGGCTCTCTGTAGCCTCTGAGATACTAAAAGGTGCCATGGCAGGCTGAGGACATAGCACTAGGTCATCTCTGCATTGGACGGAATGGTCCCGTTCATAACTTCCCTGAGCTAATTATTCCTTCAGTGGGGAAGAAGTAGGTTAACTATGTTGTAGTGTGAGTTTCCTTTTCAGGAAATAATAGTTTGATTTCATTCCAACCACAGGAGACTTAAAAAATATTTGTCAGTTTGGTCAGAAAGTTGGAAAGGTCTATTAGATATGGTTTTCACTCTGGCAGGAGAATATGCTTTGACAGTTCAGGACTGACTCCACCCTCATTTGTCAGTTTTTAAAACTCATTTTTTTCTTCTCTACTCTTTAAGTTATTTAAGAAGAAGAAGTATTAGGCAACACTGGCAGTGCTTAGTGATAAGTTTTAAATTTTTTTAAAAAATATTATATGGACATAGAATGACTGAATTCATTCATTTGTGGAATATAAAATAACATAATATGAGACTGACACCCAAGGACAGTAGACACAAGGGCCAGGAATATTGCTCCATAGTTGGCAGCCTGCCTCATGAGCTGGGGGAGAAGACAGCTGGGATAAAGAAGGGATCACTAAGTCAATGATGTGTGGAGGGATTGCTCGGGATGGGAGATGTGTGCTGAAAGTAGATAAAGGACCAAATGTGATAGCCTCTCAGTATCTATACTGAAAAACATAATGCCCCAAAGTAGAGAGAGAGTATGGGGGAAATTGTCTGCCATAAAGGCAGGGGGAGGGTTGAGATGGGGGGGATGGATACTGGGAACATTGGTGGTAGAAAATTAGAAAATTACACTGATGGAGGGATGGTTGTTTGATCATTGTGTGAATAAAACTCAAACATGAAACCTTTGTAACTGTGTCTCACGGTGATTCAATTGAAAAAATGGGGAAAATATATTATTATAAATTTTTAGATCACTCAATGATATTCTAAGAACTATGCCCCCTG